>NC_069115.1:40621289-40934860 GCF_025612915.1 Magallana angulata
TTTTCTCATTGTGTAAGCTATCATGGCCTATCATCATTGTTGTTTTCAATTAATTTTTACGCAAAGTTCATTCATAAAGTTTCAGTTTCAAAGAGACATGGTGACACACAAACCAATTATCATTTTTTTTACACGATTTCCACATATTTTATATCTCACAATGGCTTGAAAAGATGAACGTTTGAAATAAGATGTTACATAGTATCTAATAGAGGCTAGCAATGTTTGGTCCGGCGCTACTATATAACGCAGATAAAAGGAATAAAACAAGCATTGTGGCAACGTGCTTTGAAAATATTTTTTTTTTTCAAACTACGATAATTAAGGTCGTATGGGACACCTGGACACATTGTATTACATTTTTATATGATGATCTATTTTTTTTCTACCACTTTTTGTATTATTACTATTTTTTTTCTCTTACTTACTTATGCTTACTAACACATGTAATACTATGTTGTATTATAATTTATATACAATTTATTAGACCCTTGACATTACAATTTAATGCAATATGTTATTGTACCTCATATACCATTGTATGATAATGGTTTGAGAGAATAAATTGAATTGAATTGAATTGATCCAGACCTATTGTTTATCGAGATAAACAATAAAACCAAGTGTAGTTATATAAGTAGTTTCTTTCGCAATTTAGTTACCCGACAGCGTAGCGCAATGGGTAAGAGGGTTTACTACGAATCTGCAAGTTATGAGTTCAAATCCCGCTGGGGGTTTTACAATTGTTACCTCACCAAATATTTTTAAATGTTATTTTTTGTGAAATATTGTAAGATTTGAAAATTCTAAACCGGTGAATGTATTTCAATTATAATGTACTTTAATCAACATTAATATCGACAGATGTCCCATACCACCTAAAATTTGGGACTAGGCCTTAATAAATTAACTTGAACATTTTTAGAAGTGCTTTGAACAGTAACTGTTGATGTTGGACTACGTCGACATGCATTAAAAAAGATAATATTATACGTCATGGTATATATCATATAATTTCAGAACAATCGCGTAATTATCAAATGAATGTTCATGAAAGTATCTTAAGATCATCTTAAGACATGTCCTAGAAAATGTCTTAAGACATATCTTGTGACCACTCTAAGACATATCTTAAGATGTAGACCGAAAAGCTATCTTAGACGTATCCTAAATTAAGATATCTTAGATTGGCCAAATTTCCTTTTAAACAATAAAATACTGTAAGCCTTCAATAACAGTTTATTAATAATCGTGATCGTACAGTTAAAATTACATCAACTAAAAACAGCCCAAATCAAAGAATGTGCTCAACATCATGTTACATGGGTATACATTACATTTTACTTATAATGGACAGTTCTGACTAGTTCGGCCCATCTACGACGTACGATCATGAGTGAACTTCAGATTAATATTTTTTTTCTAAATAAAGTAACAAAACTGTCAAAACTGCCAATCAAAGAGTACGGATGCAGGATTTGAGTCTCCGAGTCCTGAGTCTCCGAGTCTCCGAGTCCCCCACCTGCATCACTTACTCATAATATATTCATTCATACATGGCATAAAAGGTTACAAAGGTTAATATATAGAATATACAATACATGACTCACTATAGAGTACCAGAGCTATCGTTGCAGACACAGAATCGCCAAATATGACACTTGTTTATAAACTCTCAATTTGGATATTATTATGCCCGTATTATTCACCTGGTTTCATAACATCATTTAGGAATACTACGCAGTGCTACAAGAGTCACAGAGTTCATTCTGTTAGTTATCATTACCACCATTCAGATTCAAACACTCTCTTAAGTAATTGAAATTCTCCGACAAAAAATTTCAAACACTCCCTTATTAAGTAATAATACAAAATCAAACCCATTTAACTCCAGTGTGGAGGTACATGTGTAAGAGGGGATGGTATTTTCAAAGCAGATACTATTAATAATTTTTTCATTAGATATATTTGCGTGTACTTTTTTCTCACACAATAAGATTATTTGGATCTATCAATGATATATTTTCGATCATATAAATATAAGATAGGAAATTTCCTTAAAATTTAGAAAACGGATTTTGTACTCAATGTATGCAACATAAACCATGCCTGTTTTTTCTCTCTCTTTTTTTTTTTTTTTTTTTTTTGGGGGGGGGGGGGGTAAAATCGCATACATGTAGTAAAGTTACTGAAAATAAGCCTCTAACCTTCCCCCCTTTCCGACAATTAGATTTAAATACTATCAAATACCATCCATCGTTACTACCCCCACAACCCCTTCGTAAATTTTCAACAAATGATTCATTCATATTTGGTATCATATTTAAGACTCAAATAAAACTTAAGAAAAAATATAAAGGTTTGTATGTTTGTATATTCAGTGAATCAAAAACTAGTGCTGTATCTTCCGATAACATCCAAATACATGCACATCTAGATCTATTGTCTGTGTACTTATTTATATTCCAAAGTACTATATGATATGGTGTATATTACAGTTCCTCTTATTTTAAGAAATGCTGGTTAACAATCTACATGTTTACTGTTGGGTTTACCAAGAATAAGACAGCTGTTGGGATGTCTTAAAGATAGGATTTTTTAAGAGATGTCGTTAGTTGGGATGGCTTCTAGTAACTCTCTTATGACTAAGATGTGTCCTAAAATAAATCTGAGACATATCTTAGTCTTAAATTAGCTTCATGAACATGTCAGGATATTACCTAAACAATGCTTTCTTTTTCTCAACAGTTGATATATATACATATTTTAACAGCATTTAAGATAGTAGGTATATTGCATGCAATGGAAATTTGTATAAACCTTTTAATTTCAATTTGTTGAAATGATTTTGGGGTAACAGTTTTTCCCCAAATGCATTTTATTTCAATTGTACCAAAATGAATAAAAATATATCTAAAGAATAGTTCCTATAGCAACTACCAGTGATGTTGATCCACAGTTCAGTTTAATTGTTTTTATACATGCGCACAATTCAACACCCAACACCCCCATCCTCCCCAAAAAATTGTCAATACAACATGACATCACTGTCTTGAGTACCTTCTTCAGCATGATCACTTTGCATCTATACATCCTTCCATGCACTTACCTCCTCCAGTAGCCACGTTAAATCAGACCGACTGTAAGTTAGCCTTTTCTAATATGAGAAATAAATATTTCATCTTTACTATTTCTATACCATGGATAAATAAGATAACAAGAAAACGCGTAATAATCTTTCCCAGTTAGCCGAAACTCATTTATTTCATACTTACAAGTATTCATTCGAGAAGTGTACAACACATTGATAAAACGTTTGTACACCAAATTTTCAAAGTATGCTTTTCTTACCAGTATGAGTATCTATGTATTTATTTTGGTTTTTTTTTGTTCAATTTTGTTTTGATAAGTCATTTTTGGAAATTTTATCTGAAGGCTTAGAAACAAATATAGGACAAACAATGTAATGCAATTAACTATGGACATATTGTAGTCTCATTGAACATTCTTGAGCACTTTAACTGATTTGATGTTGATAAATCCATACAGATGGTAAATACTACATGTTCACTGTATTTTGATTGTAATATGATATGCAACCGTTCAATTTTTGCTAAATCGCCCCGTTAAGGACTTGAATGACTGGCCCCTAAATATTTATCAACATATCTCGAAAACGAGAAGAAATGTCTGAAAAGTTGTGGAACATCTCTCTCTCTTTACCTGAAAAAGGGACAGGTCCTTGAAATTAAGGATTCAGAGAGGGCTCGAATTGCAATGATACTATAAAGAGTCCTGCACTTGATCAGAAAAAGAGGAAAATATGGTGTTCCGATGGGGCCACTTCGACCTTCGCACTTTCGCCTTTAGGTCGAAGATGCGAGAGTGCGAAGTTGCGAAGGCGAAAGTGCGAGAGTGCGACGGCGAAGGAGCGAAAGTGCGAAGATGCGTAGCATCGCTCCTTCGCCTTCGCACCTTCGCATCTTCGCGCTTAGTATCGCTCCTTCGCCTTCACACCTTCGCACTCTCGCCTTCGCATCTTCGCGCTTCGCCTTCGCCTATTGATAGCATTCAGAAAGTCTCGGTCGATTACATAGAATTTGATGCAGGCACCGTACTCGCCAAGGTTTTCCGATTAATCCATGATATCATTGGTACGCATGCGCTAGGCCATTGTGCTTACTATGAATGTTTATAAATATTTTAATGTGTATATGTGACATATATGTTTATCAGTGCTGGCTATGCATAATCATTATATACTCCATATAAAATGTAATGTCCGCCATAATGTATACATATGCACTTCCAGACTCCTGTCACTTACCAGCTGTCTGTTTACCGTGGATCAAACACAATAACATTCTAATTTCATTATGCGACACTCTTTGCTGATGTCTGGATCTAGTGGGGGAGAGGGGGTCCGCCCCCGGAAAATTCAATATTAATAACTTCACACATGCAGTAAAGGGGGAGAGAGGGTCCAGATCTCATCCCCCCGGAAAATTTAATTTTATTAATTATAAAATATAATATATTTATATAATTATAAAATCTCCAAAATATGTCTCGGAACCCTCCCCCAACCCCGACAAATATAATTATCCATCCGCCACCCCCCCCCCCCCCCCCCCTAGAAAAAGTAATGGATCTGCGCAGGCTGTTGACAATAAATTCTAAAAAGTTCATCGTCTGCCTCAGATGTCCTTTTATACAGCTAAAATTGTCTTTAAACGATAGAGAGCTCCACAATTATAAAAAGGCGAAGGCAAAAGTGCGAAGATGCGAAGGCGAGAGTGCGAAGTTGCGATGGCGAAGGTGCGATAGTAGTATCACTTCTTCGCCTTCGCAACTTCGCACTTTCGCCTTCGCATCTTCGCGCTTCGCCGTCGCATCTTCGCACTTTCGCTTCTTCACCGTCGCACCTTCGCACTTTCGCCTAAAGTGCGAAGGTCGAAGTGGCCCATCGGAACACCATAGGAAAAAGAGAATTCCATATATCCTTATATCTATCTCTTCAATGATTTATACTTTGATCCATTATTAATGCAAAATTTTCGTCTTAACAAAATCTTAGCAAGTCTTTTTGTTGTTTTCGTATACGTATTTTCTTCAACTTAAGGAGGGATTACTTTCTGTAGTTTTCTTAGTATTTGATTATCAATGTCCTTTTTGTTATTTTAGTTAGTCCAACTGCTTTCAGATTTTGTTTAAAATCTTTCGTTTTAACTCTTCTGTGTTTTGTAATTTTTGTCAATATTATTTCTTGTCGCCCCAAATTGTTTCCTTATAAACCAAGCTTTTTGCAGGCATGTTCACGAATATTATTAAGATTTGACCTAAGATTATAACTTGTTCGACCAACAAGTTATAACTTAAGAAAAGAGTAAGGAACATCATCCTAACATTAACTTAGGACACGTCTTTATCATTTAATTATTTATTCATATAGAATGCAAGAGACCTTTGCAGTGGAAATTCATAATAATTTTGACGGAGATAATTTTATCAATGACTCGATTTATTCCTGATATGTTAATTCGTATTGCCTTACAAAAATGCACTTGATTTTAAAAGGACACAAATTTATTAACCATTTATCGTCTACTTCAGTCAAATTACCCTCAGTATTAGTTTGAAAGGAGCATTACAAGCACATAGAAATATTTTCCACAGCCTTAATATATATCATCGTCGGATACCCACGGGTGATCGCGTCGTTTACTTATCAAGTAAAAGACGCGATCACCCGTGTGTATCCGACGATGAATTTATATATTTATGTCTAAGTGTAACCCAATAACAAATAAAACCCCAACATATTTGATAAAAGATAATAGTTAAATAAAAATTAAAAAATTAAACACAAGGATAGCTATTAGCATGTAAGTAAATTATTATTTAAGCTACAAACCCGCATTCTTTGAAAGTAGAAATTAGTTGCAACTGTTTGAAATCATTTGTACCCTTGTCATTCGGGTAAACATTTATAAGCAACCGGTTTAGCACAGGCAGCTTATTTTCCTTTCGTCTAAAATATTTTGTGTATAAGGTTATTTCAAAGATTATTATGTCATGTCATTGTCTAATAAAAAGCGAATAATTCAAATTTTGACATAGCATAATCACCCCTGCGAATGTGTTCGGAATGTTTTCTTTATCGTTGCTAAGTATGTGATAAATCCAGAGGTGCTCGAATGAAAGTTCACGAGACTTCACCGAGTTTTGTTCAGTTCCTGTGAAATTTCGAGCGGAAGTATAAGTGTTCGGATAATATTCTCAAAATACGTAAGTACTGGTCGTTTTTATATCATATCCTACATGGATTTATGTCAAAACGTGAACGCCTTTTAAGATGTATGTCTTATTTCACCATCTAGCGCTTATTTACATTAAACGATAACATTCAGAACAGAGTTATCGTTCGTGTTCAGCCACGTGTAGAGTGGTTGACAATATAAACATTGGGTTGCTTAAAAAATCATAGCCATGCTTGATGCTTATGAAAAATAATGGGTTTCTGTTTTGCATAAAAACTTAGTATATCGAGCCATTTTCAAGGGACATTCTGCATAAAATAGTATAGTCTGTTTCACTATTGATGCTATTACTAGATCAGGCGCGGATCGAAAATTAATCCTCGGGGGGGGGGGGGGGGATCTCTACAAGCATGTTAATTGTTGCAACATCAGACAAAAACTATTTTTTGTATTGTCGCATTTATTTCTAGAACACATTTTATCCAACATAATGAAGATAAAGTTTATAATGAATAAACCTCTAGATTTTATATTTGCTTACAAGTACATGTACCTAGTTTCTATAAAATAGACTATAAACACGAGGCATGATTTTTACTGCGAAACTGAAAGGGTCAAATAAAATCAGGTGGTCTAAAATTTAAATGACAATAACATTCGCAGGGGTGATTATAATCCTCTATATTTATCATTATAAACATTGAAATCGGAATAATAAGATTTGAAAAGTTTAAGTCAAATCGTGTCCAAGTCCCTTTAAACTCATTTAATTAACTATCATAACGCCATCCATCCACCGGATTCGGAAGTTAATGTTGGTAAAGAATCGGCAGAGAGAGAAAGAGAGAGAGAGAGAGAGAGAGAGAGAGAGAGAGGCATTTTGCAAATAAACTTCAAAATGCCTGCACCAGGGTACTGCTTACACCTGTGTTATTTCAACATGCGTGAGATTAACTGATAAGTAATTATTGTGAAATTAATCAAAACCGTCTACTTTCATTTTCGATAAACAAGCCTGTAATAACAAAAATCAGGCTAAGGTGGTAGACACGCTTTGGCGTATTCAAGCCAGCGTAGTCTGCATAAAACAAGTATTTGTGCGACTTTTTGTCTTAGGGCTCCCAGAGTCAATTCTAAGGGATCTCCTTGCTCCAGTGTCAAAAACTTTTTTGAGAACCAGTAGATCTTCATAAATCTGTTGAAGACGAACACAAGTTACTTTTGAATCGAGTGTATTAAAAGAACAAGTTGTAAATGTACATCAAATGGCAATCCATCTTGCGCCCTCTCTCCTGGCTCTTTTACTTCTGGCTCTTTTTCTTTCTTTTTCTCTATCTCTTTTCCTGGTTCTCTTCCTTCTGGCTCTCCGTCCTGTGCGCTCTCTCTCTCTCTCTCTCTCTCTCTCTTTCTCTCTCTCCCCTGGCTCTTTTACTTCTGGCTCTTTTTCTTTCTTTTTCTCTATCTCTTTTCCTGGTTCTCTTCCTTCTGGCTCTCCGTCCTGTGCGCGCGCGCGCTCGCTCTCTCTCTCTCTCTCTCTCTCTCTCTCTCTCTCTCTCTCTCTCTCTCCTGGCTATTTTCCTTCTGGCTCCCCCACACATATTCTCTCTCCCCCTTATTTACTTTGCCCAGAGACCTAACGATGTTAGAGCATTAGGGCAGCATGAACTGTAAGCTTTGTGGTATGAGAGGCACTCTAGAACATGTCTTATCATCTTCATAATCTTGCAATGTCTCTGATACAAAGGGTAGAGACAGATGGAGACATGATAAAGTATTGAGTGAGCTTGCATATATCATAGAGCTAGCATATATCATAGAGAAGGGACGAAAGAAAAAATTAAGCAGAAGAAAGATATCATCAGCTTTGTGAGAGAATGTAACCGAACCCACGTTAAGAAACCTTCGGAACAGAAATATATCCTAAACTCAGTAACTTCTTGTGAGATGCAGGCACACCTTGGGCAACGGCAAGCATTTTCAGGCATCATCCAGACAAATCTCTACCTTAACATTATTTTATGGTCCCATGAATGCATAAAGATCATAAAAGTGGTGCTTACTGTCCTATGGGAAGAGAGGTGTGAGGAGGCCTGTCAGACAAAGAGAGCAAAATACAAAGATCTGGCTGATGATATCCGAAGCAAAGGATGGAGCGTAGGCAATGAATACTCCCAGTAAATACTGACTGTAGGGGATTCCCGTTTCAGTCATCCTGAAAAACAATGACCACGTTGGGAATAAAAGGAGAAGGACAGAAGAGAATACAGAGACTATCGTCAACATATGAGCAGTGCATTGCAGAAATTCATCTACAAGCGGGCAATGGTTTGGCCAATCATTGCTGACTCACCACCCTGAGGAAGTTCAAGGAAAGGATTCGGAACGACTAATGTCAGGTCATCGTCGGAACCCACGGGTTTTCTATCCGTTACACTGCTTTCAACGTTGAAAGCAGTGTAACGGATAGAAAACCCGTGGGTTCCGACGATGATGTCAGGTGGACCTAGCTGACGATTTCCGTTTTTTGTTTGGTTTTTGTGTGTGTGTGTGTGTGTGTGTTGTTTTTTTTATTATTCATTTATTGAAAAGAACAAACAACTTGAGGTATATGATAACTTCAAGCACAAAAATCTAATTAGCTTTCTACAAAGCAGCACATTGTCTGACACCTAAAATACTATGGTTATTATTTTTGTCACATGATGTTATATTGCTTATGAAAAAAAAATACGACTTTAAAAAGTATTTAGAGTTGTATAGATTCCACAGATAATGTTTGCGTGTAGTACACATGTATACACAAATAACATAGGTGCATAAAGCTAGTAACAAAATTGGTGAACAAATAAGCAATGTATAGTGATTTAAATCTATGTACAAGTAAAATTCTTGCTATAAACCCGGTAGACAACCTTATCTAAATACCGGTATATTCAATCACATAGTCTCCGAGTGTAGAGATACATAGGGAGACCCTATGTATCCATGGTATATAACAGTTTATTATATTACAATTGTTCACTGTAGTCTTTATTAAGAGGTTCAATCTAGTTTTACAGTCCATATCCTCCCTTTTATGAAATCTCTACGAGAAAACAGGTCTCTTCTCAGTAGTTTTAGGATAACAGAATATTTTACTCTATGATAATAAGACATATCACATCATCTTTGACAGATTTTCAAGAAACTTGCACTCAGCATTTGCATTTAGAAAACGTAAAACTGAGGCTTTAAAACAAGTGGATTTTTTAACATAATTATATATATTACATTCAGTTTCATTCATAGAATCCAATCTACAAAACATTTTTTGTTTGCAAGTTCTATAAGCTATATAAGTAATAAGTAAATTTAAAGATTTAGTTCTATCGCTTTTTTCATAGAAGAAACCAACAACAATATGTTTTATACATTGTATTTTGAATGACAATAAATACTAGTAATTAACATTATTCCATATGTTTTTAACATTATTACATTCAAAAAGCAAATGTTTTATATTTTCTATTTGTTTACAGTGTACAAATTGTTTTCATATATCTTTTTTTCATTTAACTACATATACATTATTGCATAATATATATCATACAAAACTTGTTACTGAATTCTGCTGCATGTTTATCTTTTATATCTTTAATCTTGTATTCATAATTTTTTCCCCAACTTTTCTCATCATATATATCAAATTCTTTACGCAGTATTGATTAAAAGAAGGGCTTACAAAACTTTTTTCAAAGAGATTTTTTAAAGAAAAAGTTTTTAGGTTTACAAGTCAAGTTGTAATATCCCAGGGGGAAGTTGAAACTCATTACGTTTTGTATGTTTATAAAGCTTGCGTTGTTGAGTGAGTAAAGTCTTCGAATTGATTTAGTTACTTGAAAAAGAATTTAGTATTCACATAACCAGTTAGATTTATTAATAATATTTGCATAATGTTCTCATTTCTGATTTCTGTTTTAATAATTATCAATCTTTATTGTTCGCCCTATAATCAGCGAGTTCCAGTCCGTGTAGTTTTGCACAAATGTGTAGTATGTCAGATTGCGTTCGATTTTCCTATGAAACTTTATTGGTTAAAAGTAAACCCTGTGCGAACCTGACAGTAGCGCAAGATCTCGAGTCATCGCAGTATTACAAATGGTTTTTTTTTTTTTACGAAAGTGCTAGAACTTGCGTTTAACCCATTTGCATATCGCTGTATACAATTAGACATGTTCGAGCAAAATCATTCCTCTGTATAAAAAAATAATTTAAACATAATACTGTGGAATCATTAAAATTTGTTGGGGCTAATTTTCGTGGATTGCTGAAATTTTATAGGTTCGTAACCCTAAATTATTAATTAGTGGAGGATGCAAATTCGTGACTGAGAGGTACCCACGAATTCCACGAAAATTGAACCACCACTAAATCTAATGATTCCACAGTATGTTATGAAATATACATATATGGGGACTAATTTTCGTGGATACCTGAAATTTTTGTGTAATATCTAATACCTACAAAAGAAAATATGATTTTATAAACCTAATTTATTAATTCGTGGAGGAGCTAATTCATGGGTGAGAGGTACCCACGAATTCCACGAAAATTGATCCACCACGAAATCTAATGATTACACAGTAAATTAATTTTTATCTATTTTATCCATGATATGGAAATAATAAAATATTAGATATTCCTCACATTGTAATGATGAATTATTTATTTGAGTTTCGCCTTTTTTTCATTCTATTCTCTATTCTATATTTGCTAAGTTTACTTTGGCGTGAAGCTGTAAAATAGCCAAAATCTTTAACTTCTGTTGACATTTAAATTCATGAATCATTTCTGATTTTTTTATTATAAACTTGATTAATGCAATGTTGGCACACCTCTGAGACCGAACATTTCTGAAATAGTTCGCAATTGAGGCACCTTTTCAAAGCGCAAAATTTAAAGGGAATCCATACGTACGTCATTTTAAAGGAAGATAAGCTGAACCATATTTTTCTCATGGAGTGAATCATTAATTAAAATCCTGTTGATTTATGCGCCGTAACTCTTAATAGTAAATACCTTTACAAAACACATGACAAATGCAATGATCATATCAAATTTTGAGGCCAGTTGCACAATGCTGTCATGAAATTTATCCGAAGATACATGTGTATGTCTTGATAAGACTATCTACAAATTTGACTAATGACAGTCAGAAGTTTCACAACGTTATCGCACTTACATTAAAACAATCTCAGGAAACATCCAAATAATTTCAATAAAAAAACCCTACCCAGTTAAAGCTTTGAAGTATGATTAAACCACATTTGTTGTTTCAAATTATTTATTTAAAAAAGTTTTAAATATTTGACATGTATATCCATTTTGCTAATCAGAAGGTTTCTTCTTTTGGAGGGTTTTTTCTTTCTTTTCTTTTTTATGGTAGTACAAACCACCCGTGAAATTATTTATTTGAAATATGTTTCTGACTTTCTGAAAAATGACATAATATTATGTAAAAGTTAATTTTAACCCACTATCCAAAGAAATATACCTAAATTACTCAAAGCAGAAAAATTGAGCGTATTTTGATAGTTTTAAAAACTACATTTAAATGGTGTTCATTTCGATTTTGTGCAAATTAGACTTTTTTCATTAAAAATGTGGATTGTTCTTTTTAAAGTAAAGACCTGAAATTTGGACACAACCATAGCCAGTGTTTAGACTCCATGCCTATCAAATTTTAAGGTCATATTTTAAGAACAAATGTCATATATGGTGACGTCATCTAGGATTTTTTCAATTTTCATCTCCGTTACATTCACTTAAAGCTCAATTAATCTAAATCCATGGTCAAATTTTCATAGAAATTCTGACAATTTTTTTTTCAAATTTCACATAATGATAGATTTCATTCCAGATAACAAAATGTCGAAATTGTGGAAAAATTGAACTATTAGAAAATTTTAGCTTATCTCTTTTTACTACCTTAACAAATTGAGATCAAAAGAACAATATATAAATATTTTTTGAAAAAATCATTTTGTTTTTCTTGCTAGCTGAATGCTGACATTGCACTATACTTATTTCGATGTGTATCTAAATTGAATGTTTTGAGAAAAAAGCATAGCTGTACGTTCATGTAAGAGCAAAACTGTTCCCAAATCTCTTTTCCATACCTTGAATATCTACATTATGAGGCACAACGTTCTATAGAGATTTATTCGGATGTGTATTCAAATAAAAACGTTTGTTTTGAGATATTTATTTGTATTAGTCTGGTGGTGACACATTCCGATTGTGTAATTCCAAAAAAAGGCAATGTTTTTTTTTCCTCAATTGGATTTCATGATGTAATTAGACGGAGGCTATATGAGCCTCCTCTATTGCTACCGGTCAGCTCACATGTGACGTCGATAGTGGATTTGACGGACACCACCTAGCGGCAAAAATTGCAATATTCGTTTGGAATTCATATTTCAGTATTATTTTTGAAATAAATATCTTATTTGCATTTACAATAAATAGAACTATACATATTGCGATCAATAAACATAATTTCTCTCGAAAATTTTAGTCCATATGTTAAATTCAAGTAAGTATGAATATGCATGAGTTTAAGAATAGCAATGGTGTGTAATCGTCTAGTGGCTATTTATACTTTTTATACAGCTTCCTGTCCGTGACGTCAAATAGTGAGAATTCCTCAAGAACCATCTTGTGTTGACCGAAATATTGAATAACTATGAGCTGCAATGGGTAAACACGGCGTGGTTCTTAGTCTTTATCGTATATTACTTGCGCATTATCAATTAATCCTCTGCGGAGATATATCTTTCTATGTATTGCTACACTCTCCCCACCCCCCGGCATCGATCCAATAAAATGATTATTCAACAAGTTGAACCACTGCTATGTGAACTTGAGTATTCTCCCAATTAAGAACAGACAACCGTGATCGTAGCATGACACATTTTAGTTTAATTTTACTTGGCATGCATACTAAACCTACTATAAGGATAGTGAAACAAATAAATTAAACATCCAGATTACACCCTTTAACGCAACCCCCCCCCCACACACACACATTCAGTATGTGCATAGGTAAAGTACCCAGGCCACGTGCTGTGAAGTTTGATTAATCCTGCATTGTCTGGCCAGCGCTGTCGATTTCAAAGTAAGTTGGGAAGTCAGTGTGTGTTTTTGCAAGTTGATAAAAGAATTTCGCGTAAAAAAAAAGTGTGAACACATTTGACAGAATGTACATATTTTCTTTTAAAAGTGAAGCACGGGGTATTATAAGATCTACCGCGGTATATTTTTTTTAAATTTAGCTTTAAAGAGATACATGTATTACAGCGAATTCTCTTCATCTTGGATATTTCCGTTTTTAAACATAGTTAGATAAAAGAATAGGAGTTTGCATATACTGACAGATTGAATCTTTTTACAGCAAAAAAAGCTCGCAATTGCGTGTTAAATATTTTTCCGAAATTCTAAATTTATATCTCTCAATTTTTGTTTACACCACAAGTAAAATCTGTATAAATTCGTAATATTTTAATCCCATGCAGAAAGTCACGATGAAATGTTTACAGTTGAGTCGCTAAGCTGTTGATCAAAAGGCTGAGCTAGCAATATTTACTTTTTGGACCGCCTGAAATGATTAAATCAACGGTAATTTTGAGCAAAATGAACTGTAGCGTCTCTTATATATAAATATTTCATCCGCTTAGAAATATATTTGATCACTCTCTACAATCGAATCGTACATTCTGCAAAAGAAAAAGAACAACTATGCGAGATTGAGATCATGCATGTATTACCTACATGTAACACTAGGGGTTTTTAAGCATGAACGATTTTTTTCATATGAAAAAAGTTCACTGTTCAACAGTTTTTATTGATTATATATCATAAATTTTAGTATATATTGTGAATCATTAGGTATAGAACTAACTAACAAAATATTTTTTTGTTTGTACATGTAATTTGTTTTTGCATATTCCATAAAAGAGCCTGAATATGTTAGCAAAGTAGTTTCTGTCCTTTAGTATTAAGTATTGCAAACTCTTAATTGATACTTTAAACCTTCTATACCTTAAAATTTGAAGAAGAAAAAACCATTATTATTTTTGGGATTTGATTTTTATCAACTCTCCTATACAGTTACTCTGGCAAACCGGAAGTGAAACTATGTTTGGACCTAACCACAGATCATCGCCGCTGACTGACAAGACCTTGTTCTCGAAAGTAATCGATAAATTCGATGTAATGCATTCTGAAGCATTAAATATTATTATAGTTAAACATTGCTCGGATCCATATAATTTTCCAGAAATATTTACATTACTGATACATAGTTTGATGGAAATAATTATATCTTAAAATATTACGCAACATGATTCATATGATGTTTTCCTATAATTCTTGAAATTGTCGGAAAAGCCCAAAAATTCATATTATGAAAATATGCGTTATTCAATTACGGATAAGAAACTACTCGGCATGCGAAATTACATATCGCTGATTTTAAGATAAATATCAATCGATGAAATCAACTTCCGTCGGTACTTCAATACTTGGAATTAAATTAATAGTAGATTAATCTCCTCCGCAATGATGCCTCCGTCTCTCAGTACTCTAAGTACTTTGATTTTTTGTATCAAACTGATTTTACCTGTCTGTGGCAAATATTGATTTGCTATGTACAAAAATAGGTGACATCATTCTTTATTATATCAAGTCCAATATTATCATTCCTAATATTCTACACAAGGACATTATATTTGACAAGGTAAGGACATTCATTATAATACAGTATATACTATTGCACAAACATATTTACTAAGCCATATCCGATGTTTAAATAAGGCGCATTCAAGGAATTATTAAGGGTTTAACACAAAAACAACATGTTAACGAAGCTATCATATTACCATGGCGCATCCTAAGTACGTATAAGGACACATCTTTGTCTTAAGTCAGTTTCTCGAAGCCTTCCTAAACTTAGGACCCGCCAAAACTTCGTCCTAAGTTTAAGACACCAACAGACATCTACAGGAAACTTTTCTAAGATATGACCTAAGTGTGTTCCTAAGATATGACTTAGAAAAGAGCAGGAGCATCCTAAGATCAACTTAGGACATGTCTCAAGATGTAGCTCGACGGTAACTTAGGAATATCTAAAATTCTTAAGTTAAGATTTCCTGACCTACTAAAATCATTCATATTTTTGACATTAATTTATACAGATAGAATTCCAGAGACATGTACAGGTATAAATCGTTAAACATTTTGAAAGGGGAACATTATGCATGTACATTAACACAACAGGCCTATATCTAATAATTCTAATTTGTATACAAAAATATACATTTACTTAGAATTTTGGTGACCAACAAGCATGTTCACGAAACTTTCCTAAGGTATAACATACGTCTGTTCTTAAGATATAACTTAGGAAAAAAGTAAGGAGCATCCTAAGATCAACTAAGGACATGTCTCAAGATGTAGCTCGACGGTAACTTAGGAACATCTTAAGTTAGAATATCATAAACTATTATAATAATTCTAATATTTCACATTAATTCATACAAATATAATTTGATAGACTTGAGTAAATGCAAGAATATCATTTTGCTAATGAATATTATACGTATCAGTAACACGATGGGTCCTTACTCCGGGATTTTTTATTGTTTTAGGTAGCATTTTTTTGGTTAGAAATCAACAATAGGATATCAATGGTAATTAAAACTGGTAAAAAAACGAAAGGTTTACATAAAAACTATCAAGGGAGACTATACTAAAGTTCTGTACCCTAACAGAGACTTTTGTGCAAATTATTGGTAACAGTTTTTATTGTTGTTGTCAAATAAAAACAACAATTTATTTTAAAATTGCACTAATTCATAAGGAGATATGTCAGTAAGAAAAACACAAGTCATTCTTAAAATATATATTAAATTTTAGAATAATATCTGAACATTTATTGAAAATGAGTATTTTACGCATTTCTTTAAAAATTACAAAAGGAAGCATACATTCACAATTGCATAGTTTACTAGTATTGTTTTCTGTTTATATAAGTAGATGTACATTTGTTCCACAAATGTATGACAAAAAAAGCCATAATAAATTTAAATCTATAGCCAATAGGGTATGTGTAAAAAAAATCTGACAATACCGAGATAACCTGATCAAAATTACTTATATATAAATGATTATGTAATGTCATGAAAAACACAGATACATGTAATAATTCCTTATAAACTTGATAATTCATATACTTCTAAAAAATGTGCACCTACATAGCGAAAAATGTAACTGCCAATTGCGAGAACAGGACAGTTCACACAAAGGTACAAGTACTTCAGATAACTGCTAATAATGAAGAGTTTAACAAAATACTCTTTAAACAAGATAAAAAATGAAAATTTTTTACATTCCACACATAAACGTTCCTGTCTAATAATTATACATTTAATGCACCGGGCAAAAGTCTCTAGTGATGAATATATGTACATCACATTCAACAAAAGAAACATTGTTGTCAATTGAATTCTATTACAGCTACATCTGTAATATGATAATAAAAGTTATATTTCATTGCATAAACACAGTACATGCAAATATAACACTTGTAGATAAATAAATTCAAAGGGTATTCATGTATTCAACAACTTTGTTAATAACATTTATGGATTTTGAAATTCGTGGCAGACATTGGCTCACTGAACACATTGCGCATTCCATTCTGTGAATAAGTTTTAACTTGTTTAACCTTAATGAACAATTGATGAGTCTCTTAGAAATAAAAGAAGATATAACCGTCTTTTGTACAATCGGCTCAAGTGAAGCTTTGACAATGTAATAAGACAAAGTGAATACGTCTGAAGAATCACACTGTTTTGCCAACTTCTCCTCGTAGAGTTTTCTTAAACTTGTCACATCAGATAAAGCATTGTGAGATTCATCATCTACACCTAGTAAACACTTTAGAAGTGTTTCATGTTTATAGTTGCAAACGGTGGGCTTATCAATCACTTTTTGGACAGTCTATACGTACATGTATCTATAAAATCAGACACACTGTCTTGAAGAAAAACCTTTTTTTTGCAAATTCTCTGGTAATGAATAAGCACGCGTTTTTCGTGGAAGATAACGTCACATGTACAAACACAACCAATTCCCCTTAAATCTGCATCATATAGAATGCATATTATACTTAAATTAAAAATAATTACATTAGTGGTAATCTTACATGAATTTACATAAATACAGTATTTCCACATCACGATTTAAAAAAAAATATTTTTTTAGAATGAAGTGACAAAAATTAGGAATAATCACGAATGACATATATAAACCGATGTAGATTTACTCTTTAGCTATGGACAATTGAATATATTTTGACCAATACTAACATTCAAAACAATGAATGAAACTTGCTTAGTGTAGCTATTAAAATAAGTGAAAATATATCTCTTGGTCAAACAGAGAATTTGCGAGAGAAAAAAAAAGTTGTTTAATTTGTCAGCTCCCATGCAGCAACTGAGAAAGGGGTGTGTGTTAGAATAAACGCATATGATAGAATAAATGACTTAATTTCCTTCCCGGATTAAGAATTTGAGGTTTGTCGAAAATATTTGAACTGTAGAAAAACTGCCTTATTCCAACGATCACATGATAAAGCTTCACAACGGTCTAATGTCCGGTAAAATGTGAATTTACAACCTTAAGATGGTCTTAAGAAAAGGTTAATAATGTTCTAAAAGTAGAACAAAGTTATGGCGGTTCCTAAATTTAGGAGAGTGCTTCGAGAAACAGACTTAAGACTAAAACGTATCCTTACACTTACTTAGAATACACCACAGTCCTAAGATAGTTTCGTGATCATGTTTGCAGCACAATGTAGTTTTAATTATCAGAAATCCAAATAACCGGGGTTTCGAGGGGGGAGGGGGGGGGGGGTGTTAAAGAAAATACATATCGGGACAGCTTTTGGCTTAAAAGCCAGTAATTATTTAAGCCCTTTTTAAAGTTTAAATTAACATTTGATATTCTTGTCATTAAACGTAAATTTACGTAAGCAGTGGCTTTTTCGCAGAATTTAAGGTTACAGAGACTGTCAATTTCCTTTTTGGATTACGTTTACTCAGAATGTTCAAAAAATTCCACTGATGATAATGTAAAGCCACCTTTCATGATAGTGTTATTTTCCAATTTCAAAAAAGTAGGTCAATGACCTACTTCTTGAGTTAATGGTCATTGAATATTTAATACTTAAACTATTATTGTATTAAAGGGGCATGGTCACGATTTTGGTCAAAAATTATTTTTCCGATTTGAATATTTCAATGCTTTAGTAAGGCATTTTTTACAGGCAACCATTTGAGTGTCATTCGTTGAATTTTAAGCGAGCTCCAGAGCTTGCAATTGTTTGCTTTGTAAACAAAGCTTTTGTTTTCATTCTGAATGTTGAAGTAAAAATTTCTGATGTGTTTAAGATCTTAAATGAATGTTTTAAACATAAGAAACTGTTGAATTATCCTTAAAATGAATCAGAAGATAGACTAATCAGCATGAAAAAGATTTTAAACTGGTATATTGAACCTATGTAAACAAAAACAGGACACGAGCCTTGTATACATGACAAAGAATAGTGAACCCTGTATCTTGCTTATAACTCTAGCACTGGCTCTCAAATTTCATTTGTTTATCAGAAATGCATTCTAAATCATTGTAAATAATAAAAAAAAGAAATTAAAATAGAGTTGGACCAAAATTGTGACTATGCCCCTTTAAAATAAGACTAGTGTATTGACCCTACTCTGCTGATATAAAATGAATTTGAGGTAAATAATCAAAATTTTGAGATGTGGTGGCTGCCATAGGGGTGATTTTGATCAAATTCTATTTTTCTATTTTTTCTATTATTATTTAGAATGCGTTAGACATGCAATACCAACGATCAAATGAAATTTGAGAGTCATTCGTGGAGTTAAAAGCAAGATACAGATCTGAGAATTCTTTGTAATGTAAACAACGCTCGTGCCCTGTTTTTGTTTACATAGGTTCAATATACCAGTAAAAAAATTGTAAACCTGATTTGTCTATCTTTTAATTTATTTTAAGCATAAATAAACAGTTTCTAACGTTTAACACATTCATTTGAGGTCTAAAATTGGAATTGGAATTTTCACTTTAACATTTAAAATATAAACAAACGCTTTGTTTACTTTGCAAAGAAGTTCAAGCTCTGTAACTTGCTCACAATTCAACAAATTACACTCAAATTTCGGTTGCTTATTAAGAATACCTTACTGAAGCATTG
This sequence comes from Magallana angulata, assembly GCF_025612915.1. Lineage (NCBI taxonomy): Eukaryota > Metazoa > Mollusca > Bivalvia > Ostreida > Ostreidae > Magallana > Magallana angulata. The sequence goes on from NC_069115.1 coordinate 40,640,868, forward strand.
TAAATATTAAAATAGGAAAAATGATTTTTGACCAAAATCGTGACCATGCCCCTATAAGGTAACCTCTGGCTTTGGAAAATCTTCACCTTGTATATTAAAATATTTATTAAATCTGGTCTCAATATTGACTCAAAGAATAACAACATCAATCTAAAACCATTGGTGACGTCACATTCTATTTTTACCTAAGGTGACCTATGGTTATCCTACAGTAAATAACCTTAGTGAATCTCCATCTTGTAAAATAATCTGAGGTAACACCAGGTAGTCAATGAATGGATGAAGTCTGATTAATCTCCAATTTGCAGAATATTTCACTTAAAGTGACACCTGCTCTATTAATTACCAATATTATTTTTTCTCTCTTCATATTTAGGACCTAAGGTAACCTCTGGTCTCAAACTTAATTTAACTAATTTAACCCCCGGTCTCTCTAAAATGACTGACTTCCAGTAAATATTAATCTTGTAAAATGTCATAAGATAACCGGATAACATCTCCCCATTGATATTACACATTAGGTGACCCCTGGTCTCCCTACAGTGGATCACTTCTGATGAATCTCAATATTGTAAAACTGACACTAGGCAGCTGTTTGGTGACTTTTGTTTCCGTATTGATTAACAAAATGATTACGACATTGTTTTAGGACGTAAGGTGACCTGTGGTCTCCCTATGGATATAGAAAAATAGAAAATAGATTTACATTCTTATCTTCACTTGTAAAAGAGTTCCATAAGTGCTCATTAATACACTCATTTTGGAGAACTATTTTCGGGTGACCCAAGGTCCTAGTTGAGCGTACGTTTTATCCTTCTGCATTCAGGGTTGACAAATGGATAATGGATATTGTTCACATTAAAGAAGACCCGACTTGCTGTTATATTGACAGTTTTTCTCGTGTTGGCCATTTTTAATATTTTTGTAGTGTGTGCCAGTGCCATAGGATTATCTAAATGAAAAAGCGAGAAAAAAATCGACAGAAAATATGCAAAATTATGTTGACTAACAAATAAAATTTTAGCTTTGAATATTATAGTACAACCAAAAATATTTTAGTGAGGAAACAAAATCTGAAAAATTTAATTCTAATTTCCTATGTTATGCTAAAACTATGTTTGAACCTAATTCCATAAGATAATAGAAATATCGAATGTTATGTCAATAATAATTCATTTCATAAATACTTTTTGTGTTTAAAAAAAATTTACTCATGACATTGAACTTTATAACAATCCAAATTTGAGAACTTAAATTAAACCATAAGAGTAAACAACGTCCTTTATCTGCAGTATATAGAATACTTGTGAAGGTTAAATAAGAAATAGATTGTAATCTATATCAAAAATATATAGATACAGATTAGTAACATTACAAAATTTCTTTGGATTATTTTAAGAATGAAGAGATAAAAATTAAGAATGACAATACGTAGCTAACTTTACAACCGTTAAACCTAGTTCATCGACTGTGAAACTATGATTTGCTAATTTTTGTGAATTTGGCGTGCGATATTCGACGCCCCTGTCTTAAATGAACCCGAATATCTGTATATTGATTATTTCAATTGCTTTTCAATTGCAATTCACCTTTTTATAAAAACAACAACACATTTCTATCTTTGTGGGGGGAAGTTTCAATATTATATCATCAATTCATCGAACTCCTGTGGTTTCACACCTGTAATACAACCCTATGTGTCTGGGATAGGTCGGTTGATTACGCGTGGTACCTCTCTCCATCACGTGGTCGAGATGAGAACGACGCGTAATCAAGCACAATCGGCAATCCTCGGCTGATTCCGCTACGCTCCATACAAACATAATGTAGAGTGCGCGAGACATCCGAGGAGTTCCGAGTGTAATCAAGCATGGAATTGTCGAACACATTCATATTACTAAGAGTGCGCATGTACACGGCAAGATTTAGTATATAAACCCTAACCCAGCAGAGCTAAGAGTAGGAGTTTACTTGTACCATTGATTGATATATACCCATACAGATTTCAAAGCCGAATTCGTGTTGAGAAAAATCTTACTTGAAAAAACAATTACAGAAAAAATTCTTACAACATAAGACAGGAGAAGGAAGCGGTTGAAAATGTCAAGACGGAATTGGACAGACCCAGAAACTGTGCAACTAACGGAGTTAGTTTTCGAACAAAGGGAATATTTGAGGCCAATTTTAAGGGGAAACATGATAAATAGAATTTGGGAAGGGATTGAAGAACAACTCAAAGAATTCGGAAATGTACGGAGTGTTTCACAATTGAAAACTAAGTGGGCCAGCATATGCAATGCATGTCGAAATGATGTAACAAGATTAGGTTTGTTTAAATATCCACCTTTGTTTCTTATCTTCATAAATCACTAAAATTATTTGTTTAATTCAAACATTAACTATATCATGTCATTTATGTTTACTAATAAGGGGCCAAAAGAATCATTACATAAAACTTGCATCCTATAACATTTTTATTTCTTATGTTAAATAGAATTGACAGTGCTTTTTTACAAACTCTATAAGTACTTATAAATTCTTGTACTCATTTAAGAAATTTTTAACGTATGTTTAGAAAAAGTCGTTAGAGTTGTCGTTTTTACCATGCCCCTAGCAATACCTTCTTTTTAACGTAAACAATGGTTGTAATAGAAGAAAGAGGGGCATGCCTTCCTCAAACATGGCAGATATACAGTCGAGTTAAATGGTCTTTAAATGCGAAGTTACAAGATAGCTGTATAATAAATAATTGATAATGAAATGACTTGGTAATGCAATCATACATCTATATGTACATCGCTACACGCTTGTCAACTGTTAACGCTGCATGATCAAAGGTAAAAAAAAATGATCGAAAAAACTAAATGTACGCGTGTACATTTTTTTCATTCATAATATTTAATTCTTATTTGAAAACTTTTTTTTCATTTTTCAGATGCAGCTAACCTTCCTCAAGAAGTAAAAAATAAAATGCGGTTGATTCTGGAAGAAGAAGCCTCGCTGGGACAGAGTGTCGATGATAGTGATCGTGCCGATGAGAATCAGTCATCGTGAGTATTTTTTAAACAATGGTTTGTTTCAAAATTAAGGTAAAGAAGAAAAAAACCCAGAAATAATTAATTTTCCTTTTTCACCAGAAGAAGTGTTATCCATAGGGGCTTGATTGTTGGACAAGTGCAGTTCTTAATTATTTGTAATCGAAGACAGAAATTAACAAAAATCCCTGTTTCAGTCACGTTATAAAATTGTATTATAAATTGAATGTACATTAATAAATATTTTTTAAAAATTTACTTTAAAATAAACTTTTATATCACGATTGAAATTTTAGTGGATTTTAATTGGTATACACAGAAATTCCAATTTTAATCATTTTTGTCTTCGGAAAAAAATAATAAAGAATTGCACTTTTCACAGGAGCCTCTGTGTAATATTCGACAACCAAGCCCCTGGGGATTTTTGTTGTTTTAGAGGAGGTTACCTTTAGTTTGTTCGTAGACACCCATTCATCTTCACGATTAAAGATGTAGACCTTAAATCTTATTAACAGTTCATTAACCCAATATGTCAAAAGGATGCGAGACAAGTTTTTAGACTAAAACTTAGATTGCCCTCTCCTTAATACATACATAATACATTTCACTAACTGTCATACAGATATCTTATCAAGCCACGGTTTGGACTGTTGACAGAGCTCCCTCCTATCAGCCAGATGGGAGAGGGTCAGGCATGGGCATGATAACTTTAAAATATTGTAATCGGTTAATTATTCATACTAGATTACATAGAGAAATTTTGCTTAATCGATTATTAATCAATTACACTCATTTTTGTGAATATAACCGATTGCGAGGTGTTCTGAGTGAATGATAAAAGAAGTCAGATTTTTCAAGTATAAATTTTCTTAACAAATCAAATTTTTTTCGTCTGGACTATTCTGGGTAAAAACAGATGAGATGTCAGTGTAGAAATCTTTGATTTTATTCATTTTATCCTTTTCAATTGAACTTCATTGACATGTTTATAAATTTTCATTAAAACACCGTGAAATTTGACGGAAACAATAACTTTGGATAGACTGTAGTTAAAGTTTTCTTTTACAATGCATGCCTTAATCAAAATAAGTATTTGGGCATTTACTAAGTCATTGAAAAAAATTTCAGATCTGACGAGAATGGGGATCCTCCAGCTCAAGACAATACGCCAGCATCACCATCTATAGCTGGAGGAAGCAACAGCTCAAATCCCGATGAGCAGAATCAGACGGAAAGACAGCACAACTTAGATTCAGAGGAGCAGAATCAGGATGGTATTGAAAACCTGACTGGAAAATTGGAGAATTTAGATTGCAAATAATGGGGAGAGAATTATTGAAGTCTTAAGTGTAGAAGATTACTCAATCTCTAAACTGAGATATACTATAGCAAGCAGATATATCACCCTGTAATGTGATTTGTAATTTGAAAAAAAGAAAACCAAGTTATCAGAACATTTAATTGTAAATTTAATTAATGTATAATATAACCATTAAAAACACTTTTATCATAGCTCTGTGATGGGAACTGTATGATCAACATAATTTTTAAACTAATGTATTAAGAACGCTTATTAAAAAAAAAGACTTTACCTCTGATTAGAATTCATCTTATTGATTTAATAAAAGTTTTTCTCACTTTTTCTTTGATATTATTTATTTCTTTGGGTCAATATATTTGTGGATTATCAATTTTTAAATATGTTCGTAGGGATGTATTTTAGTGGATACCTTTGTAAGTATAATGAAGGCTATAGGTTCGATTGGGATGTTAATTATTGTTTGAAAAGTCGCACGAAATCCACGAAAATTAAGCTCCGACAAATTTTAATTATTTAACAGAACATGTTTGACTCAAAGTGTTTTTCATTAAGGAGTCTTTTCAAACAATGTCGTGTTTTTTTTAGATCGTAATATAAAGGTACGGGTTGGATTCTTATGATAAGAAAGATTGATATCCATCATAAAATGATAACACAAGACCAATTCATGGATAACACAAATAGTATATTAATTTGTATTTGATCAATGAAAATGAATTGGATATAATAACCAAACTTTAATTCTATTCTTTTGTTTTGTAAAGTTTGACAATATTAACGTTTAATGACCTAGGAAACTTCAGTTTAAAATATGGATACTCGTTACATCCAAAAGGTTTGTTTACTAAAGTGGTATTAAATTGGGTAACATATCTGTATCTCTCGATGGTACAATCGGGAAATGATAGGCATATTGGACCATTACACTCCCCAAGCAATTGTTGTACACTTCAAAGATATGGAGAAAATGTTCGACCCTAATTTTTTGTGTTTGTAGATTGATGTATGTAACAGAATTGACAAACTTTGTGCGAGCTTATATACACGCTTTGTGCACTATGTAAAATTTAGCCGAGCTCATTTTTTTAAAAATCTCAGTCTCACTTTAATAAAACAGAGATTAACAAGATATCTGTAAGCCAATGCTCACTAGTGATACCCCCGCTCTGATGTAAATATGCAAAATAAGCAAAGTCGACATTTAACAGGAAGTTGACGTCCGATTGGTACAAAAATATATCCCATGATATGGCATGCCTAATTAACAAATAGTGTGTTAAAATTTCAAGCATCTGCGATAAAAAGTTGCGACAGAAATTTTTGTAACGAGAAGACAGACAGGCAGAAGGACAGACACACAAAGGGCAATCGGTTTTTGGAACGCAGTTTGCTATTTGCAATTGAAAAGTGAACTGCGTTCTAGAACGCAATTCAAAATTGATATTTCGGGCCTGAAATTTTCAGGATCATCTAGTAGTGAAATACCCCTACGGCTACCACTGTGAATATATGGTGAAGTGGACAATACTGGACATCTCTAGTTTATGAGATTCATGCTTATTTGCAATTGAAAAGTGAACTGCGGTCTAGAACGCAGTTCGCAGTTCAAAATTTATTATTCATATTTGGGGCCTGAAATTTTCAGGGTCATATACTAGTGGTATACGACCACTGTAAAAATATGGTGATATGGTCATTTGTAGTTTTTAGCTCACCGATACGAAGTCAAGGGGAGCTTATGCTATACCCTCGGCGTCGGCGGTGGCGTCGGCGTCCGGACCTGGTTAAAGTTTTTGTTGCAGGTCCTGTATCTAAGCTATTACTTGTCCTATCTTCACCAAACTTGCATGGATGATGCATCTGGACCTACTTATGGAATTGAAAGACTTGGATGCTGAATCTGGGTCCTAAATTTCAGATGCTGGAGGAGGTTAAGGTTGTTGGACCAGGTTAAAGTTTTTGTTGCAGGTGCCCTTTGATAGCAATATCTTAGTTACTGCTAGTTCGTACTTCACCAAACTTGCATGGATGGTGTGTTTTATGATACTGATGCACCAGACAGGCTTGAGTGCTGAACCTGAGCCATAGGTTTTGGATGCTGGAGGAGGTTAAGGTATTTAGAGCTGGTTAAAGTTTTTTGAGCAGGTGCCCTCTTATGATTATATCTTAGCTACTCCAGGTTCTAACTTCATCAGACTTGCGTGGATGGTTCGTCTTATGATACTGATGCACCTGACAGGCTTGAATGCTGAATCTGAGCCATAGGTTTCAGATGCTGGAGGAGGTTAAGGTTTTAAGAGCTGGTTAAATAAAGTTTTTGAAACAGGTGCCCTCTGATGATGATATCTTAATAGTTATTACTTGTCCTTACTTCACCAGACTTCCATGGATGGTGCGTCTTCAGTTGATTTAACTGTAATTTGAATGAATCGCAGAGGTAGCTCCAGATGCAGAGCTTGATGTCCATTATCAAGGATGCTAAAATATAAATCTTAGTTATTACAGGTCCTAACTTCACCAAACTTGAATGGATGGTGTGTCTTATGATACAGATGCACGTGACAGGCATGAATGCTGAATCTGAGCCATAGGTTGCGGATGCTGGAGGAAGTTAAGGTTTTAATTGCTAGTGCCCTCTGATGATGATATCTTAGTTATTACTGGTCCAAACTTGCATGGATGATGCGTCTTATGATACCAATGCACCTGATGGGCTTGAATGCTGAATCTGAGCCAAAGGTTTCGGATGCTGGATGAGGTTTAGTTTTTTGGAACAGGTCACCTGTTTTATAGATGATAGCTTGCATAGTTGATTTAACTTTATTATAAATTAAACGCAGAGGTTGCTTCAGATGCAGAGCCTGATTTTCATTATCAAGGATGCTAAAGAAATCTCCTACCTCACTCAAACCTGCTCAGTAGATAGATGTCTTTGTTGATAAATGATATAAAATGATTCCTATGATATAGTATTGTATGATATGAAACAATATTGTTTGATATGATACAATATGATATCATATGTTATATTATAAAAAGTTATACGATACTATATGATATTGTATCAATTTTTTGATATTTTATGATATGATACTGTATCATGATATTGCTATGTATAGTATTGTATATTATGATACAATAATGTATTATATTTTATGATATTGTATTATGTGATCAAATACAATAAGGTATAACACAATACAATGTCATATCATACGTTACAATATCATATCTCATTATTGTTTATTACGGTATTTTATTGTATTATATGATATATATTATAAATATGACATGATGCAATATTTTATCTTATATCATTGTGTTGATTAACATATGATTTTCATAAAAAAAAATTATCAGATGATATACGATATTTTGTCAAAACAGAATCCATGAATATCCAAGATCATAAAGTATGATTTTCATATAAAATGATAAAGGTGGTCTTATGAAGGTGATGTCTCATGAGGGTGATGCTCCGTCTCGGTGAGCTTAGTAATCTATGATTACCTATGTTTGATATATGGGGCCCTAAAATTTAACTATCAATTATTGTGGGATTTTAAACATCGGGCTCGGAAACATCGAGGACCCCTACCCTACACCCTGGAGGTTTATATTAATAGGAAGAAACTAAAAAAGCTAAAGTGGAATTAAGAACGGAGAGAAGTGGAATACACTTGTAGGGTGGCAGTTATTTCAAGTTATTTATTGCGTTTTGCGAAATACACCTGGTTCTCATTACACTGATGAAAAGCTTGCAATCCACTAAAACCATTTATAAACCACCAAAAGTTAAAATGGTGCACATCTCTGTGTTGAGATTCATTGCCAAGAGTAAACGATTTAAATCAGAAATAAGATGTAACGTACATTTATTAGAATATCAAAATCTATAGAATTCTTCATGACAGTGTTTTGGATGACTTATATTTGCAATTAAGGTAACCTCTTAAAAGAATTATGGTGAACAGGTACTTTAAGGAATTGAGAAGTCAACAGAGATCTCTGTTATAGCATTGTGAGAAACGTTACTTTATTTTTTATTTCTATTGTAATACATGTATTCTCATTATCCATGAAATACAGAGTACAAATTTTGTAAACAAATACAAACCATGTAAAACTCAAAAATGTTTCTTTTATCAAACAATAGACAACAAGAAACAAATTTAGCATGCATAAAAACAACGACTGCAAACCATTTGTTTTTTTTCTTCAGATTATTGCATTTAATAAGTCTTCTTCACATAGATTCTCTCTGAGCAGCTTCAAAGCACTGTGTAAAAACGTCTAAATAAATAATGAGTTGTTCAAAATAGCTATGCAGAAACGCACAGTTAGAACCTTTAACTTCACATATCATATAACTGACCACTTTCAGCTGGCGGTCTGTAATTAAAAACAAGGTCATGGGGCAACATCGCTTAATGAGAAAACAATAGCCATGACCCTGATAAAAAATCAGCTTCAAAGTGGTATGGGACACCTCCATAATGTGACATACTTCCTTTTTAAATAATCAATTAAATCAATTATTATTTTGTAAATGTTCTTTGTCTTACTTCAATGTACAAATATGACACCCATTTTGACCACAGCCACAACCTACCTTATGGGATCATAATTTGAACATACATGTACATGAATCTACCCTATCTGAGGATATATTCACATAAGTTTAAGCCTCTCTGGCCAAATGGTTTTTCAGAGGATTTTTAAAGATTTTAAAAATTATTTTCCTCTATGAATTCCTATGTAAAAATTCAACCAACCCCGCTATCTGAGAACGCTTCTAAACAAGTTTAAGCCATTCTGATCAATGGTTCATGAGAAGATTTTTTCTCTCACTTACTGTGGAATTGATAGGATTCATGTAGCTCAATTTTCGTTGTATTTATGGGTAGGTTACATCCTCAAGAGTTATCTTTCTTACTGAAACTAAAAACCGAATTATCAACAAATTTACATCCCCACGAATATGCAAAAAAACCTACAATAAACAAAAACTGGCCCCCATAAATTTAAATGGACGGATGGTGATCAGAAAAGCTCATTTTAGCTTTCACATTAGGCGAGCTAAAAACCAGCATTTTCCCCCAATAGAATGGCATACTTAAGGTTTCTACAATTGAATAACTAAAACTAGATTCCCCATAATCAAACAATATCATTGTTTTAAATAAATGACTAGTTTTTGTTGGTACAAAAAGGAAGCTTCACTGCACAAGAGTAGATGTCAATTAGCTATTTTTTGGTAGCATGATAGATTCTTAACACACATGTATTTGTAAATATCTTTCCATACATATAATTCATATAAATGCATTGCAAAAAAAGTATCGTGTAAAATGATCACATTAGCAATGTTTTTCTTGAACATGATATAAAAACTCCATAAAACAATGTCAAAATGACTGATGCAAAATAGTTTTAAGTACCCAGAAACATGAGTATTCATCAAGAACAAAAATTATGAACACAAAAGGGGTTGAAAAAATGAGTCAATTCTTCATCATAATACTGTGGTTTTAATCATATTAGTTGAATACCTGTTTTCATGGATTTTGTTGTTAACTTAATCCACAAAATGAAAAGGATCAATAAAGTGCAATTTCTAATAAAATGTTCTGAAAAGATCACCGGCCACTTTATGGAACCTTGAAATTGTGATTTTCATTTATAATATTAATGGAATAACAGTAATGTTAATGAATTGTCTCTCTCTCAAAAAAAAAAAGGACAAAAAAATTCATATTTAAGTTCTTCTGGTTTTTAACAGAATACTAGTACTAATACATCTAATCTTGTGACATACTGAGATTATCAAGTTTCCTACGCATAGGACTTGCTAAACTTTGCAAGCATTCCAACTTCAACTTTTTAGGAGTTACCTCCCCTCTTGAGCACTCTTCATTGTTTCTTTTCAATGGACTTGGTGATAGTGAGGATGAGAGGATACTTGGAGAGTTCCTGCCATCATCAGAATCAAACAAGTCATTATCACCGGTCACAGACCTATGTGAATCAAAGTTACTACCATTTCCAATTCCACTACCATTGGAAAATTTCTGGATAGATTTAGATGATACAGGAGAGAGTAAGCTTGGAGAAGAGGGTTCACTCCCTGAGTCATTAATGGGTGAGTTTTGGCCATTACTTCTCTGGAAATTAAAAGTTCTCTCTGCTACTTCACACAGTCTTGACAATTCCCCAATATCGTCATCATCCTCATCAAAATCACCATCAGCATCATCTGTCACTTTAGCAGTATTCCTCTGCTGACCTTCATTTCTGTTATTCTTTTTCCGCGGAGAAATTTCAGGTAATCTGTCTTGCTGAACAAATCCTGAATACCTATTTTGTTTAAGACTTGACTGAACGTTTTCTTTCTTTATCATTCCATTATCTTCAACATCTTCATCAGGACTTTGAGTTGCATCAGATTCACATTCCTCATCATCCACCTTTGGGGCCTCACCATTTCTATATCCATCCTCTCTTCCACCGCGTAGAGGACCACAGTTTTCCAACAATGACTCATTCCTGGCCTGTTCCTCTGAGATCAGAGCATGCTTTCATTCACTTCTGACCACTGACTATCGTTTCCAGATGCCAACTCATCAAGCTTTGGGACTGGGCTGAAATTGCTGAGCCTATTTAGAGTCTGTCTAACCAAGGGCGTAGAGGTAGCATCCAGACCAGAGAGCTTGGACTTCTGAAAATGTTGCTAAGAATTCGGCAGAAAATTTGGAGAAAAATTCAAAGGTCTTGGCCTGTACAACCCAGAGGCTGCAACAAAAGCAGTAGAGGGTTGCTGACCATGAGGCCCAGCCCTGGGGCTCTGGAGATCCAGTTTTCTGAGAGACAGAACAATTCTGGTAAAGGTCTCATCTTCTGGTTTATCCATGGAGAAGTTGTTTGTCTGAGTGAAGGGAAGGACATGATCTTCAAAAGATGCTTGCAAAAATTGGTTCAAAGACAAACAAAACAAAAAAGGCCATTTTAAACTGCATGCAAAAATTAAAATGAAAATCTTAAATTAAATTAAAATTTAATTAAAATCTGATCAAACATGGTATCGGTAATTATCCAAAAATTTCTGAATATTCGACAAAATCAAAATGTTTATAAATATTTAAGAAAACATATTTTTCTTAATTTTTGCTAAAACCAAATAATAGCCAGTGATTCCTAAGCTACCTAGACTTGCGTGAAAACATTCTCCACTTGCAAGTTTATATTGGTAAAAGAATTGCACACAGACTTACTAGAAGTGCAGACATCACAAAAAATAAAGTATAATCCGATTGATTGGGAAATACTTCAGAGAAGAGTCCTAGCACTTCTCAGGTACCATTTCATTATTGTAAGTAATCAGAAAATAATGTAATGCCATGAAAACATAGCTTCAAGAAGGATTATGATCACAGCCTTATATGTAAGATATAAACACATTATGCCAGGTGGGTTTTAAACACAATCTTACGGGCAAGATACCGGTATGTTAAACAACTTTTATTTCTGCCAAATTTATTTCGAGATTTACTGGAGGAAAACTGGTTTGCAGCAACTATTTTTCTCGATCAACATGAAGATTACCTTTTAAAAAATATCGGAGTCGGGCAAATATTTTTGGAAAAATTGATTCATCTCTTCTTTTGAGGGTTTACTCATATCAAGGTGACCAGGGCACATTTTTAGTCTCCTCACTTGAAGATTTTACAAAACAAGTAAACAAATATGTTAGGATAGAATGCACACATATAGTGCTTGGTTATAACACTATTAAATGGAAGAGCAAGACGTATACAGTTTATGTCAGGTTCTTTTGCTATTAAAAAAAATACAGTAACACTCGGTTATAATGAAGTCCTGGGGTTAAATGGATAACTTCGTTATATCCGTAAAACGAATTCGTAATAATATCTATAGCGAATTCACTATATACATGTTTTCTTTCACCAGACGACAATTTTTGCTTATCGAGGCTTAAAATGAAAATGCATTCCTTTGATACCTTTAATAATCGGATTGTAAATTGACGAATTTATGTGAAAATAAATTCATTCAAACCATTATGTTAAATGGTAATATATGCTTTTTCAACTGTTAAAAAATTCGTTATAAAAGTGTTGGACTAAAAAAAACCTTCGCTACATCCGAGATTTCGTTATATCTATGTTCGTACTAAACGAATTTTACTGTGCCTGTCAGATATTTATTTTCAAAATTTAGATAACGACCAGGCATTTATAAAAAAAAACCCCTTTGTTCAGAGTATATGTCCTCCAATTTGCGTGGGTTTAAAGGAAGGTATTCTTTTTTAAAATTATTGACAGCATCTTCTTCCCTCGATGGGAATACAATGCACGATCATTGTTCTATTCAGTGGTTTCATATTATCATCATATGTGACGAATCAACAGATGTCTCTTAGACTTACTAAAACCTTTTCTGTCAAATTGACTACTTTGTGAAGAGTGGGAATCAATTTTTTCTGAAAGCATAATTATTGATCAGTAGTCAAAAAGTATTTTTAAAAAGTCGTCATCTGTTCTTATACAATATTCGATTTTAAGGTAAAAATATATTTTGTTCACTTCCTAGATAAGCTATTGATGACTTTTCAGCTGCCACATTTTACGACCTATCCATGCAGATATAAAACAATACCAACGAAATATTAACCCAAAAGGAACAGAAGATGAACAGAAATATTTTCATGAGTGTTTCTAAAAAAAGAGCGAGGCAATTCTAAAGCACCATATAACTTTCTGTATAAGTATGCGATGTATTTTATTCACAAAATTTTAAACTCTGAAACCTCCACTGGGAGGGTCAATATCTGCTACAGTGCTGCTATCGTGACAGTGGATAAAACAATCATATCCTACACCCTGTATCCTGCATCCTATCCTACAAAAAAGCTATATCCTATTCTATCCTCTCCCATCATATCTTATCATGTGCAATGCACATTAAGGAGTAAAAGATAAATAACACAAAATTAGACAGAAATAATCATTTAATAATCTAATCAAATACCTAAAATGACAAATAAATATGTACCGATTTTTTCCAAAAGAGGTAACTTATTAACCGGTGCATCTGTAATATTAAATAGTATGCGAAATTCAACCAATTACCAAAACAAAGAGGTAGGCGATTTAATTTTTGGTTTTATTTGTTAGATGAATTATACTGAGTTTAAAGCATATAAGTAAGTCATATATATAGAATATCACACTTTTGTTTTGATCTCGGCCCTGGTATCGGCCCGAGCGGTTGGTATCGGCCCAAGCCCGAAGGGCTGATACCAGGGCCGAGATCAAAACAAAAGTGTGATGTTGTTTATATCATATATCTAAAATCAAAGACTTTAATTCAAATTTAAATTCTAAATAAGGAATATAGTGTAACATGAAGAAGCTATAGATTTTTTTTTCGGATTTACAAAACTTGTTCGTTTTTATTTCTTTTTATATGTGTTAAAACTGTAAGAGTTGTAGGACTTTGTTGACAAACCATCGTCATTTGAAATACAGAAGGGAGTCTGTCGTCTGAAATGTATGGAACGCCAAATTAACATATATTCAAATATTTGTACCTATCTTCAAGTAATTGTACCTATCTTCAATTCAATTGTACCTATCTTCAATTCAACTGTACCTATCTTCAATTCAATTGTACCTATCTTCAAATTGAATTAGAGATAGGTACAATTCAATTATGCCTATCTTTAATTCATTTGAAGATAGGTACAATTGATTTGAAGATAGGTACAAATGCAATGAATTGAAGATAGGTACAATTGAATTAAAGATAGGTACAATTGAATTGAACCTATCTTCAATTACTAAAATATTGGCAATAATGAATACTCCCTGTATAGTACGTCATTTCCGTTACGTCACAACTGGCGCGAAAATTTATTGATTATCAACTGAATTATACATTCTTTGATAAAATCATGTAAAAAAATAAAGCCAGTTTTTTATTTAGGTATATAGTGACCCTAACTACGTCACTACCCTAACTCCGTCACTTTTGGGGTATTCGGGTATACATGTTTTGGCTTACTTATCGATATACATGTATATTTTAATAAGTAAATGATGCCTTTTGCAAAAATATTGCACCCACCCACCCACCCATCTATCTATCTATCTATCTATCTATCTATCTATCTATCTATCTATCTATCTATCTATCTATCTATCTATCTATCTATCTATCTATCTATATATATATATTATTGTGAATTTACCTTTATTTCTTCTTTCATCTTCGTTGTTGGTGCTTCCCTCGTTTCCCTCCATGTTGAAATGTCTTCAAGGGAGCGTTCATTATTTTCAACAATACACAAAACGAATTGAACCTAGGTATAATTGAATTGTACCTATCTTCAAATCCTTTGTAGATATGTCTGAATTGAACCTATCTTCAAATCAATTGTACCTATCTTTAAATGAATTTTACCTATCTTTAAATGAATTAGAGATAGGTATAATTCAATTGAAACTATCTTTAATTGAATTGAAGATAGGTATAATTCATTTGTACCTAGGTATAATTATTTAGAGATAGGTATAATTATTTAGAGAGAGGTATAATTATTTACACCTATCTTCAATTCAATTGTACCTATCTTCAAATAATTGTACCTATCTTTAATTCAACAAATATTTGAATATATGTTTATTTGGCGTTCCATAGAAATGAAGCACTATCTTCTAGAATTGAAAATGATCGAGAGAGAAACTTCCCTCCTACGCAGCTTCGTTATGAGTCAAATTCTTTCACTGTGATTTCTTAAGTTTCCCCGTCAGATTCCATTCATTAAGATCCATACTGTTATAGCAACTAGAGAGTTGTTTGAGAACTTACATGCATGTACATGTACATGTTAGCGCGTCCATTACTTTAACCCCTTAATTTTTACAGTCTAATCTCTGGTTTTCGTTCCATCCTTCTCTATATCCTCCATAAATTGATATTAAATAAAGCGTGCTATCGTTCTAAATACACAACCGTTGTGTGGGTTACATCCCCGTACTTGTGTAACAATTTTGATTTTCCTGAAGATATATTTGCTTTAATTTAACCCTAACTTCATTTCTGTTACATACCGTGTAGTCTGTATAACCGTTTAAGTCCTATTAGCTTTATAATTCGATGTTCTAACATGGTCCTGTAATATTCCCTATTTATTTTGATTTCACCGCCATGTTGTCATTCTTCGTATCGTTATAATATAACGTATTATATTACCTGTGTAACGGGATGGGAGAAATAATGACGGACCAGACCGGGTTTCGAACCCGGGCCCCCTGAATCTCTAGTCAGGTGCTCTACCAACTGAGCTATCTGGCGCCGGTATTCGAACCGGTCTGACCGTCACATTCCTCCCCCCTTAAATGATCTTCGTCCCTGAAGATCACCCCCAGACTCTTCCCCTGGCAGGAGTTCACCTGTCAGTTCCAGGGGTTGGTCACGGCAAAAAATGTAACGGGATGGGAGAAATAATGACGGACCAGACCAGGTTTCGAACCCGGGCCCGGGCCCCCTTAATCTCTAGTCAGGTGCTCTACCAACTGAGCTATCTGGCGCCGGTATTCGAACCGGTCTGACCGTCACACCTGCAATTTCATTGGTCGAGACCGATAATCTCAGCTTATAGGATTATAGAATTAATTATAGAGTTTTATTGGTCCGCTAGGTATATATATAGGGCCACCCGGCAGATTTAAGTTCACTCTGCTAGGGTCAAGAACTTAGGTTCGTTTCCTTTTCTCTCTCTTCACAAGAACTTCGTGTTCGTTTCCTTTAGTATAGGGCATTCTTTACAATGTAATTACTTGATAATGTAGCCTTAGTAGAGTCACTTGGTTGATCCAGGGTCGAATTAGATATCCCTTACATAAAGATAATCTGATCCAATGTTGTCTGTCGTATAGTTCAGTACGTGTTACTATTTTTATACTTGGTAATCCCTGTGCTCATTATTGACCTCTGTCCTTCTCTAAAAAGTATGGCCACCCACTAGTGCAATAAATACATATTTTCATTCCTCTCTCATAACTTATTTCTATTATTAAATTTTTGCAATATAATTTATTTTCATATTTCTAGTAATTTACTTTGAGAATATTTACACTCCTCCTGTTATATTTGTGGAAAATATACTTGTTATTTGTTATCAATTATTTAAAGTCACATTTACTTTTGTTATAATAAATTATTGAAACTATTCAAATCTTTTAATTTATATAACGAGGTGTTGAACATAATCTGGAAATCAATACAGAACCTGGGAAAACCTTTAAACAGTAGAATTTTGGGCGTTTTTATTTTTTCTTTATATAAGAATTATTGAAAACTGAATCAGTTGGTAAAATTTGAACTTAGAAGAATATAGAGTTCTTTAACAGTCCCATAATCCTCTGTTTCCGGTTACACTTGGATACACATCACTCTTTGGCGCTATTTTTGAATTATTGTTTTTCAATTTTCGGTAATAAATAAAAATATTCCGACGTGTACGGTGATAATTTGTATTATATATTCGTAATTCTATCGTTATTTCACAAACTAGTCTGAATTTAAAGCAGATATATATGGAAATTATCGATTTCAAATTTGAGGGCAATACACCCCCTTGACGACGGGCTGAGACAGAGAAATATCAGCCCCAAGGGCGATACAGCCCTAGCTTTCGGTTGCTGTCTCACCTAGTCCAAAACACGTGTATCAGGGCTGATACACTACTAGGTATATGATATATACCGATATTTATGGAACTATTGTTTAAACAAAGAATTTTCATCAAATTCTTTTATCAAATAATTACCAAGTGAGCCTACTGGTGTTACATAGTGCCTTTCCCCCTAGCCATCTTTCCCCCGGAAAAAAATTCATTGAAAATTTGTTGGCTGTTTCTTTTCCAGAACCATTGGGCCGATTTCAACCAAACTTGGCACAAAGCATCCTTTGGTAAAGGGGATTCGATTTTTTTAAAATAAAGGGTCATGCCTTCTTCAAGGGAAAATAATTAAAAATCATTAGAAATTTGTTGGTATTTTTCAAAAATATTCTTCTCAAAAAAACCATGTAGCCAGAAAAGCTGAAACTTGTATGGAAGCATCCTCAGTTAGTCTATATTCAAGTTTGTTCAAATCATGATCGCTGGGGGTAGGGTGGGGCCACAATGGGGGACGAATTTTTACATAGGAATATACAGAGTAAATCTTGAAAAGTCTTCTTCTCTGAAACTGATCAGCTAGAAAAGCTATAACTTGTGTGGAAGCATCCTCGGGTAGTAATAATTCAAGTTTGTTCAAATCATGGTCCTAAGGGGTGGGATGTGGCCACAACGGGGAGAGGGTCGAATTTCTTAAAGGATTATATTGAAAAATATCTTTAAAAATCTTCTTCTAAACATACACAGGGAAACGGTCTATAATTATCGAGGTTTTTAAAATATCTGTGCCTGGATTTCAGTCTGTCTTGTTTCGTTGTTCATTGGATACTATATAGTATTCCTTGCCAGTGCAGTTGTTGTCATATTATTTTTGTTCAAAACGTGTTTCTACATGTCTTTCCCGCCAAGGTAACGTGTTCGTTGTATGAAATACCTGAATGCGGTGAAGCATGAATAGTGCTCTCGGCCTTATATAGGGGGGTGTGAAGAAATGAAATCGACAACTAATGTGGTGGTTGTCGGAGATGAAAGGGAATTAATGCGTATTCATGAATTCATATCAGCTTTAACAATATTTTTTCTTGAACATGATTTAAAAAAGCCATAAAACAGTATCAAAATGACAATTGCAAAATACATTTAATACCCCAAAAGATGGGTACCCATCAACAAAGTAAATGTGAACACAATAGGGGTTGAAATCAGTAAGTTCTACGTCATAGTACTGTGGTTTTATCAATATTGATTGAATACCAGTTTTCATGGGCTTTCACCTTCGCAACTTCGCACTCTCATATCTTTGCCCTAAAGGCGAAAGTGCGAAGGTCGAAGTGGCCCCATCGGAACACTACCATACACAGCTACGTGTAAATAACTAGTAAAACATACATTCCATCAAGAGTTTTTTTTTTCAATATTTCAAAGACAAATTTTATCGGTAAATTTTGTGAGTTGGATAAATAATGAGACCTCAAACTGAAAAGTACTGTTGATTATTAGTTTACATGTACATGTACGAAAATATGTTTAACAGAGTTCAAATTGGTTTATTTATCGTTTCTGATATTAATGAAGAAAATAAAAACCTGTACAAATTTTCATTCTCAATAAAAATGTGTGCATGACTGCAGTAGACTAACTTGTTGCAACGATGACGGATTTATTATGATACATTGCATGACTTAATTAGCTATTTGGACATTTATTAGTCATCAAAAAACACATTTCAGAGAATCTAAAGAGGGTGTCACCCCCACAACACCTGGGCCTTCTGTTGCCAAAAGCAACAGTAAAACTCCAGATTTGGATGAACGGAATAAGACGGAAAGACAGGAAAAGATGAAACAACTAACTGGGATTGTTGAAAAGCTGAAACTTGGGATTTCAGAAATGGAGCGTGGTCTGCATGAAGTAACTGAATGTTACAACGGCACAGTGTAAGAACTGAAGTGTACAATTTTGGGTAGCGCTGTTCGTCGAAGCGAGTAAACAATAAAATTGAACACGTGGATCTGCAAACAGTCGAAGAAAGTGTCAGTGTAATTTTAATCAAATGAATTGATCAATGGACTTAAAAAGCTTCTGGAACAATTCAATACGTTACGGTAATAAACTGGCAAAAGTATAAAAGTTGTATATATTCTTTAAGCAATATCATTTTCAAGTGAATTACACAGTTTACACACTCTTTGGTTTAAAGGTGTATTGTACCATCTCCCAGTCTCCACTGGGAGATGGTGATTTGAGGTTCTAAATTTCATAAAAACCTTTCTGAGCTTAAGTGACAATATATTAATGTAATTTTCATAGTTAAAATTTTTCTTAAAAATCTTGTAAATTTGCCCTTTTGACGAGTCATTAATTTCACTAGACCATTTTTGGATATATTGGTCTTGTAACCTTTGTTTCACAATTGTAGAAATCCACTTTACATTTACAATATTTTGTTCATACAAAATATTTGAAAAACCACACATATCTAAAATATTTTTAACACCTGCAATCCAAGAGTTTGACATATTTCCCCTTTGATATTGCAAGACCAAAAACTTATATAAAACAGATACAATTTTGCTTTCAGAGTTTGGAAATAACTTTGACCAGAAGGAAATCATTCTGGTATATACATTGATACATGGTTTGAACATATTTTATTGTATAAACATATACAAAAAGTTCGTACACAAGTTCTTACAACTTACGAGGTTCTTACCAAGTATAAGAATTTACAACTGTATAGTAGTTTATAGAATGTACATAGAAATAGATATTATTAATATAGTTAAGTTATTAAACAAACGTAAATGTATAGAATTTGGTTTAGGCAGTAAAATTGAAATTACAAGAATCTGCAACAATCTCTTATAAATCTTTGAACAGCTAAAAAAAAAATATGTTGATTTAAATTGACACTCAGAGATTCATCTCCCCACAAAAGTAAATGACAATTAATAATGTTAATTTGATTTAAGTTCAAAAGGTTTGAAAACAATTCATTTCGTGCATTGGTATAATTTTTACAACCAAAAAACAAATGATAAGAAACTTCTGGTAATCCGCATTGGCAATAAGGGCTTTCAATAATATTTTTTTTGAAAAGGTCGAAGTTTAAGATATACAGTCATGTCTAAGTTTTGAGTGTATGATGTTTTGTCGTCTCTTGCCGAAGCAAAAATAGGACGGAGGTTTAATTTGGTTTAATTGAATACTGCTTTTGAAACCTGTAAAGGAGGAATAGTTTCTGATAAGTAAACTTAAACTATTCCATTTATTGATCGTGTCAGGAACAAACGATTTCTTGAATATTTCTAGTCTACATTTTGGATTAGTATAGTTTTCTCGATTGCGTGTATTGTAATTCGATTCTAAAGACCTGATAGAAGGGAACATTTCTTTTAAATAATCAGGTACCAAATTATTATGAATTTATTACATTGTGCTCAATTTTGTTAATTTTCGTCTCTCGTAAAAAGAGGCATCCAACCTGTTTCTAAATAAAGGGACTCTCTTGAAGATAATATGGGTAAGCCAGTGATGATTCTTGCTGCATAGAGTTGAACTTTTTCGAATTTTTCGACATCTTGTAACAAACAACCATCCCAGACAACAGAGCAGTTATTGAGTATTCAATTAAAGGTCGAATAAAAGTCATGTACATTTTTGATAAAGTATTTCTTCCTATGCTAAATTTGAGCTTCTTCAACAAGCCAAGTCTTTGGTATGCATTTTTAACAATATTATCGATATACTCTGATCAGCAAAGGTTCTGACAAAAAAGTAATCCTAAGTGTTTGTGTGATGAAACATATTCTAATCGACTATTTTAGAATTGGAGTTTGGGAGAGTAAAAATTTGTTTTGAGTGTGAAAATATTGCTTTTGTTTTGGATGGATTAAATTTTAACAGCCAAGTGGATGACCAGTTTTCTAGAACTTTCAGATTATGATTCAGGTCATATTCAATATTGGCAACATTGTATGAAGAAGATTGTAAAGAGTTATCATCAGCGAACAGTCTACATAGTGAAAGCATATTTTCTGACACATCGTTAACATAAATCAAAAATAGAAGAGGGCCAAGAACTGGGCCCTGTCGTACACCAGCAATGACACCTCTACAGGAGGATAATATGTCCTTATACATAACTTTTTGTTTACGATTACATAAGTAGCTTTCAAACCAATTAAGAATATTGCCACATATACCATATGTTTGTAATTTAAAAAGTAGACCTTT
The DNA here is from genome assembly GCF_025612915.1 of Magallana angulata. NCBI lineage: Eukaryota > Metazoa > Mollusca > Bivalvia > Ostreida > Ostreidae > Magallana > Magallana angulata. Next base: position 40,662,163 of record NC_069115.1, read on the forward strand.
GTGCCATACTCTGTCAAAAGCTTTCGACAAATCCAAAAAACCATGCAACAAAATTTCCCTTCATCTATAGCTTTAACAATACTGTGATATGTTTCTAGTAATTGATATAAAGTTGAGTGGCCAGGCAAAAAACCAGCTTGATATTTATAAAATAGGTTATTTTTAATAAAATAATTGTAGACATGTTTGAATATAATTCTTTCCATAATTTTGCTAACACAGCTCAAAAGTGATACAGGTCTGTAGTTTGTTGCTACAGAAGGATCGTCCTTTTTAAACAATGGTTAGACATGAGCAATTTTCCAATTATTTGGATACACATTTTCAGTCAAAGATTTTGTTGAATAACAAACATAGTGGTTTGGCGACAGATTGTAAAGTAGATGTTAACATTTTGTGACTTATTGCATCGGGACCTGTGGCTTTGTTAACAGGGAGTATTTTTATTATATCAATAACTTCTTGCTCCTTAATAGTTACATTGTTTAATTTGTCATTACATATGTGATACAATTGAGGTAGTTGACTTAAAGAGTCATCAACGTTTGAAACAGATGAAAAATATTTGTTTAATACATCAACTTTTTCTGTATCGGTAAAAGCAATATTAAATTCACCCGTATCAGACGTATACTGTATCGGTGGAATGTCTTTCGTTGGTTTTGCATGAAATTGATACATAAAGGGAAACGGCCTGTTTCCCCGTAAACCATATAGGATGGTGTACTACTTTTTAAGTTAAAAACATATTTTAAAATTTTAAAATGTACACATTCAATAACTTCTATATTTTCGTAACCCTAAATTTCGCACCCATACAATAACACTGGAACTACAGTCAAACTGACAATCGACTGGTAAATTAAATTGTCTTATTTTTCTAATAACACTGTGCTTTGCTTTCTGTGCTTGTTCACACAAATGTAATTTAGCTTTAGCAAATGATCCTGTTCTGGAAAAGATTATACCCAGGTATTTAAAATCTTTGACATTTTCTATAGCGACCTTATTGTAATAAAACACATTTTTCGGTAGAGGACCTTTTGAAAAAAATCAAAATTTTTATTTCGTCAGTATTGACTTGTAACTTCCATTGACTACAATATAGATAAATTTCATTCAGTGCATTTTGGAGGTTTTCGGCAGTCTCAGTCATAATTACAGTATCATCAGCATAAAAAAGGATAAAAAGTTTCATATACATAAATAATTCATTTTCTATAGCATCAGAAATACTCTTGAGACCTTCAATTTTTTTGTCTAATAAGAAATTCTCCAATTAAATCACTGATATACAGTGAAAACAAAAATGGTGATAGGTTTTCGCCTTGGCGAACTCCAACATTACAGTTTATAAAATCAGATGTGGTACCATCCATACTAATAAGAGATTTAATACCCTCAGACTGGTACATATTTTTAATATAAGCATAACATTTTCCACTAATACCATTTTTTAACATTTTGTACCATAACCAACTTCTCCAAATAGTGTCAAATGCTTGCTTAAAATCGATGAAAGCACAAAATAATTTCCTTTTTTTCATAAAAGTTTCTGATAAAAACTGGAAAGTTAACACATGATCTAGACACATAGAATAGCCTTTTCGGAAACCAGTTTGGCTTTCACTTATTATATTGAAGTTAAAGCATTATGAAGTTTGTTTTAGAGAAGTTTGGTTTCGGATGGTAAAATAACTCATCAGAATGTCAATGGTATGAATGGACTCTGTAATTGTAAAATCGTTTCTTATGTTCACAGTTATATCATAGCTTCTAAGCGTTTTTGACTTTTTTTTTTTACTTATTAGTTCTTTTTTTAATTACTGTTTCTTTCAAATGGGCTGGATCATGAGAACTTTTTACTACGTCTGTCTGTCGGTATGAATGAAAGAGGTGATGGGTTTATAAAAGTAGGAATGAATGTGTTCATGTATATGCTAAACAACAAATTAACTTACAATTTATAATCATATGACAAAAGTCAAGCTTATTATTTATTATCCAATTATCCTTTGTCTTGTATACAAAAAATATCAATAATATATCACTCTGTAAACTGGTAAATTATACTATATACTATATTCTATGATTATTTTATAACACCACTTCTTGACTTTGTATTTTGGAGAGGGTTTATATAGGCTTTGCCTGTTGCCTAATACATTTGATTACTCAATAAAATATGTTTAAATCAAATTATAAAATTAATGGAGTCTTTAAAAATGATTTTCAATGATAAAAAACAAATATTGTTGTTGCAACAACCCCCCCCCCCCCCCCCCCCCCAAATAAGTTAAATAACCCAATACATGTAATCATCACAAATAATTTGAGAAAATTATAAGGCGCAAAGGCTGTTAGCTAGGAGTTAAAAGAATCCCCAATTTAGATGCTTGTGGTCATTTGGGGTTTGGTGTATGCTAATTACCTCCAAGAAATTGCAGGTTGCACTACAGTATTGAATTTCACAATATATAATATTTTGTGTATGTGTTTAAAAATTACCACCCACAAAACAGTAATCATTCATGTTGCCTCGTATTATCACGAATGCTGGGGAAAAAATGATCTCCTCATCTACATGTAACTGAGAGAATTAAATTATTTTCAATGTTACGAAAAGTAAGTTATTAATGGAATAATATATTCATTAATACAAAAATCCTTTTAAGAGGGAGGGATTCTTCGTGAAATCAAGTAAAACTAGTTTTTGTCACAGATACCTTTTATTTTTTTCAAAGATATGGGGGGGGGGGGCAATGTTAATTTGTGGGCGATTGGTCCAACAAAATCCACGAGATTGAACTCGAAAGAATTTTATACATGTATGAATAAATATATAAATATATGTCCCCACCGAAACCCCTGGCACAACATCCCTGGTCCCCACAGTCAGAGGGAGTATAGCCCTATGAATTACCCCTTTCCATGACATTTGTATCGTAACTGAACATTCTTATAGGCTGCATGTATATGTCACTTGACATCTTTTGATTGGATGTTCCTGTGGGTACATGTGCACCCTTAATATATAAAATGATAACTTTAAATAAACAATAATGAGGAGGCTGTGTGATCAATAATTGACCATCATTAAACTTAAATCACATCAAAACACCTTGACCAAGTAAAACTCAGTTTTATTCTGGCAAATACGGTAATTGAACAAATTGGGTATTGATTAATAATACCTCTTCATATACTATGTAAATATATAGTGTAACTTTTCTGTAAGTGAGAAATACTGTACAATGGCTGCAGCCATCCATCTAGCCTTGTTAATATCACTGTGACATAAATGTTCAACATCATGGAATCACTAGTACATGTACTACAGTCAATGAAATACATAGTACAAATTTTGTAAACAAGTATAAACCATGTAAAACTTAAAGTGATTCTTTTATCAAAACAATAGACAACATGAAACAAATTAAGCATGCATAAAAAAACGACTGCACACCATTTGCTTTTCTGATTATAACATTTCACATACATTCTCTCTGAGGAAAGCTTCAAAGCATTGAGTAAATTAAATTGTCTAAACAAAGTAATGAGATCTTCAAAATAGCTTGCAGAAATGACAGGTAGTTCCTTTTACTTACGTATCATATAACAGACCGCTTTCTGGCGGCCGGTAATTAAAACAAGAAACCTAGGGGCCACATTGATCCACTGAAAAACAATAGCGATAACCCTGATCAAATCAGCTTTAAGGTGGTTTGGGACATCTCCATATTGTTTGTTCAAATCATGATCCCTGGGGATAGGGTGGGGCCACAATGGGGGACGTATTTTTACATAGGAATATACAGAGTAAATCTTTAAAAATCTTCTTCTCTGAAACTGATCAGCTAGAAAAGCTGTAACTTGTGTGGAAGCATCCTCAGGTAGTAAAACTTCAAGTTTGTTCAAATAATGGTCCTAAGGGGTTGGATGTGGCCACAACGGGGAGAGGGTCGAATTTCTTAAAGGATTATATTGAAAAATATCTTTTAAAATCTTCTTCTAAGAAACCGATCGACGAGCAGAAAAGCTGCAAATGTCTGGAAGCATCTCCAGGTAGTGTATAGATTAAAGTTCGTTCAATCTTGATCCCTGGGGGAAAGGTGGGGCCAAAATTGGGGGTGTCAAATTTTTGCATAGGAATATATAGGGAGAAATCCTTAAAAATCATCTTCTAAAGCACAATATGTCTAGAAAAGTTCTAACTTTAGTCAGTTTAGATAGACGTGTAGATTAATCTTCAGGAGTAGGGTTGGGCCACATTGTGGGGGGGGGGGGGGGGTGCTCAAAACTCAAATGTTCTTATATATGGTTTTACATATGTGATAATTTCCGATTGTAATACTTACAATGCTTCGGAAAGGCATTTTTAATACCGAAATTTGAGTGCCATTTGATGAGTTATAAGTGAGTTACAGAGCTTGAAATTCTTCGCTATGTAAACAAAGCGTTTGTTTACATTTTGAAGGTTGATGTAAAAATTTCCGATTTAAACCTTAAACGAATGTGTTAAACGTTAGGAACTGTTTATCTATGTTTAAAATAAATAAAAAGATCGACAAATAAGCTGGAAAAAGCTTTTTAGAGGTATATTGAACCTATGTAAACAAAAACAGGGCACGGGCCTTGTTAACGTGACAAAGAATCGTGAGCCCTGTATCTGGCTTATAACTCTGCGAATGACTCTCAAATTTAATTGAATCATTAGAAATGCATTTCTAAAGCAATGTAAATAATAAAAACAGAAAAATAAAATTTGACCAAAATAGTGACCATGCCCCTTCAAGGGATTTTGTAAACAGAAAACGCCTTAACCCAGTAGCTTTGGGAAATGCCTAAACCATATAACTTCGGGGAAAAATTGTGTACAGAAAATACTTAAACCCTAAAGTTCTCAGGGCTTCCGACATATATCATCCTACCCGGTCATTCATTTGGCTTTGGTTTTAAATAACTGGGTCATTATAACAGCATTCAAACTCTAGTCTTTTTGGTGTGTTCATCTTTTTGCTCTAGGTACATGTATGTCCCTGAACGTTTCAGAAAGAACTATACAGACTGCTTAGGTTTTCACATTATACCACAGGAACAACCTCTGTGATCCATCAACAGTGTCTGTATTGGATTTCGTGAAGTGTCCAACTTCAGGATGTATGTCTGTTCTTTGAGGATTTGACTCTCTGGAGACTTTTCCCAGTGATACCAGCCACTAATACCCCAAGTGGGCGGATTTTCGCCGTACTACGCCGAGTAAAAACGTACATAAACTTGCGTTCTATCATGACCTAATATTGCCTTAATCATTCACTGATTCTGCACATTCACTGGACGGCTACAGATGCTTGAAACCTTTCCGCTATCGCAAATGACTTTGTTTCAGCACGGAATTCACGGAAAATTCAAAACATTTATGAAATGCAACATAGACTGATAATTTGGACATTGGTACTTAAACGTGTATATGAACTTCCTTAATATAAAGAGTACTCTTGGCGTATGTTTGTATGTCTTGAAACGTAAATAAACGAACATCAAGTTCAATTTTTCTTTGATTCTTTTGTTTTCACCATGTAAGTAACAATATGATATAATAAAGGTATATCACTGAATATCAAATTTTTTTAGTCAAATCCTATTCAACCCCCTCACCCCTTTCCAATCAAATTCGCTACCCAAATATGAAATACCTATTGACGCTCTTGTGAAATTATACCAAATTATGAAACTACATGAATTTGAAAAGTGGAAAAAGGTAAAGTAAGGATAGTCTTACTTATTATATATTGCAAAAAATGATTGGAACATCAAAGTCTTTTTGTATTTCATTCTCTTTAGAAACTTAATATAAATTCTATGTAAGAATCAACGATTTATATAGGAGTCTGGCCATGTGTAGTCATTCATTTTCTTTACATTCAATGTATGGACACACATAGATGTTTTACGCAAAAAGGCAATAAATTTTGATAGCTGGGTTAACTGTTGATATCTTAACCGAAGCTAAATATTGAAAATTCCACCTACTTAAAAGCCATATCATAAGGTTTTGCCCACTAATATGCGCTTTCTAAGACATCAAACACCTTTTATTATATTGTCAAGTTCATTATATAGAAAAAAATTGATGAAGAAACCATTACTTTTAAAAAATTATAGAAACCGTTTAAAATTTTCTAAATCTTTGTTTTCAAATTTTTATAACCTAAAGTGGGTAACTATAAAATTTTCATACCTCTATCAATGTCATGCAATATACATTTTAGATATGAAAATTGACACCCGTTGTTAAGATGACAATTCTAAGAAATAGGGAAAACTGAAAAAATGAAGGTGATTTTGAGGTTTTTATACTTGGTTTTAGGGATTTAAAATTCAGATTTTAAAAGTTACGTTTACGATTAATATATACCTGGCTTTGATTTTACAAAAAAAAAATTAAGTTTTTACCTAAGTTTAAACTCAAATCCTGATAATTTACTCAGCTGAGATTTTTTCTCTAAAAAAGTTCTAAAAGACAGCACCAGCGTAACTGGTTACACCTTTGTTTTTTTAAACATAAGTGAAATGATGACCCCTCATTAAAATTGAATTCTAAATTATTGAATGACATTTTTAATTTTAAATCAATTGAAAACTCAAGTTTTAACATTTCTCTTTTGTAATCATGGAAACACGTCAGGTCCACATAGTTTTAAAAGTCATTTCAATAAAGCCAGGCGTTGAACACTGTTGTAAAAATATTTATGGTTTGGAAACGGGTAAGAATATTGAAGAATATAGAACTTAATATGAAAAAAGTTCACACAAATTATTCGGCATATAATGCAGAGTTTTACCGAATTGGGGGAAGTTTATGGGTCTGACAAGATGAAAAAAGATATTTCAGACATGCACAGAGCCCTTCAAAGATGCAGCAAAATCTTGTCGACCTGTGACTGTATTGTGCGCGGCGATATTTCGTACATAAACACGCCAATATGAGGCACCAAGCTTTATAAAGCACGAATTACAAAGTATCTTTAGTCGATATTCATAAAGTTTCCAAACTTTTTTCGTTAATGTTGAACTTGTTTTAAGAAAAGTCTTGTAAAAAGAACAGAAAAGAACAAAAAAATATTCTTAAATGTAATTAAGCAACGCGAAACCAGTAAAAAATGTCATCTAGTGATGAAAAAGAGTCACCGGTGCTACTACAAACGACATATTACGCTGGTTAAATAAAGAAGTTGAGAAACTAATTTTTTTTTAACACAAAGAAGTTTTGGTAAAGGAATTACGGGGGGAAAAGGAGAAAAAATTTCTGAACGAGCTTGCGAGTGATTTGACTTCTCCTGATTTCAACCTTCTGCTGATCAGATTAAAACAAAATTTCGGAACATTGTTCGGAATGCGAAAACAGGAACCAAAACTAAAGCAGGTTTGTCACACGAACCACCTTTTAAAAAGAACGTATTTAAATATGTTCGTGTATTTGATAACGAACATTTGTTTTGGGGTTTTATTGTATAATTTCAAAATGAGCTTTTATTATTACTGTAAACACTATATAATTGTTTTACTTCTACTCTCTCTCCCAGCTGCAGGATATATATGTTTATGTATTTGCAGCACATTTTGTCAAAACCATAAATATTGACAAATACCTCAGGGTTTCAACGATGTTCATAAAATACTGAGTAGTATGAAAAAAATCCCGTATATCCGTTTCCAACGAAAAACCTTCTTTTCTATCAAAACCATGTATAATTTATTTATTCTTATTTGAATTTTTTATTTAAACTTCATTTTTTTTCAGAGGATCGAATAAATTTCCCAAGATGTAAAGAATATGATCGATCAGATAATGAAAGAATTAGATGAAAGTACAGGTACGCCGAGTGCCAAAGAAGATGACAACGGAAGTCCGACATTGTAAGTTAATTTTAAACCGCTTGCATGAAAAGCATACGTAAATCAAGTGTTGATTACTAAATACGCAGATTAACATGTTCTATATAAATAAGATATGTGTTCCTGTTTTGATTTTATCCGTATTTGTGACGTAAACGAAGTGAAATCTAAATTATTTAAATACTATGAAGACGAATGGAAATTAAAAATAAGGTCTCTACCTAAACTTAGTACATACGTAACGTTTAAACAAAACGTCCAATCAGAACCCTACGTTACGATGAACATAACCAAACAGGAACGGTCTTGATGGCACAGTCGAACCCGGTCGTTATCGAAATGAACCTCTTCAAGAACGTTATTGTGTTCTGTGTAAAAGCAATTCAATTGAAGATGAAAAACATTTTCTACGAAAATAATAGAAATTCTTTCTTTCATAGTATAAACTTAGATAAAAACCTAGATGAAACTGTCAACTTAAATATCATTATGGAAAAAAATCAAAGACAAACTGCCAAATATCTCAATTTGATTTATTCGGTTAGACAAAGTTATCTGTACAAATCAAAGTAAACTCAAGCGCTCAATCAATACTATATTTGTATATTCTAAGATTTCAAAGTGACATATAGGTCCAATGGGCCGGGTGTAATTCTATTATGTATAATATTGTATTATACTATACTTAAGACATACACATGTCACTATTATAAAATATTTACTTACCTACTTACAAACATGTAGATATATTTTGTGAATTATGTACACCCAAGATCACGAGTTTTTATTCCTAAAACCCGGCTTTAATATGTATAGTTTGTGAGTTTTATTGGGGTGGTATGGGACACCTATCAGTATTAATATGGATAAAAGAACACAATAATCATACTTTCACTGTTAGGGAATTTTCAAATTTCACAATATTTGACCAAGAAATCAGTTATAAAAAATTTGAAAAGGTAAAATGTTTTAAAGCCCAAGCGGGATTCGAACTCATGACTTACAAATTCGCTTTTAAAGCTCTAGCCAATTGCGCTACTCTGTTAGGTAAAATTTTTGATAAAGAAAAGAATTATTAAATTATACTTAATTTGGTTGTTTATTTCGATCGGAAATACGTCACAATATGGAGGTGTCTAATACCACTTTAAGAAAGAGGCTTGAAACTATAATAATAACTTAAGAAATAAGAATTTTAATCGACGTCGACGCAAAAAAAATCCGTTTAATTTTTGGTGTGTGTTTTTTTTTTATTTAAACAAAATTCGGACGGTAAACTACCTTTTTGTTTGCATCAATGACACATTATTATACACTGCATGACTTAGATAAGTATTTGGACATTCATTAAGTCATTTTGATTAAAAATAAAACAAAAAAAATTAAGAGCTTCTAGTGGGAGTGTCCCCTCGCCAGCATTACTGACGGAAGCAAACAGCCCAGCTTCAGGTGTGCTGAATCAGGCAGAGATTCTGGGAAAAGATGACGAAATAACTAAACGTGGCGATGAGTTAAATCTTCGTGTTCAACGTTTAAAGGATGATTTTTAAAGCCAGAGTAAGAAGACTAAATTTAAATCAATCAGTCTCTGAGTTTTAACTTAAGCAGTGATATCTCCCTGTAATATAAATAAAAAGTCAATGTAATTGGTTTTTTTTTTACATGCATTTATAAGCTAAGTATAATATTACAATTAGAAAAAAATTATTCACTGCCTGTGTTTTTATCAGTTGAATCATAATATTTTATATAGAATGTTGTATAGAGGTGAAGGGAGTGTATTTGATATTCTTTGTCATAATCATGGATATTTATTTAAAACGTTATTACTTGCACTTGGACATATAAAGAAAAATAATAAAACAATGACTTGTCATACATCAAAATTGTTCTTATTGATTTGATGAAAGTTACATTAATCAAATATACCGGTACTTTGATATCATTAAAATTTTTAGGCCCAATCTTACGTGTGTATGGTCAATTTAAAAAGCGTACAATGAATAAAAATTGTGATTTATGTGAGGGGTCCCACAAAATAAACGAAAATTGAGCCCCCAAGAATCTTCATGAGTCCACATTATATGTACATGTATATGCGTGACAGAAAGTGTTACTCAAAAATGACTCCATGTAAACTGGTGTCGGTATCTCAGACCATCAATTTGTTAATTATGATTGAGGATGGCTATGCAAACGATCACAGGTGCTTGTATATTTGAGGCAACAATTAAAGCTGACATGAATTAATAAATACGCATTATTTCCCTTTTATCTCCGACTACCGCCATATTAGTTGTCGATTTCTATTGTTCTGCTCATCGCTACACACCCCCTATATAAGGCGAGAGCACTATTCATGCTTCACCGCATTCAGGAATTTCATACACCCGAACACGTTACCTTGGACGAAAAGACTTGTAAAAACGCGTTTTGAACAAAAATAATATGACAACCACTGCACTGGCAAGATATATCCAATAAACGACGAAACAAGACAGACTGAAATCAAGGCGCAAATACTTCGAAAATTCCTCGATAATTGTAGACCGTTTTCCTGTGTATGTTATTACATCGCACATGCGCGAACCACACACTGTGGTAGATCGAGCAATGTCAATTATCGCATGGATTTTAGAAATGGGGCGTTTTTGTAGGAACGGATGGAAACGTTGTTACTTTCTTGGATTTACTATCATTTAGCTACTGTGTTGGATGTAGTGTCACCGGGGTTTTCAAGAAGATGCATACGTTATGCAATCTGTATGAACGACACACGTGTTCGATGTGCATGCGAAGTAAGGCAGCACTGTCTGTGCAAAATAATACGGATACCTTGGACATCCTTTCAAAGAATAAATATATTTTGTATTTCATTGATTGTTGTTTTCTTTATTCTTTATTACCATGCATTTAGAAGTCCGTGCAACGCGAACGCCTCGATCGGAAAGCAACCGACCGTAACTTTTTCAACCGGTATATATACCCCAGTGGCAGTAAAGGAGCGATCGAAACTAATATGGCGACCAAATGCTTTTATGAATTCATGTCAGCTTTAAGCTGTCGAATTCCTCTCTTAGCAATAAAGCGCAGTCTATTTTCACCTCCATCAAAACTGCATGTATTAATGTAACATATGACAATAATATGCTTCTTCTTACTTTGTCCTTATATATTCAATACCATATGCAACACAGAGAGTGTAATTATTTTGTACGCGTTTGATGCACGTTTGACAAGGTAATCGAAATTTTGTGGATAAATTCAAGGGCACAACATGATTTCACCTTACAGCCCAAATATGAAGGTAGAATATAACAGCCGTATGAACCCCATACCCTGACATCGTATAAGAGCATTCTCATGGGCGATTTAATCACATGACATCTTTTGATTGGTTGTTCCTGTGGCTACACCCATTACCTTCAAATTGCATTTTCTGTGTAGACAACATTGAGGAGGTTGTGTGGTCGGCAATTGATCATCTCCAAAACTTAGCAAATCATTTCAAAATTCCTTGACAACAAGGAGAAGTCGCAAGATTAAAGCTGACATGCATTCACACGAGCATTTGGTCGCCATATTAGTTTCGATCACCCTCTAACACCCCTGCGAATGTTTTTTGTCATTTAAATTCAAAACACGTGGTTTTATTTGACCCTTTCAGTTTCGCAGTGGAAATCGCGTCTCGTGTTGATAGTCAAAATAAAATCTAAACGTTTATTTATTTTAAACTTTATATCCATTAATTGGTGGAGAAAATGAGTTCTAGAAATAAATGTGACAAGAAAATATAAGGTTTTTCCTGATGTTGCAACAATTAACATGCTAAGTAGCGATCCCCCTGAAGGATTAATTTTCGATCCGCGCCTGACCTAGTAATAGCATCAATAGTGAAACAGACTATATTATTTTATGCAGAATGTTTCTTAAAAATGACTCGATATACTAAGTTTTTACACTAAACAGACACCCATTTTTTTAAAAACCATGGTATTGCCCACCAAAAGCATCAAACAAGGCTATGATTTTGTAAAGCAACCCAATGTTTATATTTTCAACCAGTTGAAACAACCAGATTTGTTGAACACAAACGATAACTCTATTCTGAAAATCATCGTTTAACTTAAATAACGGCTAGTCGATGAAATAAGACATATATCTTATAGATTTTCATGTATTTACATAATTTAAAGTAGGATATGATATGAAAAACGACCAGTACTTACGTATTTGGAAAATACTACCCCAACAGTGCGAACACTTTTAATTCCGCTCGATATTTTAGCTAGTCCACCTAAAATTTAAAAATAAAATTTTCTTCAGTAAACTTGCAAAACCTTGTTTCTTTGTCCATACCTTGACTAGAACTAAACAGCTTTTCATTGGTTGATGGTTAATAAATATGCAAATCATCTATATATGTTGGTCAAATTAAATTGGCCTTGTGACCAAAGGGTAATAACTCCTACTCTTTATAATAGTAAAATTACCTATGAAAGACAACTCCTCTTTTTATAGTCTTTTTCAAATGTAGGAATGATCCAATCTAGTTGCTGCGTCTAAAATAAATGAAATACCCGTTATGTGTTTTTTTTTTAAATAAAATGTAATAATATTTAATATAACCCAATAGATACATTTAACATTATACTACCTTTAAAGAATAAATTTCCGTCCTCAATGTCTTTGTTTATTTCTTGTTCCGTCAAGTCAAACACACTGCTGTCTGTCTTTTCTTTATCGTTCCAATACAAAACCTGAAATATTTAAATAATTGTAATGTCTGTCCTTATGAAATGATATTATGAATATTAAAATCAAAAATTTAATCATAAAATTCATTTTTTATTTTTTTTTTAATATGACTATGAACACACACACAAACATTTATACACAAACACTGACGTAGACAAACAAAAACATGAAACATTGAACAGTTTACTAAGTTTTAAATATCTTTTGGATTCAGTGTTAAACTTAATTACTCTTTTATTATTACTATTTTATTAAGTTTACATAAAATTTAGTAACATATGAAATTGATATATATCAAAACACATTAAGTAAGTAAAATGCTCACCATTGTACCATTCATGATTAATGAATTATATATCTGAGTAAATATGCTATAACTTTTAATGACGTTTTACATAAAGTAATAGTAATTATTTGTATTGGTTAGGGGAGTAGGATGCCATTTACACCATTTTTGTAAGAATCATGCAGTGCAATTTTGTGACTAAATTACTTTAAAAACTCCATTAGCATGGCTTAATATTTTCCCCTCCCACTGAACATCTTCGCCATCTTCGGACCAGGTATGTACAATCTCTCTACTGAGCAGGTCCATGGGAGAAAAGGAGGTTTCGCAGACAGGCGTTTCAGTATTTTCTTTACGTAAATTCATTAACATTAGCAGATTGTTTCTCAGTGTTCCCTCGTCAAATAGTTTTCCTTTTTTGCTAAAATTTAATAAATGTTTATGTTGTTTACTAATTTGAAATACTTTCTTATGGATGTTAATTTGTTTTTTCAAGGATGACAATCTGTCTTTTTTGGTTTTAATTTTTTGGAGTTCACTATCAATTTTACTTTCAGTGTCCCACAGTCCTTCTTCTCTGATGTGGTCTATGACTTTGTCAAGTTCGTCTTCTTTTTTCTTCTTCTTTCTTTTTATGTCCTCTTGTTTTTCTTTTAAGTTCGTGAGGTGTTTCCTTAATAAAGTCTGTTTTCTGTGTTTCTCTAAGGTCATAAATGTTCTGTTTTTTTTCATGGTTTGTACAGTGATTTTTTTTTCTCTTCCTCACTTTTGTTATTGAACCATTCTGAAGTTTTGTTGTTAACATATAATAGTTTACTTTCCACAGTATTATTTGATGACATTGAGGATGATTGTACATGATAATCAACCTGTCCCATCAACTGTTCTACACAAATATTGCTTGTGGGACAGGATGAACACTTAAAATCTAAATTCTTTTGTACATTAAAATATTTACCATCTTTTAAAAAATCAGCAAATAGTTTTTCTACTTTGGTTTTCAACACAACACATAAACGTTTGATAAAAACACATGTTAAGTCATCATTAATAGGATATGTAAATAAAAATTCAGAAACAGTATCTTCTAATTCTGGTCCTTCAAATAGTCTAATTTTCTGTCTTAAAGCCAATATAGGTTCTTTTGCACATAAATCTAATACATGTAAAAATCTTTTAAAAACTGACCCCATTGATAAAATATTGTTCACCTCCATTGTTTTTAACCAATATGGTCCTGTTAATAATTAACATAAAATACCAAGTGCTCTTAAAATTGTTAAAATACATTTGTTTTGTAATGATAAAACAATAACATTCTGGACAAAATTAAAAGAACTCTTTGATGATAAAATGTATTGAAGTAAAAGTTTGTGTATAAAAAAAGTACCAGCAGCATTATAAAAACAAACATTAAAACGATTTCCTCTTATATTCATTAAAGGAATTCTATCAATGCCCTGGCTTTTAAAATATAAATGAGAAATGTTTGGATCGCCAGTGCCATCTTTAAAAAAAAATTTGGATACACACCTTAAAATAAACATGGTAAATGGCTCTTTAGTAGAGCTGGTGTGTCCATCAAAATTAATATTTAGCTCTTTTTCAATATGAAAAATTTCTTCCAAACAAACCTCAGAAAATTGAAGAAGGGGATGTACTGAACATTTAAAAGATTGAACATCATGAGATATATCTTCACATAAAATATTGTTAACCTTCTGTTCTGTAGAACTCCTATCTGTCATAAAACATGAAACAGAATTAAAAATTTGATCTTTCTCCCTCTCATTATTGACAATATCATTAAAAATCTCATTGGTAGCACTCACATACGTCTCTCCCTTCCCATCACTCACTTCTCTCACACCTGCTGTCAAAACTTTCTCCCCAGTACTAATTTGAACTGCATAAAAATGATGTCCTTTTTTTGTAGTTGCATCTCTATGCATTGTAATGTTACTACTGTTTAAAAGTTCTTCATTCAAATGACATCTACTTAAAACACCCATTTCACTCGTTAAAACAGACGCAGTGCTCTTACTTGGTAATTTGTTTACACTTATATTAAAAATATCTAAAACAGCTTCTAAAACAGGACCAATATGGTGAACACCAATATTTCTACTTCTAAAAAAATAATATAGATTTCTTAATTTATAATTATATGGACAACCTTTACCATTTTCTTTAAAATCTAAAACTTTCTTTACATGTACATAATCATCTTCATCTGCTACAATGTCATCTTTTTCAGCGATCAGATTGTCGATTTCACATTTGAGTTCTTCAATATAAGTATTTAGAGTGTTGCACTGAACTCCTTTGTCAACTTTATTATCTTTTTCTTGTTGTTCCTTCCTCTTATATACATTCACTTTTTCTTCCAGTTTCCTCACCTTTTCTTTGGTTCGTTTCATTTTCTGGTTAATTTCTTTAATTCTATAGCCTCGGATTTTTTCCTTAAGTTTAATATTTTCCTTCTTGAGCTGGGATATGATAATGTCTTGTTCAGTTCTTGTTGTTATTTTTTCAGTGTCTGTTTCTGACGGTACACATGTGCTTGCTGGTTCTTTATTGGTTTTTGATGGACATTTGAATTCTTTCCTCTTATATTGCTCATATATCGATTTCTTACTTATAGATTTATTGAGTCTTTCAAATTCTTTGATAATTTTTTTGATTTTCCAATGTAAGCTGCTTTTATTTATTTGACACGAATCGATGTGCAGAGTTTGGCAGATTTCTTTATGGACACCATTCATGGAACCATTATGTTTTTTATATATTTGAACAACCTTTTCATTGGTCATAGACATTGTGATAACGTGTGATGTTATAGAAAAAGAATTTTACCACATATACGCTGTTTGAAGTTAATAAAAGCATAATTCATTTGTGATGTGACGTACACAAATACACATAGACATAGACAATGTACAAATACGTAGACACACAACATAAAACACATATATCTATATCTGTAAAATTAGTAATGTAGTAGGAATTTTTTTAATCCATCAAAAATTGTTTAATATTTCTGTAATGAATAGTGTACTTTCATGAAACATATAGAAGTTTAGCTTCAAAACATATGCATATGAATGTTCAGTTGTACGTGTACTACATTTATGAAAATGCTTCATACTACATGTATCATACAAATATTACAAGATATTAAATAAATTGACTTACATTATATGGAAAATTCTTTTCTTGAAATGGAAACTGTCCTTGACAAGCCTAAAAGAACATACAAATATTAAAAACAGACTATAACAAGGGGGAGGTAATAAAATGCAATTATTGATATAGGGAAACGTTTAAACTGTTATCGCAGAAAAGCGCAGCATTTAAAAAAAAAATCTTTCGCACGGATACGTAGGTATATATTAGTAGAAGTTCATATGATATCCAACTAATTCCAATCTATGAGCAAATAACTATAAACTGTAAAAAATACATCACTGGTAACGAAAACAATAATTGTATTTTACTGTCACAAATTGTGTTATCCAAATTTATTTCACTTTAAAAGTATACAAACAAAGTAAACATTAGTCTTTATCTATTCAACTCATTAAATCCAGTTGTCATTGTTCTAATTTATACTTACAGATAAAATTTTTGATATCGCCTATCGTGGTCGTCTCTGACAATCAAATATGGCCGTCAGGTCACAAGTAAGAGTTACCGTTCTTACAATAAAATGGCGTTAGCTGGACTAGCTAGATCATATTTCACAGGAACTAAACAAATCTCGCTCGGGGAAGTCTCGTGAACTTTCATTCGAGCACCTCTGGATTTATTACATACTTAGCAACTATAAAGAAGACATTCCGAACATATTCGCAGGGATGTCCAATGTCACTGGATATATATACCGGTTGAGAAAGTCACGGTCGGTTGTTTTCCGATCGAGGCATTCAGGTTGTATGGACTTCTAAATGCATGAACTACACATTGTTGTAAAATGTTTGTGGTTAAGAATAAAGGAAACAACAATCAATGAAAAGCAAAATATATTTATTCTTTGAAAGAATTCCAAAGGTGTTCCTATTATTTTGCATACATGTAGATAGTGCTGCCTTACTTCACATGCACATCGAACACGTGTGTCGTTCATACAGGGTGCTTATGGTCAGCATCATCTTTTTGAAAACACCGGCGGCACTGCATCCAACACAGCAGCTAAATGATAGTTAATCCAAGAAAGTAACAACGTACATGTAACATCGTTTCCATCGGTTTCTACAAAAACGCTGCGTTTCTAAAATCCATGCGATTATTGATATTGCTCGATCTGCCAGTGTGTGGTTTGCGCATGTGCGATGTTATAACATACACAGGGAAACGGTCTACAATTATCGAGGATTTTTAAAGTATTTGTGCTTGGATTTCACTCTGCCTTGTTTCGTCGTTCATTGGATCTTCTTTGCCAGTGCAGCTGTCATATTATTTTTGTTCAAAACGTGTTTCTATACGTCTTTCCGTCCAAGATAACGTGTTAGGTGTATGAAATACCTGAATGGGGTGAAGCATGAATAGTGCCCTTGGCTTTATATAGGGGTGTGAAGCAATGAGCAGAACAATAGAAATCGACAATTAATATGGCGGTAGTCGGAGATGAAAGGGAATTAATGCGTATTCATGAATTCATATCAGCTTTAACAATATTTTTTCTTGAACATGATTTAAAAAAGCCATAAAACAGTATCAAAATGACAATTGCAAAATACATTTAATACCCAAAAAGATGGGTACCCATCAACAAAGTAAATGTGAACACAATAGGGGTTGAAATCAGTAAGTTCTACGTCATAGTACTGTGGTTTTATCAATATTGATTGAATACCAGTTTTCATGGGCTTTCACCTTCGCAACTTCGCACTCTCATATCTTTGCCCTAAAGGCGAAAGTGCGAAGGTCGAAGTGGCCCCTTCGGAGCACTATCATACACAGTTACGTGTAAATAACTAGTAAAACATACATTCAATCAAGAGTTTTTTTTCAATATTTCAAAGACAAATTTTATCGGTAAATTTTGTGAGTTGGATAAAAAATGAGACCTCAAACTGAAAAGTAGTGTTGATTATTTGGTTTACACGTACAAAAATATGTTCAACAGAGTTCAAATTGTTTTATTTATCGTTTCTGATATTAATGAAGAAAATGAAAACCTGTACAAATTTTCATTCTCAATAAAATGTTTTTTTTCTACACATTCAACACCTGGGCCTTCTGTTGCCAACAACAGTAAAACTCCAGATTTGGATGAACAGAATAAGAAGGAAAGACAGGAAAAGATGAAAGAACTAACTGGGATTGTTAAAAAGCTGAAACTTGAGATTTCAAAAATGGAGCGTGGTCTGCATGAATTAACTGAATGTTACAACACCACAGTGTAATAACTGAAGTGTACACTTTTGGGTAGCGCTGTTCGTCGAAGCGAGTAAACAATTAAATTGAACACGTGGCTCTGCAAACAGTCGAAGAAAGAAGTGTCAGTGTAATTTTAATCAAATAAATTGATCAATGGACTTAAAAAGCTTCTGGAACAATTCAATATGTTACAGTCATAAACTGGCAAAAGTATAAAAGTTGTATATATTATTTATGCAATATTATTTTCAAGTGAACATTTTGATTATCAATATTCAGGGTCACACTTCAAGATTGAAATCCTTATATTATGTACAAAATACAATCATTACAAATAAATTAAGCTCAGCTAAAGGTGTGTGTGTGTATATATATATATCAAGAAAAAAAACTTGCTTCTGATGCAAATGCAAATAAAAGTAGAAAAGATCACCAGAGTATCACGAGCTGTGATTATTTCATACTGTAAGCGTAGCGCAAGAGCATTTGAATTTTACTGTACGGTTAGTTCTGTTAAAGCATTGTGAAATTTGTTTTAGAGAAGTTTGGTTTCGGATGGTAAATTAACTCATCAGAATATCAGTGGCACTGGCGTCGGAAGCAAATTGAAAGTGGGGGGGGGGGGGGGGGCTAGACTACATGTAATCCTCAGAAATCTTGCAGAAAAAAACCTATTTCCCAAAATCATGAAAATCCTAATCCGTGGGGGGGGGGGGGGGGGGGGGGGGGTAGGCTTATTACTCTAACTTTCTCAATTTTTCAAGGTTAATTAACGAACAACTATATTTCCGGCGATAAAAAGTAGGGGGGGCGGGGCGGGGGGCTAAACCCTCTATGATGCCTTGTGCCTAATGGTTAGGTCTACATTTGCAAAAAAAGTGGGGGGGGGGGGCTAAGCCCCCCGGTTCCGACGCCTATGAGTGGTATGAACGGACTCTGTAATTGTAAAATCGTTTCTTATGTTCACAGTTATATCATAGTTTCTAAACGTTTTTGACTTTTTGTTACTTATTAGTTCTTTTTTTAATTACTGTTTCTTTCATGAGAACTTCATACTATGTCTGTCTGTCGGTATGAATGAATGGGGTGATGGGTTTATAAATGTAGGAATGAATGTGTTCGTGTATATGCTAAACAACAAATTAACTTACAATTTATAATCATATGACAAAAGTCAAGCTTATTATTTATTATCCAATTATCCTTTGTATTGTATACAAATATATCAATAATATATCACTCTGTAAACTGGTAAATTATACTTTATACTATATTCTATGATTATTTTATAACACCACTTCTTGACTTTGTATTTTTGAGAGGGTTTATATAGGCTTTGCCTGTTGCCTAATCCATTTGATTACTCAATAAAATATGTTTTAATTAAATTATGAAAATGATTTTCAATGATGAAAAACAAATATTGTTGTTGCAACCTCCCACCCCCAAATAAGTTGAATAACCCAATACATGTAATCATCACAAATAATTTGAGAAAATTATAAGGCACAAAGGCTGTTAGGAGTTAAACGAATCCCCAATTTAGATGCTTGTGGTCATTTGGTGTTTGGTACATGCTAGTTACCTCCAAGAAATTGCAGGTTGCACTACAGTATTGAATTTCACAATATATTATTATTTTTTGTGTATGTGTTTAAAAATTACCACCCACAAAACAGTAATCAATCATTTTGCCCCGTATTATTACGAATGCTAGGGAAAACAGGATCTCCTCATCTTCATGTAACTGAGAGAATTAGATTATTTTCAATGTTACGAAAAGTAAGTTATTAATGGAATAATATTCATTATTATAATACCAAAAAAAAACGTTTAAGGGGGAGGGATTCTTCATGAAATCAAGTAAAACTAGTTTTTGTCACAGATACCTTATATTGTTTTCAAAGATATTGGGGGATGTTAATTTGTGGGCAAAGGGTCCAACAAAATCCACGAGATTGAACTCCAAAGAATTTTATGGAATTTTATACATATAAACGTATTTGTGTCCCCACCGAAACCCCTGGCACAACCTCCCTGGACCCCACAGTCAACATATGAGGGAGGATATCCCTATGAACCCCTTTCCATGACATTTATATCGTAACTGAACATTCTCATTGGCTATATGTCATTTGACATCTTTTGATTGGATGTTCCTGTGGGTACACGTGCACCCTTAATATATAAAATGATTACCGCACCTTTTATAAACAATAATGAGGAGGCTGTGTGATCAATAATTGATCATCTTTAAACTTAAATCACATCAAAACACCTTGATTAAGTAAAACTCAGTTTTATTCTGGCAAATACGGTAATTGAACAAATTTGGTATTGATTAATGATGCCTCTTCATATACTATGTAAATATATAGTGTAACTTTTCTGTAAGTGAGAAATACTGTACAATGGCTGCAGCCATCCATCTAGCCTTGTTAATATCACTGTGAATGTGTACATGTTCAACATCATGGAATCACTAGTACATGTACTACAGTCAATGAAATACATAGTACAAATTTTGTAAACAAGTATAAACCATGTAAAACTTAAAGTGACTCTTTTATCAAAACAATAGACAACAAGAAACAAATTAAGCATGCATAAAAAAAACGACTGCACACCATTTGCTTTTCTGATTATAACATTTCACATACATTCTCTCTGAGGAAAGCTTCAAAGCATTGAGTAAATTAAATCGTCTAAACAAAGTAATGAGATCTTCAAAATAGCTTGCAGAAATGACAGGTAGTTCCTTTTACTTACGTATCATATAACAGACCGCTTTCTGGCGGCCGGTAATTAAAACAAGAAAAAAAGGGGCCACATTGATCCACTGAAAAACAATAGCGATAACCCTGATCAAATCAGCTTTAAGGTGGTTTGGGACATCTCCATATTGTGACATACTTCCTTTTGAAATGATAAATAAAATTAATTATTTTCTAAATTTGTTCTTTCTCAAAATTGTTATCTAACAGCAAAGAGCAATGGGTTAGAACTTGAACTACGAATATGTAGGTCATGTGTTCAAATCCCGCCGAGGCTTTTACATTTTTTTCCTTTTCAAAAATTTTTTTAACATTTTTTATGGTCAAATATTGTAAAATTTGAAAATTCTGACTGGTGAAAGCATTTTATTAAAGATTTTCTCTTACTTCTATGTACAAATATGACCTCCATTCAGGCCATACCCTACCCCATAGGATCATAATTTGAACAAACTTGAATCTACCCCTCCTGAGAATACTTCCACACAAGTTTAAGATTCTCTGGCTAAATGGTTTTTAAGATGATTAAAAAAAAAAAATTCTCTATTTATTCCTATGTAATTATTCAACCCCCATCCACTGTGACCCCTCACTTCCCCAGGGGATTATAACTTGAACAAACTTGAAGCTACACTATCTGAGGATGCTTCTACACAAGTTTAAGCCACTCTGATCAAATGGTTCATGAGAAGATTTTAAAGTTTTTTTTCTTTATTTACTGTATGGACAAATAGTTATCAGAAAAGCTCACTTAAGCTATTAGCTCAGGTGAGCTGAAAAACAGCATTTTTCCCCATAGAATAAAATACTTTGGGTTTCTACAATTGAATAACTAATAGTAGATTCCCGAATATCAATCAATATAATTGTTAAAATAAATGGGGTTTTTGTTGGTACAAAAAGTAAGTTTCATTATAAAGTAAGCTTCGCTATTTTTTGGTAGCATGATAGAATTATAAACACACACTTGTTTATAATATCTTTCCATGCATATAATTCATATAAATGCATTGCAAAAAAGTATCGTGTAAAATTATCACATTAGCAATATTTTTCTTGAACATGATAAAAAAAATCCATAAAACAATATCAAAATGACTGATGCAAAATAGTTTTAGTATCCAGAAACATGAGTATTCATCAAGAACAAAAATTATGAACACAAAAGGGGTTGAAAAAATGAGTCAATTCTACATCATAATACTGTGGTTTTAATCATATTAGTTGAATACCTGTTTTCATGGATTTTGTTGTTAACTTAATCCACAAAATGAAAAGGATCAATAAAGTGCAATTGCTAATACAATATTGTTCTGAAAAGATCACCGGCCACTTTATGGAACCTTGAAATTGTGATTTTCAGTAAATCAATTTATAATATTACTGGAATAACAGTAATGTTAATGAATTGTCTCTCTCTCAAAAAAAAAGGACATAAAAATTCATATTGAAGTTCTTCTGGTTTTTAACAGAATACTAGTATTAATACATCTAATCTTGTGACATGCTGAGATTATCAAGTTTCCTACGCATAGGACTTGCTAAACTTTGCAAGCATTCCAACTTCAACTTTTTTGGAGTTACCTCCCCTCTTGAGCACTCTTCATTGTTTCTTTTCAATGGACTTGGTGATAGTGAGGATGAGAGGATACTTGGAGAGTTCCTGCCATCATCTCCACCATCAGAATCAAACAAGTCATTATCACCGGTCACAGACCTATGTGAATCAAAGTTACTACCATTTCCAATTCCACTACCATTGGAAAATTTCTGGATAGATTTAGAAGATACAGGAGAGAGTAAGCGTGGAGAAGAGGGTTCACTCCCTGAGTCATTAATGGGTGAGTTTTGGCCATTACTTCTCTGGAAATTAACAGTTCTCTCTGCTACTTCACACAGTCTTGACAATTCCCCAATATCGTCATCATCCTCATCAAAATCACAATCAGCATCATCTGTCACTTTAGCAGTATTCCTCTGCTGACCTTCATTTCTGTTATTCTTCTTCCGCGGAGAAATTTCAGGTAATCTGTCTTGCTGAACAAATCCTGAATACCTATTCTGTTTAAGACTTGACTGAACGTTTTCTTTCTTTATCATTCCATTGTCTTCAACATCTTCATCAGGACTTTGAGTTGCATCAGATTCACATCCCTCATCATCCACCTTTGGGGCCTCACCATTTCTATATCCATCCTCTCTTCCACTGCGTAGAGGACCACAGTTTTCCAACAATGACTCGTTCCTGGCCTGTTCCTCTGAGATCAGAAGCATGCTTTCATCCACTTCTGACCACTGGCTGTCGTTAGAACTTTTATTTCCAGATGCCAACTCATCAAGCTTTGGGACTGGGCTTAAATTGCTGAACTTATTCAGAGTCTGTCTAACCAAGGGCGTAGAGGTAGCATCCAGACCAGAGAGCTTGGACCTCTGAAAATGTTGCTTAGAATTCGGCAGTAAATTTGGAGAAAAATTCAAAGGTCTTGGCCTGTACAACCCAGAGGCTGCAACAAAAGAAGTAGAGGGTTGCTGACCATGAGGCCCAGCCCTAGGGCTCTGAAGATCTAGTTTTCTGGGGGACAGAACAATTCTGGTAAATGTCTCATCTTCTGGTTTATCCATGGAGAAGCTGTTTGTCTGAGTGAAGGGAAGGGCATGGTCATCCGTGTCTTCAATAGACGCCTGCAAGGATTGGTTCAGTTGCTCTCGATCCTGAAAAAAAAACCAAGCAAATGAACTTCAATTCAACCCAGAATTAAAATCGGAGTTTCATCAAATCAAGCATAGTCATTATGCAAAATGTATATAGTTGTTTATCAAAAACAAAAGGTTTCTATAAAATCCTGGTGCAGTAATTTCTTTAGCTACATGTACCTTGACTTCAGTTAATTTATTTTAAACTTGCAGGTATCATAATAAAAGACATGCACAGGCTACAGACTTCCTAGATGTGCACTTTACAAACGTAAAGTATAATGCGATTGATTGAGAAAATTTGTGAGAAGTGTTTGTGCGAGCATTTCTATGATGCTTGTGAAGTCACAAATTCAATTCTAACAGTGCGATCAGTATTGATACACCCTTGATAATCACCAAATACATGTTGAAATCATCACTTCAAGAAAGGATGTTATCCCACATCCTTATATGTAAGATATAAACACACTATAACAGGAAGGTTTAAACACATTCTTATGGGCAAGATACTGTTGACCAGCTTTTATTCACGACAACTTTATTTTATGATTTACCGGTGTAAAACTGGTTCGCTGCAACTAGATCAAGAAGTAGATTATTTTAAAAATAAATTACAAGGGGACACGTAAGGACTGGTTCACGGTGAGAAACATTTGCGACGAGGCTCGCACGAACCTTGAAAAAAATTCCTTGCACTCGCATGAAAGTTGGTTTACAGTATGAACACAGACTTCAGGGTGAATAAAAAGATCAACTTACGGGTAGAATTTTGTTCAGCTGATACTTCAGACTTGTCCATCTCACGTTGGGT
The DNA here is from genome assembly GCF_025612915.1 of Magallana angulata. Classification (NCBI taxonomy): domain Eukaryota; kingdom Metazoa; phylum Mollusca; class Bivalvia; order Ostreida; family Ostreidae; genus Magallana; species Magallana angulata. The sequence continues at coordinate 40,686,770 of NC_069115.1, forward strand.
TTGGCGGCGATGGCTTTTGATAAGACAAGATGGGTGCCTAGTATGTGAACCTCCTTCTTGCCCCTCGTCACCGCTGTGTACACGTGCTGCCAGTTCTGCCAAGATACGCTCGATCCCAAGTAATACACCACTGCCCCTGTTTCAGATCCCTGGAATAAATCAATTTTTCAATCAAAGGACTATATATGGTTTGAGCCTAAAATGGCCCCTAAAATGAACATTGTCATTTCACTATAATTCTTTGTTTTATTTGTACACATATACATTTGAAGTTTTTTCATAATTTTCATTTTGAATTTAGTGCTCACAATTTAAAAATATGACATCATAAAGTTTACCTTTTCCCGCCATTTTTTCATTTTTAGCATAAAACAGCTTGTTTTGAGGCAGTTTTTCTTTAAGGAAACATTGAGCGACTGCTTGAACAAACAAAATATTTTCACCAAAGATGTATCTTTCCAATACTTATAATAAGTGACAAAAAGTTCGTTCTTGTTCAAAGAGTTGCTCTATATTTCCCATTCAAAAAAAGGTAAGAAAAATGTCAATTTTTGGCTGATTTTGATTGAATTATAAAAATAACGTCACTTCTGACGTCATATACTGCCAGTGAGTGCATATAAATCAAATAAATAGGTGAAAAACATATTTCATGTCAACTCTTTATTAAAATAACACAACAAATTAATGTACCTGAATCATTTTAAAAATAGCAGATTTTGGGGGCCAAATTTGACTAATATCATATATAGTTCTTTCACATGAAATTGCATGTACTTCCAAATACTGTAGATATCTTGTTTTTCGTGAGTACTTTATTCCGCGATTCAACTGTATTGCATCAAATTGTGAGAATATGAAATCGCGAGCACCAGATTTTTATCATAGTTTCTTTAGTTTACATCTGTCAGAGAAATAAAAGCAATATTTTAAAATTCACGAGATGTGCCTCTAGCAATTTTATGCTGTTATTAATTCCTCAGGTTTGATTAGGAATATACAGTAAGGGATCTCATGATTTAGTGCAAGTGATTATAATAATCATAAATTGGTTCCTTTGTTTAGGCACCAGTTTTAATCATACATTGGGAACCTGATATCGTATGTGGGCAATGAATATCTCCAAAATTTGTAAATAATCTTAGCTCATGGATATTCATTGCTGCATAAAGGTTGTGCATTTCTGTACATAAGACTCACAAAAATTGGTTTATTTAATTAGTTATAAACTGGCTAAAACTTTGAACTTTAATAAGTTCACATGTAGCAGAGTAGAAAAGGTGCTTAAATATAATACCACTTGATCATATAAGCTCTCAGAGAGTTTAAAGATACTTGAAAGAAGATAAAACTGAACAACTGAGACAACAATTCGTGCTCATGCACACAAAAGCTACTGACCTGGAAGGTGTGAATGGTCCTTGCCCAAGCATGCCGGATTTTACAGAATTTCTTCAGTTCCCTGAAGGAGCACCAGAACTCTTTGGGATCGTCTGGGTCCTCATTGGACAGGTACAAATAACGCTCGCTTTTTGTACTTTTACAATCGATTATCGTTTTGTCCTGAATATAAAAAATGTTTGGCTTTCATAACAGCAATCCATTATTGTATGAAAAAAAAAAATCAAATAGAAATAACTCTCACAACTCTTTCCATGTATGAAATTCATATTGATGTGTTTTTAATAAGTCTGATTCTTGATCAAAAAAGAATTATGTGTATTAACCGAAGATCCAGTTATTTTTGTGGTGATCTAATTTTCACTTTTTTTGCAATCACTTTCACAACCCAAGATATACAATACACAGAAATTGTATGATATTTGAAACATATTTTAAAACGCAAAAAGAATTGCACAAATAAAAAATTATTAATACATATTTACCAAATTTTTATGCATATTTTGTGACACGATAAAAAAAACCCCCGAATATATGCTTTTGTTTTAAGATCTGTATACAACAAACTTACCCCTTTAATGAAAAACACCTCCCCATTACACAAGCGAATGTTCTTTTCCTTTTTCTCTTCTATTTCGGTTTTTTGTGTAGAGTCGGCATTTGCCTCTTTTTCTTGATCTGCCCCAAAACTTAGATCCTCCAGGTTCCCTCCAGTTTCCTCTTCTTCCTCTTTCTTCGCCGTCACGGGTTTCATTCCGTTGTCACTCTCCTCGTACAGCGTGATCAGGCTGTTACGAGTCATACAGATCTTGTCCCCCGTCAGGAACATCGGCTTGTTGTAGCAGTCCACCTGGGGATGTTTATTGTAAAACTGCAGACAGACTTCGTTCACTATAGTTATATCTTTGCTGGAAAATACAAATTGGGAGAAAAAAATGAGACCCCCCAAGGAGGATTGTTGTAAAACTTCAATCAGACTTTGTTCTTTGCTGAAAAAATATGTAATTTCAGAGAAAATGACTCATGGTGATTGTTTCAAAAAGTCAGAAATTGGGAGAAAATGCCCCATTGAGCCACACTAGCAGAATAAATAATATGAAATTCCGGATATAGATAAGCCTTGACTTACTTTTTGAAGGCTACAAATTGTGAAGTCTTGTCATTCATCAAAGATTTCTCTCTTCTAAGAAGATTCAACACAGCTACAAAAGACAAAATGGGTCAGATTAAATAACATGACTTGAAAGACAAAACTACTACTGTTACATGTTTTCAAGTAAGAATTCTTTATTTTGAATTATTGGGACAAGAAATCAGTCCAAACAATTAAAATCTGCTGATCATACTTTTTTAGTTTAAGGTGGTATGGGACACTACATGTTGTGACATATTATTTATCGAAATAAACAATGAAATAAGGTATGTTTTTACAAATACTTTCTTTCCCAAAATTGCAATCTAACAGCGTAGTGCTGTGGGTCAGAGGGTTCACTACGGATTTATAAGTCATCAGTTCTAATCCTGCTGGTGGTTTTAAAATTTTCAACAATTTTTAAAACATTTTTTGGTTAAATATCGTAAAATTTGAAAATTCCAAATGGGTGAAAGTGTTTTAATTATAATGTACTTTAATCAGATTCCCATACCACCTTAACTGCACGTGTTTTGTTAAGCAGCAATTGGAAAATAAGATTGGACTATGTTACAGGCATTTCTGCATAACCTTATTTAAATAATAAAGACTGTACCCAATTCTTTAATACAAAAGTCCACTGGATTTCTCTGTGCATTCTTAAGGTATTTATAAATGAAAATGCATAATGTTGGTTAAAGCCTTAAAATCATGAAAAGTATATCTCTTCAAAAAAAAATTGAAGTACCTTGGTTGAGGAACTCTTTGCCCGACCCTCCTTCCACCAGGTGTAGCTTAAAATTCCTCTTTGGGTCAAAGACTGGGCACCTTTGCTTAGAAATCCTGGTGGCATTCTCAATAATCAGCTGAGACTCCGATCTGTGATTTGTTCTCAGTTCGACGGCACAGCCAAGATTCTGCAGACCAGAAAACATGTCCGACAGGAAGTTCCCTGGCTCGATTGAAGGAAGTTGTCGCACGTCGCCTAGCAACACGATTCTACGAAGATGAGACTCCTTAACAAGCATTTTGAATAAACTATGAAAAGTTGTTACGGCAACCAAAGAACATTCATCCACTACCAGTGTGTTGATATTCTTGAACTTCCATTCATCTGTGGGATTCTTTTTGAGATTTTGACAATGCCTCATATAGCTGAAAGTGACCTGATGCAGTGTATAACCAATGGTTCCTGCCCGCTTGCCCAGAATATTGGCAGCTTTGCCTGTGGGTGCTGTATAAAGAATTCTGGGAAAAGTCCTTTCAACTTGATTCTCTGGGGGCCAGTCAATATCTGCTTGTTTTTCATCCTCCATGCCCTCTTCAACATTAGGTGATCTGAAATATATAACACATGTATCATTATTTTACTCAAGTATATATTTTATACCCTAGTAAATTGCGACACTGCAAAATGGTGTGCACCATTTTATAATAATTCTATACAGTTCACATCTATTAATAAGCTTTTGTAATCTGTGAGGCGATTTTATCAGGATCATAATTCCTCAAATTTCATTCGGAATCTACAGCTATTTTCTAAACTAACAAGAGCTCTAATATTCACAGTAAAAATCATTACACAGTAAAATCGCTCGCATTTTGTTAATTTATTGAGTTAATTCCATATCATACTAGTGGCCTTTCATTAAGATTCATTAAACTCTTTCTTGTTCGTCACAACTTCCTGGAATTGAGAATAACAGCAATTAACATTGAATTTATTTCTTCTATCTTCGTGTATACATAAAGTTCTGAACAAAATAGGAAGCTCTTAGACTTGCAATAGAACACATTTACAGCAATTGTTACGATGAGAAAATACACATACTCTGGTCTGGATTCGCAGGATGACATCACCTTTGTGACAACTGTTGTTTTGCCACAGCCACCCTTCCCAGAAATCACTACAACAGGAAGCTGAGTCAATAATTTCGCTGCCCTAAGCTGATCTGGGTCACTTCGGATACCATCAAACTTATCACTACAATTATAATGTAATACAGTCAAACTTTGTTATCTCAAACTAGATAGGACTGTTTAAAAACTTCAAGATAATCAAGATATCGAGGGTATAATACTTAATCAAAGTACTGAAGTACTGTCGGGAGTTGATTTTATTGATTATTATCAATATCAAAATCAACGATATGTTATGCAAATTTTTATAACATGAATTCTCGAACTTTTCCCACAAGAATTTCGAGAAAACCCCATATGAATCATGTTGTGTAATATCTAAAGATAAAATTAATTCCATCAAACTATGTATCAGTAAGTGAAATGTTTCTAAAAATTGTACATGTCTGGATCCAAGGAATATTGAACTCTAGTCTCGTTCAACCAGACGCTCGGCTGTCTCCGTTAATCTCCAACTACCAAGAGAGACTCTCTGCTTGTCAGAGATTTACGGAGACAGCCGAGAGTCTGGTTGAACGAGACTATATTGAACTCTAGCGTATGAATACATGCAACTACAAAAAACAATTGAATTGTTCGTACTATATAATTTCTGACTGTTTTCAAGGTATTTATAGATACTTTTCTTTTGAAAAACAATGGTACAGCATACAGTACACCGAATTTATCTATTATTTTCAAGATCTACTTCTTGTCAGTGGTGATGATTTGTGCTTAGGTCCAAACACTGTTTCACTTTCGGTTTGCCAGAGTAACTGCATAGGAGAGTTGATTAAAATCAACTCCCAAAAATAAGTGGTTGGGACTTAAAAATCACTTTGACACATACATTGTATTCAAAATATCAGTGTTTAATTTAGATATCAAAGTTCAATTGAAATGACATTTTTAAAATTTTTGACTTTGAATAAATGTGCCTGATATTGGGTAAATACATATATCATCAATTAGTTGTCATTTCATAAAATGTGAATCATTTTTCAATGAAAATAAATCAATAAGTCCACAAATATTTTTAACAACCCAAATATGGTAGTATACATGTATGTGCACTTGAATGAGCAACAATGAGACAATAAAGAATATATACATGCCGACTTTTAATGTATGCACTGAAAAATTCTGAAAACAAACCTATCAAAATCTACATCTAGAATCCACTGGTTTTCCATTTGTTCACGGAAGAGGCGTGTCACCCCCGAGGCAATAAATTCCTCCGCCTTATACAGATGGTAAAGAAATATCCAGATCACGCCTTCTATTGTCACCTCCTTTACGACCTTATTTCTCTTTAGAAAACTAATTGCCTCACTGTAATCTGAAACAAGTGTCTGTGTTTTTTCCCGAACATGGGAGCTTCTTATGCCAGTGTGGCCTTTCTTTGTCTGGGCCTTCAGGAAATCGTAAATCAACAACCCGTCTTTGTAAGGCTGTTTGATTTGCTGATCTAGCCCCGATTTCTCGTAATGATACCACTGCGCTTCACAGCCTACGATGTGATGATCCTTGCTTAAAACCTGCATAAATTGAACCAGATTTGATTTTTTTTGTGTTGTTGATGAGTACTTCCCCCTCCCCCACCACCCCATGCCCATTCAATCTTTTTTCTTCTCAAGTTAAATAATGAAATGTCGTGTGTGTTGAAATGTTTAACATTGCAAAACCTGATGAACAATATCTTATTAATAATATGATAAAAGAAAATATCAAAATTAAAGATAAAACAATCTGATATGTGAAGTTTTATACTTTTATAACTACATGTATTTACACTCAAACCATCTGACAATGTTTACAATTTCATCCCATTAAATCTCATGCATGTTTAATTTGATAAATTTCTCACAGCATAAGTGATTACAGTACATCTTAATCAGGCTTCTGTCTCTCTCTCTCTCTCTCTCTCTCTCTCTCTCTCTCTCTCTGCTTTATTACCCACCTGTTTAAACCCAAACACCCAGGGCCTCTCCTCTAAATCTCTCTCCAGAGCCTTAACATCCTGCTCCTCCATATGGATCATGTCCAGGAACTGCATGGGTAGGAGCTGGGGTAACAGACTGAACATTAAGGGACATTCCAGGGCCTTGTATACAAGCTGGGCCTCTTCTACAAAAGATGAGCATTGTCCATTAATCAGTGGAATGTCTTAATATACAATTAATAACATTCATTCTTTTACTACAAGTACTTTCTTCTGCAATTCTACAAATTATTATGAAAATATATTTATGCTGATATTAGATCTTCAAGTTTAATTCGAAATCCACGTGTACAGTACATGCTTTACATGATCCAACTTTAACCAGGAAGCTTTGAAAAAATGCTGGGCCTATTTGATAGAAGATGGACTTTTATCCATTTGTCAGTGAAAGCATGAATGTGCTATATACAGTTATATGTAGGTTCCAATTTTACCATAAAATGACTAACAATTAACATTTTTTTCCATAAAAATGGAGGGGTCAGCTTTAATTAAAACAACAAAAACTTTACTTTTCATCTCTTGAACATCTAAATAAAAAAAACCATCAACCAGTCCCAAACAAATTAAACACCTAGAGTGTAATGGAGAAAAAATGCCCTTAAAATTTATTTGGAATGGTCCCTTCTTTTAATAGCTGACACAGTTAATTCCTTGTATCATCTTATATGTACACATACTGTATACAGGGTTATTTTCATCCAGTGTAATTTTTGCCCTTCAAAAATACTTGCAAACAGTTTCGTCCTTTCATGAATTCGCCCAGACACAGTTTAATTAAAAAAGATACATGTAATTTGACACATTGGGGTTTGCCCAGTCTTAAATTTGCCGCTGACAACAAGGACGAAATGGGTGAAAATAAAACGGGGGCGAATATTTCCCTGTATACAGATAATACTTACCGGTAATCCAAGTGTGACATTAGGAAGAGTTGGTCATTAGACAGCATATCCTCCAGAAATACATTTTATTAAAGAGCCATACATAACCCAAATACTAACCATTGGATTCTATCTCAGCCTGAATAACTTGAGCCATTTCTTTCTCTTCTTCGGGAAGGTAGTTTTCAAATTCCTCCAACATTTCCTTGAGGTCTTCAAATGTCATCATGTTTTGTTTTCCCAAATTGTTGCTGGAATGATAAAGTGTCATTGTTTAATTTAAATCAATATCCAAGAAATTTTTTTTTATAGTTTTCTTTGAAAAAATATTTTTTGAAAAAATAAGTATAATTTAAAAACTTCAGAAAGGCTGAATATACTGCCAACATAACCTTTGTGTCTATGTAATTTGTAAAATATATGACCCATTGGTAAGGGTTGGCCCTAAGGGCCAACATGAATACAGTATGGATCAATTGTCATCAACTAACTCAAAAATACAGTGTATACTAGTATATAAATAAGAAATTTTTTTACTTCAAGCATTATATGCATTACACTATGATATACATTAGAAAGCTCATTCCATATTCTACTTAAAACTGCAAAATGTTGCTTATCAATGTCAAAACAAAGCAGTCTGATTCAGATCAAATTTTCACAAGCTATGTTACCTTTTATTACAGGTAGTTGAATTAATCAACACAAAATAAGGAGCAAATGCTTAACTTTATATTAGCCCAATCTTACATAATTGTTTAGAACAGAACTTAGCTAGGATAAGTCTTAAACCAAATAACCACTAGTCTAGTAAATGAATTAAATTGGCCATGACAGTTAAAGTTCTACAAGGAAAATGAAATGAGTTAACAGTAAAGAAACTACCAAATGTCAATTATATAGTTATTACCAGACAAACTTGTAAAACTTTTCCACTTCTGGTGCCGGGGTGTATTCCCTGACTGGATTTCGTGGTTTCCGGTTGTTTTCCTGTTCTTCGTCGGGATTCCTCTTTGGTAGTGACATGAGCTTGTTGAGGTATTGGTAGACCACATTGTTCTTCATCACCCACTCTCTCTCCAGAAGCTGGTAGGACAGGGCGCACGAATCAGCGCTGTACCAGATGCGGTTCTTCTTCAAGTCCGTCCTCAAAATTTGGATCCTCCACCAGGGATCCGTCACGTGAAATCCGGCATGGACATCGGTCTGACGCTTTCTACTCTGGTCAACCAAGGTGCCTGTAATTATTATACTTTACATTTCGAAACTCTTGTAATAAAATAAAATTTTTTAAAGGGACTTGGACACGATTTGAGATCGAAAAATTTATTTTTATCATTTATGTATAAAATGGTTTACTGGTGCATTTTAAATGATTCACCAAAACATTGAATGTTAAAATCAAGTTACAAGCGAGATACAGAGGTAAGAATTGATTGTTATGTAAACAAAGCTCAAGTCTTATAGTTGTTTTCAAAAAATGTAATGTAGAGATTTACCATTTCTTAGACAAAATGACATGTAAAAAACAATTTAAACTAATTCAATATTTTCATAAGTACTATTATCACAAAAGAAAGTTACATTTGATTGAAACTTACACCAATACAACCCATGTAAAACCTGACAATATAACACATGTAAAACATGACAATATAACACATGTAAAACATGACAATATAACCCATGTAAAACATGACAATATAACCCATGTAAAACATGACAATATAACACATGTAAAACATGACAATATTCGAGCTTTGTTTACAAAACAGAAACTATGAATTCTTTGTCTTGTTTATAACTTGATATTTGACTTCCAAATTTTGACATAGCATTATAATCCTCTATATTTATCATTATAAACATTGAAATTGGAAAAATAAAATTTGAAAATTTTAAGTCGAATCGTGTCCAAGTCCCTTTAAACTCATTTAACAGGTTACTTGATCTTCTAAATCTTTGTGACTTTGGTTTTTACAAAAATATTCATCTAAAATTTGAGTAAAAATTAACTCCCCCTCCCAATATTGCATCACTTGTTCTATAATTTTGCTTTGAAAATAATCTTAATGATTCTGTTATAAATCTAATTGTCTTTGATAATTTCTATACATAATAAATACAAGATATATATGCAGTCTATATATTTCATTTTTACCCTTAAATTTATGAAATTTCAAAGTGAATCAATGTATGATATAAATCATAAAGCTTGATACCAAGTAAGATACAAGTGTACCAAACATGATACATTTCATAGATTTAATGTTTGCTGAAAGAAAACCCTCACACCTTTGATTCCCTTCTGTTTCGTTCTCTTGAGGAATGTCTTCCCTCCAGCTGATGTCGACCTTATTTCTTTGAAGCTGAGCATCTGGAAATCATCCTCCTCTTCCCCTTCACTATCATCTGCATCTGTCTGGTCAAACGGTCTGAACACCCCACTGACGGTGTTCTGGAGCTGAACCCCTCCTCCTGCACCATTCCACATGTTCCAATCTGCACCATTCTTCATTTCACTGTAAAGGAAAATGTACACTTTGTACTCAAAGCCCTTAATAGTAACTGAAGCAAGCTCAGGAAGTTACGGTAATAGAAATATATATAATATGTCTGGTTGAAAAAAATCCAGTTACCTTGTCTGTACATTAAGTAGCCAAGTGTCAGTAAGCATAACACCTTGGATATGGATCAGTGGTTTTTATTTTATGTGTGAAATATGGGTAAACGAGCTGTCAACATATTCCATAACATGTCTTGTCATGTTTCTACAGAAATAGTCAAGTTTGCACGAAAGCTTTGGGAAGGTAATATTGTTATGTCAGCATGATCAAATTGATATAAACTGTAACTAACCTACCAACCATTGTAAGTTTACACCATAACATGAAATCAAAATAACAGAGGTCAACCTTCTCTCTTAATTATTTTATTCTAAGTGTGAATAGAAAATGCCACAGAGTCATGATATTTCTGATCTGTTATTTTCGACTTGAGAAAAAATTTTTTAAAAAAAGTTAAATTAATGTGTAAAAAAAGGGGGGAGGGGAGTAGTGCACGGTCCTTTCCATAAGCACAATGGGCACTAAAAAGTTATTATAAATATACTGTATGACACTATGAGCTTGTTCATACCATATAATCATAAATGATATATTTACAATAATTCCAGTGTCTGTGAGTGACAAGCACCTGTGGCTAAATCAACAGTTTGTGTCCAATCTGCAAGAACTTAACTAAGCAATAAGGATATAAGAAAATATTTTTGAGAATCACATACACATTTAGACTTAACTTAATTAATCCATTTATAATGGTTTGTCGGCTAGAATTTACACAGTAGTCATCACTGTAATGCAATTGTTTGTAAATATGAAACAGCTGTAAACGGTCTCTGCATTTACCTGTTTATACGTCGTATCAATTACGGTCAGTTCTTGTTTACATGTATTCCACTTTTCACGTATTCATTGTGTGCTACATAAGAGTGAACGACAGCAATATTATTATATAATCATTACATTGCTTTGATTTTGAATGCGACTTCGGACTTGGTGCATTCTTCAATTTCCGCGAAAATCTGTAGTCCGATCCCGATCAAATTGAAATACTATTCTAGTATAGTATTTTAATTATTAAAGCAAGTTATCATTAAGATTTGAGCATTGTCATATAATAATGATGCAAAATCTTCAAAAAATTATACGCAATAAAATTTTCCAGTAAGTTTAATATTTACAAACAGTAGACTATACATGTACACATATCGTTTAGAAAACTTTGTACAAATGTACTTAGCAAATCGTGAAACCGTATTTATCTAATAAACTATGTTTACATATTAACGGTTTACAGATATAAGGATCGTTACTATACGTAGTTAACTTTTTCAACTGTGAAACTATATGTAATAATATTTTTTTAAATTTTGTACACTGATGTACATGTACATGTATTTTCTAATGAACATAATCTTTGATATACGTACCCTCATAGAAGCCCTTCCGTTTTTAGCTCCGTCCCACATTTCAAAGCATTTAAAATACACAAACACAATTAGGTAAATTTTTCCTCATTCGGCCACAGGCACCTGAAGTTATATATTTTTCTCATATAAAAACATATATACCCTCTACCTAACATGAAGTGTATTATTAGGTATACGTAGAGAGTACCTATATTTTTTTGTCATAATAAAACGTCAGGTGCCGCGATGCCATTATTCAAACAACCTTGGTCATTTTCATTTCAAATACATTTCGTCAAAAACTATCACTACGAAAGAGAAGAAAATGGTTCCTCACTGCACTAAAAATTATATGTAACTCTAAAAAAAAATGCAAAAGTCAAGATGGCCTTCACCATTACAAACTGTAAAGAAAACAATAGGATATGTAGGAAATTTTTAATGTTTCACACTACAGTTATACATTTTAGAAAGAGAAGCATGAAAATAACTTCGTATGGGAAACACAAGCTTACACGGAAAACATGTTTTTTTTTTTACAAATATCTTGGCGTTTTATTCAATGAAAACAGAGATTTCAAAAGTATAACGCCGTAAATTTATCCAAATAAGGAGGACGAGTCTAATCAGATTCGTTAATATCAAACATTCAGTACTTTAAGATTTTTCTCTTAAAGCTTTCTTACAGCTGCACTATTTCAAGATTACTGTAGTTATGTTTAGAGATATGTATACAAGAAAATGCTTCCTTTGGTGATTCATGCGGGTTATAAAGGTTGCAATCACTGCAGAAAAAAAATTACATAACCCGCGTTACCTTCATCTAGGTAAACAAAAAACAATAAGTAACCAGTGGAGTTGGAACCTTTAGCTGAAACCTATATAAGAAATCGACATTTTATTAAAAAATAAAATGACTTCTTTAGAGATAAATTTTGAATTTACCGGGTGGCAGTAAATACAAAATTTACAGTAAATTTTGTATTTACTGCCACCCGGTAAATTCAAAATTTACAACATGACACTTCTATTGTTCTGGGACCCACCCGGCCATTCTATTCTCATTTTCATTCATTGAATAGGAGGGGTCACAAACAAAAACCGAAATTTACTGTTACTGGGTTTACAAAATCATCGATAATGCGTCAATCACTATGGTTCAATATTTAAAAAAATCCAAGCTATCAACAACATGCAATCATATGTGTCATTTCACTTCATCACATTTACAAGTACATGCAATCAAAATCATGGTAGATTTTCTGTAATTTATTATATGAAAAGGGGCCGCTGACACATGTTAAGGGGTATTACCCCTTTATTGTTATATTCACCAAGTATGATTCCCTCTATTTCTTACGTAAATTGGTTGTACATTCATAGCTCTGTAGATTGGGTGAAACCTTCTGCAACCTAAGAAAAATCACGGACTGCACGAAACAATCATGCTGATGTGAAACTCAAATTCCTGTAGAAGTCGATGTGTGTCTCTCGATCTCTTTTATATAACGCACCGGAATTCATTAACAATAATTCAATTAATTTTTCTTACTTTTTACGATCAATTTATTAATTTTTTTTAAAAAGATATTAATATAAACAATAAAATAAGGGTTATAAAGGTAGCGAAAAATTGCAGAAAAATTTATTTGGGCTCTATATTTCTTCTGCGATGTCACCATGTTCATATCCCGTGAATCACCACAGAGGGAGTTTTATTGTTAAAATAATATAAACTTTGATTTAAATACATATATTGTCTATCCAGGAAGTGTGAGCACAGATGCAGATTCCGGTATCCTGTGCAGATCTAGGGGATGTGTAGGTCTGGATCCCTTAATTTTGAAGTTTTGTCACCCCTACCCCAGAGAGAGAGAGAGAGAGAGAGAGAGAGAGAGAGAGAGAGAGAGAGAGAGAGAGAGCTGCGTGGATCCAGAACATTTTACGGGGGGGGGGATCCATTGTAATATTTGCGTTTTAATTTGAGGGGGGAGGGTCAAGGCCAATTTCTGTAATTTCGCTGAGAATGTAAAAGGTTTTCTGAGGGAGGGATCCGAGCCCTCGATCCGTGAACACTACAAATTTACGAATGTAGGGAAATAGAACTGCATGCCGAAGTTTAGAAGTGCACAGTATTCTAGCACAGATAATACATGCTCAACTTTTTAGCATAAATTTACATTAAAAAAATCACGATGGAAATCTTTAACATTTTATTATTGGGATCTGGACAATATTAACAAATAAGAACAATGTATGCTTTGGTAAAGAAAATCACAGATCTACTTAATTATAGTGCATTATGACATATTACAGCACTGCGTCACTTTTTCACATGAAATATTATATATATAACTGTACACAGACCTGTTTAATCTCAAGCATTTACATATATATAAATCACAGGCACAATCGACGGAAAGGCAATATACAAAAAGTCTGAAGGTACGGAACGTCAACACAATATACTGGTATATAAGGTACATAATTAGATACATAGCAGTTTTAAACTGCAAAAGAGGAGCAACATTTTATGCTGATGGTTAGTTTACATTACAAGCGTAAGCTTCTTGTCTTGAGTCATTACCATGTGGTTTAGGGATTTGTGGAAATCCGTTTATTTCTTGGACTCGGGGGTCTTGGGGGCCATAATGGCGACATGGCCCTTGGGGTCACGGACACACTTGATATTCTTGTAGTCCACACCCTGGGGTACGGTAAACTCCCTCCTGAATGAACGAGACACCTTGACCCCGCCCTCCTCACGTGAGTGGTCAGCAGACACGGACACCACGTTCCCTCGCCGTTTGACGGTAATGTGGTCAGGCTCAAACACAGACAGGTCCAGTTTGGTCTCAAACGGTTTCGAACTCTCAACCAGTTGCATGTCTTCTTTCTTGCCGTCCGTAATGGCGGGGACGCTCTCAATTTTTAGCTCAGTTTCCACGTCGTCCTCATTTCGCAGAAGTGGCGCCTCTACGAGATAAGTATTGTCATTCACGAACCTGCAATTCACCTTACTTCCGTCAACTCCCTCGGGAATTTTAACGCATCTCTTGACTTCACGCACCTCGCCATTTTCGTCGTTCCCAACGGCGTGATGGGCGTGAATTCGAACGCACCCGTCATCTACGGTGACTTTCACTTCCTCGGGTTTGAAGTTTTCCAGCTGAATTGCGTGGCTCCATTTCCCGGACACATTGACTGGTCTGCGAGATGACATCAATTCATCATTCAGCATGTACGATAGCATGTCCCGGAGGGGCGTGGCGGCCGTTGGGTAGAAGGGGGAAACTGGCCGGTAGTCGTAGTAAATAGGAATCAAAGCCATTGTAGCCTCGTTTAATTTTCGCTTTCGCCCGCTTGGTTTGGATGTGCGTATGTATAACAATATCAACGAATAGTGTCGGCTAGGTTTATATAGGAAGTTGAATTTTCTAGAAAACTCTGGAGATCTTTTATGTCTCGTCGCACATTGAACTGTGTTATTAATAGATAATTACGTAAAAAGGGGATTCTAGAATAATAAAGATTATTCGTCGATTTCCGAGTAAAATTATGTGATATGAATGCATATATAGATACACCAGCGCAGATTCAGGTATTTTACGGTTGCAACCCTGGTTTAAAATTTTGATTTTAAAAAAAAAATGTCTAAAATCTGATTAAAATCGATCCTCGATCCGCTCATTGTTCCTATTGGCGCTAACCGAGGTCAACGTATGTTTGTAGAACTTATCTTAAAATATCTTTGTATATACTAGCTGCAGTCCAAAACTAGCGCATTTTTGTGTGCGCCGTAAATTGCAGTTTTTTTACTATGGGAGGCACTGTAGCTCCCAGGTCGTCCATCCGAATTTTTTCACACCTGGAGCTACAGACCTGCAGCTATGTATATACTAGTATACATTACATTGTAAACGCAAATTATTATTTTGCTAGTACTTAAATAATGCAGTCATTGCTCTTAGTTTGATTACACTGAAAATAGGAATTGGGATCCGGATCACAGGCACTTGAGGTGTGCATACCCCCGCCCACAATTTTTTCAATTGAAAAAAAAATCCGAGCCCAACTCGCACTTATTTCTTGTATTTATTGTATGTTTTTATATTGATATAAATGCAACTTATAGTCGTCTTTTTATAACCTGTTAAAAAAATAGCGTTTTTCGACTGACACTAAAAAAATAGCTCATTTTAAAAAGATTCAATTTAAAAAAAGAAAATACTAGTAGTTCATAGTTGAAAAGGTTTCATTTCTATATTAAAATGTTTTCAGAGAGTGATTGTCGGTCTCAACCTTTGAAATTGGCGGGGGGATGGGGGGGGGGGGGGGGGGTTCGTGCCTCAAGTGCCTGTGTTCCGGAAGGGGTGTCCTTCCATACCCTAGATAGGCTCCTGCTTTATGGCTCTCTACAATTTTAAGCGTTTTAAAAAAAAATTCAATTATCGTATTGAAATATGCAAACGTGTAATATGAAAGGGTGGATGACTGCTTACTCTTATTTTACTGTGACAAGAAATTGTTTCTAAATATAAATGTACATCTAACATACGTAGACTATAGTTAGAGTACACGTTCAACTTCAACTGAAACAACGCCATTTAAATTCCTTTGGCCAGCAGTAAAAATTAAAACTTAAGGAATTGTGAAACTTTACTATTTTAATGATGTATATTTTTTGTGTGTAAACTTAATTTTATGATATTTTATTGTCTACTTATGATTAATTTGTCCATATCCTTTCTCTCTTTGGGAAGTACGTTAGCTGCAGGTCTGTAACTGCATGGTCAGACAAAAATTCGGATGGACTACCCGGGTCTCAGGTCGACTATCCGATTTTTTCCCTAGTGTGCATTGTGAAAGCTATCACCAGGAGAGGAGATTGTTTTCAGTTGCATCAACTGGAATGTATTTCAGCCTAAGACTGTTTGACAATAAACAAAGACTTTTTTAAGTTACTAAACTCCGCAATTAACCAAAAATGTGTACAACTAAATGTTTTGGTAAACTTTATGCTGCACTATGCTGCGTTGAAACGCTTTTTTTGTGCTTCATTCGGATAAAAATTACTAGTAGGTACAGTGAAGTAATGTAGCAAGCATTGCAAATAAAATACATAATCCGCGTTATATACCGGATTATGCATTTTTTCTGTAACATGCGCTGGTCTAGAGGGGGGGTTCGGACCCCCCCCCCCCCCCCATGTTAAGTTCAAATTTCTTTAAATTACATTATAAAATTACTAAAAATATGCCTCGGACCCACTGGCAAACTCAAATAATAACCGTCGGACCCCCCCCCCCCCCCCATGAAAAATTTTCTGGATCCGCGCATGTGTAATGCTTGCTATCAATTTTGTAGCCCGAATGCAAAACAAAGTTTATAAAAATTACAACTTCCTTTAAATCATTTAATCAATTGCCCATCAAAGGTGAGTGAATGAACGTTAGTTAATAATTATTATTGTTATACTTTCATGTTAAATACTGAAATCTGATTGGTTAAGACACAATTAATAATATTTTCTATTACCCTCAGCGTTAGTAACGCACTTAGCAACGGCCGCGGGTAACATTAAAAAATGTTACATGCGCGAAAATTATGCGCGTACGGTTCGCTGTAGAATTCACGTTATTCCAATATAAAAGCAGTAAAATTTTCTTAAAAATTAAGATTAAGTATAACAAAATAAATAGTGCCTGTTTGGTAGGATAACAGTTGAAATTAACACCCCTCGAAAACCATTGTCAACCTCCGCTTCGCGTCGGTTGACAATGGTTTTCTCGGGGTGTCAATTTCAACTGTTACCCTCCCAAACAGGCACTATTTATATATTGTCGATTACCACGTGACTGTCAAGGACTTGGTACAAGTAACTACAGTCTGTTTGTCTCAGTCCGTGAAGTTCGTGTTCTCAGTTACCTTTGGTTTCAGTAAATCATGCAAATAAGCAGCATACGACATCAAAAACCAAATTAGTCAAATCTAATTTAAGTTGACATTTTTAAAGTACTAATATTTGCATCTAATGACAGTTTTGGGCTTCGTTATTGGTATTTATTTTTACATATTCAACAACACCTAAGCCGTACGAAAATGGTTTGTGTTTACTATATATACGTATGTGTCTTTTGCTAAATAACAATTTTTAATTGTCAATGAGTCTATGACTTTGATTAGTTACAGACTCGTTGTCAATTAAAAATTGTTTAAAAGTAGTAAAAGACAGATGTTTAAAGTCATGCATTCTTGAAGTACAATCGTACTGAATAGATCGTAAATCTACTAGTATCGACATCTTTTGAATCTAAATTACAACATTGCACGTTTGCTTATAGACTCCCAATTGCTTATTGGAGCAAATTCGGTTAAAACAATTACATGTACCAATTTTCATCACAAAAAATTCTAGCCGGACCTATATTAGATTGTCCCTTACAATATTTTAATTAACTGCATTAGCTTTATAGAAGCTAATAAAATATGCCGGAAAAGGTACCGATACTATTCTGCAAACGTAAGCACCCGACGTTCAAATTTTTCTCACTAGAGCCTTTTTCCCCCTACATGGAGGTATATATTGTAATAGAAATATACATTTAGCGTCAGGTGTAAAATAGCTACGAATCAGCAATTCAAAACTCAAATTTAGTAACAAGATTTATTTGAAACAAAATTAACTTCTGACAATTACAAATATTAACAATTTACATGAACCAATATTATACATGTAATTGAAAAGTATGATGAATTGTCCCAGTATTTAATAACTAAACATTAAACATGTACAAATAGATACAAATGGACGAGACTGATCAATCTTATGAAAATGAGTACAAAATGGGTAGACGTTTTAACTGAAACGTACAGAACGCAAAAGTTTATGAATGAAGAGAAACATGGACGTAACAAATTTGTAGGTAGTGAAGTTCGTCACTGATTACAGCATCAATAAATGACACTCCTCAGGAATCAATACTTTCATAGGCAAATATGCAGTGTCCATCCAATTCCACTTTTACTTCTTATCAGCCGTAGGGGCCATAATTGCAACATGGCCCTTTGGATCGCGGACACACTTGATGTGCTTGTAATCCACACCCTCAGGTACGGTAAACTCCCTCCTGAATGAACGAGACACTTTGACCCCATCCTCCTCACGCGAGTGGTCAGCAGACACGGACACCAAGTTCCCGCGCCGTTTGACGGTAATGTGGTCAGGCTCGAACACCGACAGGTCCAGTTTGGTCTCGTAGGGTTTCGAACTCTCAACCAGCTGCATGTCTTCTTTCTTGCCGTCCGTAATGGCGGGGACGCTTTCAACTTGGACCTCCATTTCCTCCTCGTCTTCATTGCGTAGGAGCGGTGCCTCAACAAGGTAGGTGTGGTCATTCAGCATCTTACAGTGAACTTTGCTTGCATCGACCCCCTCGGGAATTTTGATGCATCGTTTGGTCTCGCGGACTTCGCCGTTCTCTTCATCCCCTCGCACATGACGAGCGTGAATTCTGACACATCCGTCTTCAACGTTTACTTTCACTTCGTCGGGGTTGTAATTATCCAAGTGAAACGACTGGCTCCATCTTGCTGGTAGATTTCTACGGGGTGCAACAGTCACCTGGGGTAGAAGCGCCAGCTCATCGTTGAGCATACTGGTCAGCATATTCCTGATCGGCATTGCAGGATAAAATGCAGACACTGGACTGTAGTCGTAGAATACTGGAAGCATAGACATGATTGTTGTTTTTCTCACCTTCCTCTGGCCTAATATCTTGTAACACGTGCTTTCTCCGATTAACCTTGCTGCGCTCAGCAGGTTTATATATACACAAACCGCTTACGTCTAGAACATTCTGGAAAGTTCGAAATTGCCGCGCTCTTCTATTCTTAGCTCCAACGTAGGTTCGGACATTTTCTAGAATGTAGTATGATTGGATATATTAATATTCTAGAAAATTCCCAATCACACGCTTACCATTGACCATTATGACATGATATATAGGGTTGTATATTCATCCATGTTAAAAAAAGATACAAACAATACGAACAAATTTCCTCAACGTTTATAAATTACCATGACAACAAGCAAATATTTCTGCGGTGTCAATATCGTAAATCAACTTCCGGTGTCAGAGGCAGAGCACTTGTTTCGATTTGTTTGACAGCAGAAAGAACACAGACAAAGGTAAAAATTGGCTCTCTTTCTCCCGTTAACAGATCATGGGCTTCAAAATATGACCAATTATTGAGTTTGATTAATTTTTTATCGGGTTTGAAACAGAGAAAGGAAAACAGCCCGAAAACTTCAAATATAACGTGTTATAGATCACGTTATAAGAACAGTTTTTGGTAAAAAGTAACGGATCTTTGTTATTAGTGATTTTTATTTACAATGTTATTCAGATTATGGAACGGCCTTTTGTTTCATCAGACCGATTACATTCTTGTTACTCAGATCAATTACTCAAACTCAAATGTTGTTCTATATAGGCCTACACTATTACCCTCCATTCTGAATGGTATTTGTGAAGCTATTATGATAATGTGTACTTTGTCTATAGTCTGTCCCAAGATATTTTTGCCGAACGCCACAAATTATTCAATATTTATAAATATGTCTTGGTTCAGACAACCGCTGTTGTTTAAGGAATGGATATATATCCAAATGCTGACAAAATAAAAGGCTTTTGAGATCATGATTCAGTTTTGTCAGTAGCTGTTTAAATACAAGCTTATTACTGAAATAAATTTAAATGTGTAAAAAAATACTCCGTGGTTGTGAATATATTTCATGTTGAAATTATTTATAGTTGCTTGAATTAAAGTATCAAATATATACTTTTTCTTTCACTTTAAAAGTACAGAATTGAAGGACATCAAAGATGGTGAAGCTTCACATTAAGAAAGGCGATGAAAGTCAGTTTCTATATGAAACCACAGTGGAACTACCTATTGATGAACTGGTGAAAGATGTTTGTGCCATCCACAATGGGCGACTCAAAGTACAGAGAATTTGTGCAGGTAATTTTAAGGTTAATCATATCAGCAATGTTTGGCAACTCATTTAGTCAGTGAATGTTTAACTGGTTTTATGTTATGTTCAAGGGTTATGTATACCGTATTAACTTTCTTAAAAAAAGAAAAATTTACAAGACCAGAAATACACTCTGTAGATTCCTTATTTCATGCAAGTATTTAATTTTGCGATTCAACAGTTTTGCATCAAATTGCGAGAATAAACGCCAAATTTTTATCATATTTCCAAATAGTTTACATCCATCTGAAAAAAAAGAAAGATTTTAAAATCCAAGAGATGTGCTTCTCATGATTTTATGAAGATATTAATTCCTCGTGTTTGGTTAGAAATTTACAGTACATAGGAAGATTCTGAATTTAGAAAGGCAATCAATAAAGCAGTACTGGTAAATGTACAAACTTTTTATTTTCTAATTTCCCAACTAGTGAACTTTAACCTTAATGAATGTATAAATGGAATAGAAACATGTTGCGCAGCGGCCATAAGCATGTACCAAGTCATGGAAAGGTCCTTGGTTCAAATCCCTGAGTAAACACTTGTTGTGTCTTGTCTTCATGGAGAGTGCACTTTACCCACATTAACTCAGCCACCCGCATGTAAATTGGTATGGACTTATGCTTGAAGAATGGAGACAATTGAATGGACTTGGTGTCCCATCAAGGCAGAGTCCAAGACTGAAGTCCACTTAAAATCACAAAAATAGGGCATAAGCTGTAGAGGCTAAGAGCCTAATAGCTTAAACAAGGATGCAACTGTATCTAAAGATCCATGGCTTTATTTTGACAGAGATGGAAGAGTTGGCAGAGCATGGAATCACACTTCCGCCCAACATGCAGGGCCTCACCGAGGAGCAGGTGGAGGAGCTGAAGCTGAAGGACGAGTGGGCGGATAAATGTGTTCCTCAGGGTGGAGTCAGGGAGAACAAGGATCCCATTGGTCGAAGAAACGGTCAAGGTATGTCGCTTATCTGAGAATGGGTGCAGTGCTAAAAGCAGGAATACATGTATAGGGTTAGAGACATAAGAAAATGTGTGAAAAATATTAGAATTAAAAAAGAATTATGGGTAGTTGGTTTTGGGGGGATTTACGACTAACAATTCTTTAAGCATTTAATGTGGTATATCGGAAAAGAACATGTATGAATGTGTTAATTTGCAATAATTTTTATTAATTGAAATATATTAGTAAAATTTGATTTCTGTTTTAGCACCCACTGAAAAAATGGCTGAAATGATGAAGAAAACGACAAAGGAAGCAAAAGATATGATTTCAAAGGTAAACATTACTAACCAATACCCCTTTAACATTAAAAAAACCCCACAAGGTACTATCTAACACAATTGTGAGTTTCCACTGTACAAAAAAGATACTGATATTTCCTGATCTTTTTCTTTGCAGAAAAAAGCAGAAGCCAATGTATGTGTTACCCAGGCTACAGTGAAAGAAGCTCTGGATATTCTGCGTGGGGCGGTGATGATTGTGTACCCCATGAACTTACCCCCACACGAGAACGTCAGACTAGAACTTGAAAACCAGGAGGACTTGACTGGTACCCAAGTAAGTCTACTTTTACTGGTTCTTCAAAATTTCAATGTTCTTAAATTTACCATTAGTTTACTATGCTTGTATTAACACAGTCTGATTAAAATTAGACTTGTAAATCTGCTCCTCCAAGGTATGCTAACAACATCATTTATGGGGTCACCTTAGAGTGTCCTGTCTATTAGCCAATAAATTTACTGCTGTGAAATCCTTGCATGTAGATCATATATGTGCATCTTTTTGGCAGATGTTGTACCAAACCCCAAATTAAAGCCATGAATTTTAACAATAGCTTGAACTTTCATTGGGATGTAACAATCTAGTTTGCTCATCAACACAAGCTGTCAAATATTCATCATCAGACTTGTACAAAAGGAATCTATGGAACTATGTATAGACTTGCATACAGATACTTGAAACTGAAAGGCTAGAATGTATATACATACTGGCCGGAACTTGAAAGGTCATTCTGAGATAACCTATATACCGTTATAGGATGTTGATATATTTTCATAGATAGCTTATTTAGAGAAGCAGATATACAAGTTTTATTTATTTAGATTGACTGGTACATTGTTTTCAAGTTTATGTAAATTTGCTATGATTGATATTCAGGGAGGTTAACTCTGCATATGGTATTCAGATGCATTCACTTATACATGTATCAAAATTCAAGTGATCAGCTGTGTAACACATCTATACTATTTCATGAATAATTAATTGGCTATGGTCAGTATGAACCAAAAAAGAAATCTGTGGTGTATTTTGCAGGCATCCACAGAAGTCTTAGAGGAAGACAATACCTCCATCTGGTTTTCTGGAAAAGAAATGTTGAGAGGGAAACAGCTCAAAGATTTTATCGGCAAAAATGAGAAGACAAAGATTGTGGCCAAAATTCAAAAGGTACGGAATCAATTGGAGAGTTAAGAAACAAGTGTTAGTTAATTATTTTATTTTATTTGCTGTAGATATTTTTTCACTGATGTTGAACCTAAAAGTATTTTATTCATTTAATTGTTATTACCAAGGATCAATTGAATTGAACGTCATGTTAATTCATAGATGACAAAGAGACTTTTTGTCAAATTTGATAATACCATAGATGTTATAAAGTAAATCAGTGCTCAACTTGTTCTTAAGTGAATTTCTTGTTAACATTAGGCATAAAAAAAAAATCAATGTATGGGTCCTGGCCAAAAATTGTTAATTGTCATGCAGCAGGCAAATATTTTATTTTTATTACAAAATTTTCAAATGGGAATAAATTATCATATTAAAGATTTTATTATTCCCCTTTCAATATTTATCAAATTTAGCATTTGACCCAAAGCTGTGGTGCCTGAGAACCAATACATTTATTTCCTTTGGCCATAGAAGTTTACACAGCTGGTTAACATGTATAAATTGAGTGGTAATTATGTTAAACTTGTTATTTATTGGTTTGCGCATGCTGTTCTGTCCATTACAGAGAGGACTAGGGGCCCCAGGAAGGGAGCCTGTGGTTACAGAGGATGAACAGAAGAAGATGATGGCCTACTACTACAAGAAACAAGAGGAGTTCAAGGTGTGTACCACTGTTAAGTCCTTATTTTAAGCGAGTAATTAATTCTGCGACTCCGCCTTTTGGTATCAAATTGCAAGAATATTAAATTGCGATCCTCAATAGTTTGTATCAAATTGTGAGAATATAAAATCTTGATCACCAATTGTTTGTTATAATTTCCTGTAATTCCAAACTGTCTGAAAAATAGAAGTGAAACTTTAAAATCCACAAGGGTTGCTTCTCGCAATTTTATGAGGAAATTAATTCCTCAAATTTAATTAGGAATATACAGTACATGAAACTTGAATTTATTGAAACCCAAGTTCATTCAAGCTGTTATTGAAGTTCTGAATCACAAGAAAAATGTGCTTTTATTTTTTTGTTCCATGGCCCTTCTTTGTTTATGATTGATAATTTTTCAACCTAAGAACATAAATTGTATTGGAATTTTGAAGTAAAGAAAAATTAGAAAGCTAGTGTACAGATACACATGGGAACTTAGGAACTTCTTTAATTTTTGAATTTAATATGGATTAAATTTTATATAGATTTAAATTCTATTGATTTATTAAATTTCAGAAACTAGAGGCCGAGTCAGAAGACGCTTACCTAGATTCACCCTGGTCCGACTCCAATCAGCTAAAGCGTCAATTTCATGGAATGAACAACATTAAGTGGGGACCGCGGTAACACACAGCCAGCCATAACGACAACCTAATTTATGAATTTTTAGTGATATTAACAAAGTTGTTGCATTTTATATTGGAAGAAAGAGAGAGACATTCAGCCGTCCAAATATTGTTAGTTCACAAAGTTGATGCAAAAACATTCCCTTTCTTCCATAAATGTGCACTCGGGAGTTTTAAGACAAATACATGTACTGAATGAAGAACATCTGTTTTGGTATTGAAAATACCTGGATTTGATTCAGTGTGTCGAATGTTACTGAAGCTGCTTATTGAACAAGTAATATTGTAATAATGCATCATTACTCTTGGTTTATGTACATTTTACTGTATGGTTTGAAAATTGGTCATAATTTTACATATATCATTTTTTGAATTGCATTTGAACATGAATCATTTATGAATATACAATAAATTGTATTTTAAATTTTAGCAAATATTTTTCATATTGTTTTTGTTTGACATTATGAATTTTATTCAGCCATCTCTATTTATGACATAGTGTGTTTGTCCATATTTTCTAGGCAAGATAAATGTACAGACTTTATTGTTTCAAACAAGGGTTTGCTGTAGCAGGAGGAAAATCCCTCATTTACTTCAAGGTCAAAAGTCAAGGTCA
Organism: Magallana angulata; assembly: GCF_025612915.1. Classification (NCBI taxonomy): domain Eukaryota; kingdom Metazoa; phylum Mollusca; class Bivalvia; order Ostreida; family Ostreidae; genus Magallana; species Magallana angulata. The sequence continues at coordinate 40,711,491 of NC_069115.1, forward strand.
TCATGGATCTTATCTACAGATTGTAGACTATATACAGACCAAGCACCCTTTCATGTGGGGTGATCATAATGATGACACATGCTGAAGAATCTATCTTAACACCCGCCAATCTAGCAAAAAGACGTGGAAATTTGAAAACAAAAGAGATAATGTATTATTTACAATGTATTTTATTTGACAATTTTACAGTATAGAAAGTTGATACAGATTTTGTAGGTATTAATATTTAAAAACATGTTCATCTCATTCAGCAGATCTCATAACAAACACACACTTTCAATAATTTACAGGAGTTTCACATGCTCACAATGTATCAATTTCATGCATGGCAGAAAGAATAATTGGATACTCAAAGTCAAATGAATAGAAAATAGCAGTGTTCATAAAAAATGGCTTCAAGTCACTTGGTAAAATGTTACGATTAAAATGTAATGATCAATGGTTTTCTATAACAGAATTTAACAAAAAACATTAACTAAAGAAAACATACAAACTTTAAAATGTCCTTTTGTGAAAAAAGACTTAAATGAAATGTAGTAAATGTCAACAGTTCAATTTGGTTTACAGTATGTATCAATACACCTCTTGTATTATAATAAAAATCTTAATACCGGTAATCTTGAACTAATTGAAATTGTATCTACAAACGAACTGAGCACGTTTAGCTACTTTATCAAATATAACAGTATCTGGAGCATTTTAAGATCACTCCCACAAAACTACATCAGTCAGGGAGGAGCTCTTTCATTTCTATTTTATATAAAACAAATTAAACTAAAAAAAATTAAAAGAGGCAATTTTGGGCAATCTGACACCTAATTTAGCAGTAAAAAAATATGCAATATACAGCAGTTTAAAATCATTACACAATTTGCGCAGTTTAACAAATCCTTACATAATTAACAAATTGGGGTGGAAGAATAGTTGTACAGTTGCTGCCAGCGGAAAAAAAGGTCATGTGACATCCTTAATGATATGGTCATGTGATTAAAGCCATCTTTGCTAGCCAAGGATAATAGCTAGAGCTCCATCATTTCGTTAACAAGAGAAGAGGGCAAGTTATCTCCCTTGGCTTGAAAAAGATGGCTCTTTTAAAAAGATAAAATGAATGATCGGTGATACCCGTGACTCCGTAGAACACAAAAGACTTCTGTATTAATTAAGAGTAAGAGATGATTAAAACTTTCATATCGATATAAAGCTGATGTACTTTTAGTACTGGTATATATTACTTTGCCATTTCACAAGCCATTGGTAGGTTTATAACATTAACAAAGCTTGGACATCAACATTAACAGTTCATACAGGTATCTTTACTAAAATCATCGGAATCAAGGCATTGCTGCACTTAAAAATATACAAATATTTAGGCTTATTTTGCAAAGATATTGTACCGGTACTTAAATATACATGAATGTATTCATGCAAGAACTTGAATTTCAGCCTTATGGTTAATCACTTTAAAGCCACATAATTATTGAAACATATTACCAGTAAATGAAAGTAAGCTTGGCTTATTTCTTGACCGAAAGTTTCAAATCAGATCAAAATGTAGGAATATAAGACGAATCAGAAATAAAAACAAGGGTTCTGAGTTTGCATTAATTTCATGCACCTATAGACCAAATAAGGCTATAAGAGAGAGCTTTGCTTATTATGATCAATATGATAAAATATTAATGAAACATGTATGTTGCCAGATATGATAAAAAAATCATTTAATGATATTTTTCATATCATATTTCTTTGATTCATTTAAGAAGGGGTAGAATGGTGAGGATGTTATGCATTTCTGTTATACGTACATGAACCAGTATTGGAACAATTTCCCCCCCCCCCCCCCCCAAAAAAAAAATAAAAAAATAATGGCTATATATATAAAGAAATAGAGGGTAAGGGATAGGGTTTGTGTAGTGTTGATAAGCATTCATCATTAAAAACTAATTATATATACCGTAATATAAATCTGAGTAACCATGGGCATCTACACTGAATAAAATGGTAATTTTGTATTAATAGTTTACATGTACATGTGATGTTTACATATTGCCACTGAAAGGTTATAAATTAAGAATAATATATTCATTTGTATGATATGTACACAAGCTACTTTTATATACACACAGATAAGTATTTACACAGTTTTAAAGCTTATATTTGTATCTACACAATGACTAGAAATAAATCAAGGTCTGTAGTAAAATATTTTTGAAATCTTACATGGCAATGAGACTTAATAATACCCTATACAGTGTAGTACATACAGAACAGTAAAGCTCACTAATCTTGATACTGTGGAAAAGAAATTCCAGTGCTTTTCTAAACATTAAATGACTTTGGCACCAATAGAACCTAAAGGATAAATCGCTAATTCACTAACCCAAATATTTAGCTTACCGTTATATTGTTTTGGGGTTACTTGATGAGACCTATATAATCTGTGTTTATCAAATGGATAAAAAACTCATAACTTGTGTCATTGTACATTCATATCACAGCAGTGTTTATGTTCAGATCTGCCATAGAGATTCATCGATAATCGCATGCACATGCAGACTTCATTAAAAAAAAAATTTAAAAATAGGTCTAGACAGATAAATACATCTTGCAAAAGCACAATTTTTTTTTTTTTTTTTTTTTACCAATTCAGACTAATTAAATTACCCAGTACATTATACATGTACGATGTTCATCTTTCTCAGTGTGCATTATTTCTTTGCAAAAAATCTTTGTTATGTGTAAACAAACCTATAATTACCAGTACGCCCTGTTCTGAATCTCATTCTGTGCCCTATTGTGTTGTACTATATTCGGTGAAAATGAAAGTAATGAGATATAATTTACTTAATTAAAGGTACATGGAGCCTCTGCTAAGTGTGATACATGTAACTCTGACCATGTATATGGTGAAAATGAAAGTGATAAATTACTTTAAGGTACATGAACCCTTTAATAAGGGGAATAACTCTCACTGGTATAGAAGACTAAAATCTTTAACTCTGTCAAAGGTTATTCCACAAAGTTAAATTGCTAATTAAGCGGACAGAGATGATGAACCTAAACTATTCCTCTTTACAGCTTTGAGTGTATATAAATGCACACTAATATACTGGTAGTCTATATTCATCTGCCATTGGGGGACCTCTCCCAGCATATCCTACCATTATCATAGCACTATAATCACAATGCATTATAAATAATCTTTTCAACCTATACCTACGATACTGTACCATTTCCTACTATTATATGGTAATTTTTGCGATTTCTTCACAAACCAATGCTAAAGTAGTGAGTTTTCAATGCTTAATAATTAAAAAAAGTTCCCTTACAAACTCTTATATTAAAAAGTCTCATTGTGTAAAACTGCATATGCACTATTACATAATTAAACCCTTCTAGTCTCTGCAGTCCTTCAGAATTTGACATGTAAAACAGTTTATCATCTAGATCAACATTTAGTCATACATGTATTCATAAAAATATCAACATCATTTAAAAAAAATCCCAGTGGGAATATGATACAAAAACAACACATAGCACCTTGAAATGTAACAACAACTCTTTCATATATAAGAAAAAAACATTTTAAAAAGTCTTAAAAAAAACCTATTGCGTATTATAACACTGTCATCCATAATAATGGTTTAACGTCCTGTCACTATTGTCAATCAAACTGGCTCGAGCTATTGTCCGCCTGGGCTCGAACCTCACAACCTCAATTCTGTCCATTGAATCGTGTCTTGGCAACATGGGTGTGTCCACCCCATTGTTATCCACGGGTGGGGGCTGAGAGTTGCTATGGGCGGGGTCTGTCACATCCAGCGTGGCCCGCCTCTTTTGTTTGTTGATTATCACAAGTTTAATCACAATCACAAGCAGGAAGATAATCACACCTACACAGATGCCTAATATCAGGTATAACAGTGCTTTTTCTCTGTGTTCTACAATAAAAAAGAAAAACCAAGTAATTACTGTAGATTCCTTATTTTACACGAGTACTAAATTCCGCGATTCAACAGTTTTCCATCAAATCGCGAGAACATAAAATCGCGATTGCCTAAATTTTATCATAGTTTACATGTCTGAAAATTAAAAGCAAGATTTTAAAAATCACGAGACAAGCCTCTCGTGATTTTACGCGGATATTTACTCCTCGCATTCAATTAGCAATTTACAGTAACCTTAAGAAATCCTACCAATGCAGGTATATCAGGACAGATGATTTAAATGGTATTGGAAGTTTTGCATAAATATCTTTTGTCTATATATAGATATGTTTCATTCAGTCTCATCAAGAGCCAATTTGCAGGAATATTTCTCCAGTCCTCAATTGTCTCTGGTTTATTATTTTTCCGATAATCTTGATCATAAAAAATACCTTATAGTCATCCATACAAGTTCATCTGCAGTATATCAAAAAACATTATTGTGAATCAAATTGGTTTACAATAACTATAATGGCCTTGAACTTTCACCCTCAAGCAACAGTTGCTTTCAGAGAGTTTTAAAAAGAGAAATCTTCGTTAAACTTACTATCAAAGAAGTTAAAAGTGTTCAACCAATCCACGACCAGACCAGTGGCTGATCCTTTCTTACTGCTGGAGGGTACCACAAACTCAGGTGGTGCCAGAGTATAGTTTACGCAATGGTGGGTGGTGTCATTTCCCTCCATTTTTGAGTCTTTATTCCCATTACTGCTAATAGTTATGTCCTCTTTCTCTCTCTCTTGATCTGAAAGTAGAGAAAAAAACTGTAATTTTAAAGAACAAAATTCAAAATGGTTGTCAAAATTGACTATCGAAAAACACCAAAAATAAAGAAAACTCATCAAAAACTCAACCCAGACAGTTATCAATGAAAGCCCACTCTCAAAGATAAACTCAATACAATGGTCAACATAATGCAGATATATCATTCAATCATTATGTAACTTGCAATCCCCAAAAAATCCCTTATCAAGAACAACGCATACAAGATTATTTGGTGTGCATGCATGTACTTCTATAAACTATGTTGGCATGCAGTTTATTTTCGTTTTACAGACAAGCTGTACTTAAAATTGATATCGTGATGTTTGTAATAGAAACTATATCAGATAAACTTGTCGTACATATTTACTGGGATGAAACTTTAATCGATACTTGTCATAAATATCCGGACTGTTGCATTTATATACACGATACCTGTGTTAGTGTATATGCACTGTGATCCTTGAACTTTGCACAATATGTAATATAATGCGCATATGGGAACATATTTTAGCTGATCGAGTTATGTAGACAATTACATGTTATTCAATGAATTTTTAAAAATTCATTTGTGTACACATTTTCTGCAACCTTTCATGAATTGCATAGAATTGACTTGTAATGGGTGATTGATAAATTTAAAATGGAACTAAATAAAAACAGCAAGTTACTTCTCTTTACCAAAACACTGTGTTAGGGAGAATTTGATTTGCAGTTGTCAATTTGATTTGCAATAGTCAATTAGATATGGTTGAAAATAACCTGTATACATCAAACACTGGTTTTAGTGTTTTCAATGTCAAGTTGATCCACAAAATCAAACAAAATTTAATTGAAATAAGATGTCATGAGAGAATAAATCATTATTTTGACTGTATTGTCAAAATAGTGACTTTTTACTAGATCCCGAAAATTGATGCCAGTCAATACTAATGAAATCGTCGTAGTTTTAAACTTTTGCATGTATCTGACATGCAACATTCAAAATATAGTAAAAGAAATGACAACAATAATGTAATTTTGCTTTACTCTCAGCCAGCTCTAAAAAGGTCTGAATTCCCACAAAAATAGTTCAGAACAGCAGAAAATAATAAACCCAATTTTTTGTTCATTGAAGTAGCTAGATCTTGAAGCTCATACTGCAGTGCCACTTTTATCAGTAAATATACCACTAGTTCACTACCTTTGGGATACATGTTCGAGTCTGGTTTGGATGTGCTGATCTTTGGAATGTCTGTGTTGTTTACGCTGGCTGGTGTTGTCCTCTCTTTTTTCTTCCGGTTCTTTCTGTGCCGTAAATTGTGCTTCAATATCTTTTTTGGTACTGAAATCAAATGTTTTCAAACATCATCAGTGTTGTTATTGGTAATGTTTTTTGTTCATTTTCTATTCTATTAGTAGAAGTTATCTCCCTTTGGTAAGAGCCCAAGTTGGCAAACAATTGAAATGAATGGGCAATATTGTCTTCCAAATACACCCTCTCTCTCTTTCTCTCTCTCTCTCATAGCAAATGAAAATGGAATCTTTAAAGCGGTAAATGAGAAGTGGAAAACTCATTGCAAGCTGATGTTACGCAATTTCTGAGGGCGTTTTTCTTATGCCCCCTGAAATAAATAAAAAAAAAAACCAATAGTGCAGCGCAATGTTTGCATATTCTCTTGCACCCACCTGTGACTTAGACCAAGATTTGTTAGGATTCGGAAGGAACTCACCCTTCCACTGCACGCTCTTGCAGTGTTTTTGTTTGATTAAGTTGTTGAATAAATAGGGACGCTTTTAAACCAAATGTTACATCATTATTGATAGCAAACACAAATCACTGTTAATTCCGACTGAGGACTACTTAACATGCGGAGGCATCTTTTGAACGTTAGGATCATCTTTGGACAATTTAGATAAATTAACAGCTGCCTGACAGTGGATTATAGATGATTAGGTTTTTATTGGAATTCCACTGCATATTGCCCTTATAGCTGTGATATTGCCCCCCTACACTAGATTTAAAACTGATTTCAAACATTCTTGTTTTGTCATGCCACTAGATTTGAAACTGATTTCAAACATTCTTGATTTGTCATGCTTCTATCAAAGAGTGTTTCACTACTAAGAACTCAAGAATTCTACTTTTATTTCATCCATCAAAGGTGCTTTTTATTAGACTTCTTTCGGAATTTTCATCCATTAAAGGCAGGCTTTAGTCAAACATCATGATCCACTAATGCATTCCGAGCTCAATACAATTAGCCTGTGTGTTAGGGTGTTATTTTTCCATTTCGGCAGCTGCATTGCGAAAACAGTTTTCATTCATAAAAGTTAATGCTTGAATGCATTATTAACAACAACTGTTTGCTTAACCCTTAAATGCTTTCGGGCAATAAAAAACCACTAAATATAGAAGTTAAAAAAAAAGAAGATATAAATATAATCACACAGCAGGATTTCAAAAGACGGAAAACAATAAATAAAACTTAGAAGCTTGCTTAAAAAATGATGGATTCATAAGTTTGTATATATGAAAGCCTTTTATAAATGTTGTACACATTTGCCTTTGATAGTGAATTTGGAAATGCTACTGAAAAGAAATGATAAGTAATGAGGAATGTTATGGCCAGTTTTAGACTCGGCATTAATGAAATAAGAAGAGCTTTTTATAAAGATACAAAGATAGGGTTTGCTCAAATACAAAACCTAAAAATATATCAATTTTTTCTTTATCAAATAATAAGTTTACAGCTGGAAAAATCATATCTAAAAAATTCCGGTAGCTGGATCTAATGGGTATCAGTAATTTGTTGACCACTCAGCTTCAATATCCAAAAAAATATCAAAAAATCAATTGAAGTTCAGCTGAGTATTGGGTTAAAAAATCTCCTTACACTTTACTAAAATGACTTAATGAATTCAGAAAATAAAATCCTTAAAATACACATAACAATACTGTTTCTAGGAAGTATTGATATCCCTTTTCAAAACCCCCCTCATAGAGCGATAAAATGATAAAAAGTGGGCTTAATAGGAGGCAAAGTAATGCAGATAGAGAACTTCACTCTATAATTTAATAGCACCATTGTCATAAAAGTCTAGCTAGCTTTGTAACAACACCCTGATTGCTATGAAGGTGTTAAAATTTGCATCTTGTTCCAGAAAGTCAACATAACCCTGTAAAGTATATGCCCATCCCCCCTCCCTGTGGGGTGGTTTTAATTCTGCAATGTATGATCTGCATTGTAAAACTGATTTCCTGTAAACATTGGGTAATTCATGGATCAGGTTGTAAATTCTTCCCTAATTTATTTCACCCCCCCCCCTCCACCAATACCCCTCACTATGTTTGAAAAAGTGCCTTTCTGGGTACACAGTTGTGAAAGTTTAAGGCTAAGTGTACATGCATGTACTTGTATCAAATTAATTAATGTAAAATAATTCACACATGATTAAGTATAAAAAATATATTTCTTAATTATCAAAATATCTGCAACAAGTACCAGTATGAGTAATATCTGTAGCAATGGCGGCAATGCTAATCTAAAATTGGACATAGCTAATATTTTTTTTTTTACATTAGTACATTTATTTAATTTGCATTGTATTCAATAACTTTGCTACATTAGCAAGTATACAATATATCTATGGATACAAATTCTTATAACCTTCACCGATACATTTTCATATAGGGGTTGATTCCCTTTACAGTATTTTAGTCGAGATTGAGCCATACATGTCATTGTGTATTTTATTATGTAGTATTCTGCTGCAGTTTAGGTATAATCAACTACAAGCATACAAATTACTGGTTTAACAGTGAATAATTGCAGATATTATTTTCAAACTACGCAGAATATCTATCTTAAACAGATGTAAGGGTAAGTTAAATGTATAATAAATTTTTGTTTAGAAAATATTTCATTCCAGCTTCTTCATCATAAATTAAGGAAGTATGACAACTGTAAACTATACACAGGTGAATATTACATGCTGAGGACCCTTACCACATATATAAATGACTCTGAGGTATTTAGGCATTGCTGGGGGGCAAGGATTGCCGAACACATACTCCTCCACATCAATGGCACAGCGATTCCGACCATGGCACTTCTTCATCACCTTCTCCACCGCAGTACTGGACCGGCAGTCTAATTAAAAGAAAAAGTTCTGATTCTGTCAGAATCATTAAGTCCCAAATTATTAGATATAACTGACCAAACCATCCACATAATACATGTTTTAATGCCTCATTTAAAAGTGATAATTCAGCTCAGATTAATCATTTAGATTATAAATTAATTGACCTCAAACCAATTACAAAACAGATATACATCCCATCCAATCAAATTAAATATTTGTCCTATCCAATCACCATCCTCGAATATCCTTGTTCTATCAGATATCTACTGCATCCTATTAGATATCTACTGCATCCTAATAAGATATCTGCATCATGATCCTTTCAGATATCTGCCTAATCCTTTCAGATACCTGCCTCATCCTATCAGATACCTTAACATCGACTTATCCAATCAGATACCTGTCTCATTCTGTCCGATATATAACAGTAATGCCAAATCCTACCAGATATTTACTCCATCCAATCAAATTACCAGCTCATACAAGTCAGTACTATCTGAGCTTTGAGATTTTGAAATTGTCTGTGGTGTATTGAATTTTTGCAAATGGTTTGAATATCAACATATATGCAACATATTGTACTTACTTTTTACCATATTTTTCAAAAATTACGGTATATGTTTTAAGAAAAGTATACTTAAACAAAAATGAAATCCAGATGCGTAAAAAGGTCACAAAAAACCTTCATAAAATTAATTTCAATGTTTTATTATAATTCTACATTGTATTTGATGTACATAATGACTTTTTGTGCAGGGGCATAAAAGCTATCTTCTTCACAAAAGAGTTGACATCATGAAGCAACACATTGTAACTCACCATTAATCTGATTAATCCAATCAAATACCTTCTCTTTTCATCAGATATCTCAATATATCTCAACCAATCATTTACCTGCTCCAGATACCAACTCCGAACCAATCAAACGTACCTGCAGGAATGCGACCGGAACACAAAGAAGTGTCTTGCGGCATCCGTCCGTAAATCGCATCACTGATGACGATTTTCAGGGGCTTTTCGCACCGTAAGATCATTTGCTTCCCATCACAGACTGTCATATTAGAAAAGTCGCCTGCGAACAAATCAGAAAAAAAAATCATTAGGTATTACCTTCAATCATTGCTGAGAGATGAGATATGGACTGAAATCTCAAAGGAAGTGATTGTCTGCAGCTTTTGTCAGAGAAGATCAAAACTTAATGATATATGTAGTGTCTAGACTCATGAGTGTATCATTCTATGGAGACATGATTTGGTCTGCCAAACTCATAATTAGGGTCCAGGCTATATATTTTTTTCTTTAATTTCTCCTCTCTGGTCACATACAGTTATATCTGCCAAAACATCTGAGGCATTGAGGGGGAAAAATTACATGTACTTTTGGATCAGTAAAATTACTTTTTGCATGAACCCTCAAAACCTGTCTCAGCCACTTGATTTTCAAAAGGGTGAATTTTTCATATGCCTGTGATATCTGTTTTTAATGTGATAAAAAAAAGGTCGCAAACCTTAGCAAGTGGCCCATGTGTAACATTTCTTTTCTTTTTTTATAATGAAAAAAATTTATAGCAAAACAAAATGTACTTTAAGCAATTCTCGGCTATATATATCTCTAAGCAGTGAAATTAAATCTGCAAACCCTGTATGCAATGTAAAACAGAGCCAGAGAGACAAATTACAGAATAAAAGATAATAATTATAAGGAGTAAATTAAATCAGGGTAATTAATCTAGTAGATAAGATTGCTAAGCAGCCATTAATTGCTCTGGCTATCCTCCCCATGGTGAAGGAGGGGAGAGTGTTTCTGGTGTTTTAGCTGGTTAAATTGAATAGGCTGTGCTCCCAAAGATAGCTCATGTCTTATGATGTATGTTCATTATTTCTGCTATACTCATATTAACCAATTGCATTTTAAGACTTAGTACAGAGTACATCCATGAATCTGGGAGTCAGGGGAGGGTTTGTCAATTTAAATTTCTTAAAAATTTACTTAGTAAAAATACAAAAAATATGCCTTGGACCCCCACACCAAGCGAACTAAAGTATCCTTAAGACCCCTCTCCCCCCCACCTCTGGGTAAAATTTTCTGTATCCGAGCATGGAGAATAAATGTCAATTTATAAAAAACTGATTAAAACATAGAAAAAATTTGGAGAAGCAGATTAAATTTTGTTTGTGTATTTCAATGTTGGGGGAATCATTTTCATTCGGCATGGTTACAAAAAAAATTGAAGTTAAATTGAGGGGAACATTTATCTGAAGACGCGATTACAGCATGTGTAAACAAAATAGTGTTCATATTAATCAGTGGTTTTTCCCCCTAAAATATTCTCCTATCCCAATCACAGCAATGGTAAATATCATGTGTTTACAGAAATACCTGGTCTTTCTCTTTATTTTTCCATGAAAAAAAATCTCATTTATCAAACTGAGAGATGATTCAGGGGAACACAGTTTCCAATTTGTACCATTTTTTGGTGTTTTTATTTTGGGCTTTAAGGATTGCACAGCTATTTGCACTTGGTAGAAGCAAAGCTTTTTCTCAAATCTAAGTCCGTTTTTTTCCCCCAAATCACCGAATAAAATTAACCACTTATATTTATTAGAATAATTATTTGAAATTCCAACTTTTGATCTTTTTCATGATGACATTCTCTCTCTCTCTCTCTCTCTCTCTCTCTCTCTCCATCCATCTCTCAGTATCATAATGCTTCCAGTTTGTAAAGCCTAGAGTCAGACAATTCACACGTTATATGAACATTTATTACTCTCTCTATCCTCTTCCTCTTTTTTCCTCTCTCTCTCAAGAATTTTCTGTCGTCCTCAGCTTCCCTCTCCCTGAATCTCTTGACATTTATTTTCACTTCTATAAAACACATTCCTCTTCTTTATCTATCAAATGTGTCTCTTTCCTCTCTAACATTATTTTCTCTCACCCTCTTTTTTACTTTAACACCCACTTCTCTCTCAGTCTCTTTCTCTTTCATTTTTCAATCCCTCTATTACATTTATTTCTCTCGAATATCTTAATATCATTTATTACTCTCTTCACAAAACCTATCCTATAGATTAACAGCTGTCACTCACAGCTTCTCTATTGGGCAGCTACTGACAGAAAAAGGAAAGTTAAGGAAACCTTAAATCATTGCTGTAAGCCACAACTCTGCCCCCAGAAATTAGCTCCTGGCATTAAACTCATCCCCAGAAACTAGATAGCTTTATACTTAGAAAAACTCATTATCATCCCTAAAACTACAAGATCTTCTTCCATTAAATCATAAAATGTTGTCAGATATTGCCCGACTTCTCCCTTTTTTATTGTCATATACTTAGATATTTCTTTTCGACTGACTAAAGGGTTTTTCAAGCGCATTAGAATTCATCTAAGTTTTTTTAAAAGAAAAATCTAGGAGGCGAGAGGGTACATCAATGACAGAATAAATGGATCAATGTCTGCCAACTGACAATCTGCATGTTTAACAAATTTTTTTTATGTGTCGTGAGTTGTATAACATATCTTATCACATTTTAACAATTTTACACTGCAAAAATTTTCTGAATTACAGACAAGATTTTTCTTATTTAATGTGTAAATGAAAGAAGAAAATACATATATATTGTTATATGACCCATTTATATACATTTGTTTATACATATGTCCATATCATAATTATGAAAATTCTTATGTTGAAAGAAAATTATAAATTGCCTCTGAAAGGCAACTGAAGCAGCAATGTGTTGAACATACCTGACTATGTATTATGAAATGTATTATCAAATGTGGTACAGAATATATGAAATTAGTTCTTGATAGATGTAGTAGTGGCCAGTGATGATCAAAGAGCAATTGTTAATCAGGCTAAGACAAAATATGGTAAGTTGAAATGAGTTGAATGTTCCATTTGACTCAAGAGTACCTGCAGATCTGTAGCTGTCAGTCTGAAAAAATTTGGATGGATGACCTGGGAATTTTTTTCAGACCAAGAGCTACACTAGTCTACAGACCTGCAGCTAACTCAAGAGCTGTTGGAAAAATGACTGAATACTGTATTGGGAAGTGGAAACCTTGCAGATAAATATAACTAAATTTCTGGAGTACTGAAGAGGTATACTACTACCTTAGTACCAAGACTGCATTTGTAAGGGACTTTGAAATACTTGGTTGTTATAATTTTCTAAGAGAATAGCATTAGAAATCTTTGAGCTGTAGACTGAGTAAGTTTACAGAATTTGTAGAAGACTTTGAGAAACTTGAACAAAACAATTTCAAATGTATATAGATTTAGTACCGGTAACCTTGAAGCTTTATATAACTTTCTGGGGTTGCATTTGTAAGAGACTGATATTATTCAGATATCTTAAGTGTGTGCTGTATCAGAAATTACTGGGGAATTTTTATATTCTTGGACATTATAACTGTCATTGTGTAAAGCATTGGACTTCCAAAGTACAATACATGTATAAGAAACCTTGGAGCGATATACTTACTAGGGTTGCATTTGTAGGAGACTTTGAGATACTTAGACGTCTTGGGACATGGGTCCTGTCTGAAAGTGTTGGTGCTGGCCATCACCTGACATTGTCTCCTGTTCTGGCAGCTATCAAACAAAACCTGCAATTATACCAAAAACACCAACTTAATGAAGTACATATCACACTCTACAACAGACTTCAGAAACCTGAAAGAGCAAGATGAGAGAGCTAGAGTGTAATTAGCTCCATTCATAAACCAGCATTTCTGTAACTGTTGCAGTAAATCACCCATTTCAAAGCAAGGTAATGCAATAACAGCACAGTGTATTAGGCCTCTTGTCTTGTAATAAGTTGTATTACATTAAAAAGAACAAAACCCCCCATAAAAACGGACTAACCATATGCCCCTAACATTCTGTTCATCATACAATACATGTACAACAAAACACAAACATAACAAAAAAGCCATGTGCTAAAGCTATAGAAGAGATCTGACCTTAGGCTTTTAACAACATTATTCGGTGTGCTAAATATTTTTGCAAAAAAACATAAGAGCATATGGCCAGAGTCTTAACCCGAGGCCAATCGTTCACCCCAATCCCTTGTAGGTATAGAGATGCTTTGAATCATAAACAAATGTTTGACCTTAAATGACCTCATATATTTTGGCCTGCCATGATGCCACTTCGTTTTAAAACCTTATGGTTTCTAGAAAAGAGTTGTACTTATTTAATGTATTTTTTAGATTTCTTTTTATTGTAGTGTCATGTTTAACTTTAATCTGCTGATGGATTACTTAAGCCAGGATTGAAACAAATTTCCCCCCGAAGCAAAAAAGTTTTACTTATCTAGTTGACAATTTATCTTATTTCAAAATTTAATGGCCTAATAAATGTGTCAATCAAATATGACTCATTTGAAAAGAAAATGTAAATTGACAAGCCTGTGAGCCAATATTCAATGCATGTTTTGAATGATTAATTTATATGTTTAATGCTAGTTAAAATCTACATAAAATTATGAACAACTTCATTTCTTAGGTTTTCTTTCATCAGAAAGTTTCATCCATCTAATATCTTTAAAGTAGACAAATAGCTATACATATAAGTCAAGCAGCTATATATAATTGTACATGTATATACATGTACATGTATAATTGCACATATTATTATGCAAATGACTGTACACCAGAAACCCTTGATAATGCATGTACATTGTGCATAATCATATATTCAGTGAAAGAAGATATCATAATATTTTCTCCCTGAGATTTTTGGTCTTGGTATTTTTACACAAGGATTATGTAACAGAAAATGTAACAGCTAACATCTAGAATATAAGTTTGGAATACATTCTCTCTTTGAGAAATAGACAACCATGCATCTTCCATGGATGTAGGCATAAATGTCAATGATCTATTTTTCTAATATTCACTAAATATTGTTTCGACAGACAGGCCTAAATGTTGTGTGATATAGGCAAGCCAATATTATCATTCATTTCAAGTCCAATCAAGACAAGATTATGCATAAGTCATGTAGCTTCCATTTACAACCAAAAAAAATGACAGACGAATCGTGCTACCGAGAGCAAAATCAATAGCATTGTTAAGGCCGAAAATGCAAATCTTCAAGAATAAACTTACATTTAACATCCTGGTAGCCTGCTATTACATCGCAAGCTCTGTTGATATTAAAGAGAGAGAGAAACTGTGGAGGATTGCCAAATCTACTTCATCACGAAATTAAAATACAACTTAAGAAAGCTAAATACAGAGGGACTTGTACGATCATTATTAGTCATTAATTGCTGTAACACTGCAGTGGAATGCTTGCATGGTTGTAGTATTAAAAAGACATTTAGTCATGGTTATTTTGAGAACGGAAATTATTGAACATCTTTAATCGGAAAGAGCCACATGAAATTTAGACATATACACAGGTATATGATGAATTTGATATCCAAAATCGTTCATTTTCTTATGTCAATACATTATGTTGTAACAATAAGATATATTTAAATGTGACATTGTATATCCCTTCTCCATTCACTCCCTTTGAAAAAAGAAAAAAAAAAAACACCCCAAAGCTATAAAATATGCTTCCTTAAAGAAAGAAATCCGTTAGAACTCTATGATTATACATGTATAGGTAGAAATTGAAATTGCATTATTACTCTGTAACTAGACATGATCCTTCACAGATAAATTTGATCACATATCTAGAAATGCTAATATAACTTATGACATATACCAGGATATATCACATTTAGACCCCCCCCCCCCTTTCTCTCTTTTTTTTTTTTGGGATCACTTCTTTGACAATCAATTTCTCTTCCTTGACATTTACTTGTCAAACTGCCAGTGAACTTCCTATATATAGTAGGCTCTCAACGCCTGGAATCATATATATTATATCGTATAATAAATTGACTTTGCAATGCCACCTGCTCTAGTAGTGTAGAAATCTTACTCACCGAAACACAGAAAATGTAAACATAAACATACACATGGGTATTCCAAAGCTTCATTATGAACGGCCGGCCATGAAATAACTTGTTAAATCTGTCAGGGATAAGTTTTCCCTATCTGCATAGGGCATTCTTTATAGACTCCATTCAATATAAATGCAAACTTTATCACAATGGGTGGGTTTTCTTCTCTTTTTTTTTTCAATCACTTCCCAGATGAATAAAAAAAAATCACACACATTAGTGAAGAAAGATCCTCAAACCTCCAATCGAGGTCTCATTTAAAGTAGAAGTTCTGTCACTGATAACACAAAAAAAGATTAAACAAAGTTTCAACGAGACTTCATCATGCTGCGCGTGTTTTTGCTCTCCTTACAGCATAGTGTTTTACACAGCAAAAGGATGGGATGATCTAACTTGTAAGACCCAGAGGTCCTCTGGCTTGTGTCAAAAAGAAAACCCCAACTAAGTAATCTCCAACACAACACCTTTTTTTGAAGTCCCAATAAATAAATGGCAGGGGGTGCTTCACAGGTTTTTGACTTAAAATCACACAACAATCACAGATTTAGCACAAGCTAATCCCAAGGATGTATCAATAAATCTCGAATTAGTGGTTTTTCTTTCAATATGGACAGACACTTATTTAGGCATCTGGTCTGTTATCTTAAGGTCTCTCATCACAGCAGGGTAGCATCTTACAGAGAGAGTCTGTCAAAATAGGGTCAAGTGGTCAATCTTGGCAGAAGTCAAGTGGTCAATGCTTCTTCAATATTACAATTTTCCTATGGAGAAATGTCCACTTCACTGAGACAGAAATTTCACTAAGGGAGATGAAAGTTGGTGAATCTCATGTGTAATGTCACTTCCACAAATTGAAAAGACCTTTACCCTTACACACCATGGGAGCACTACAAGTTGATTCTGCTACTATAATAAACAGAATATATTGTTCTGGCAACCACCCTTTGCTTTATAACACCAAGTCTATCACTTTATGACAAGAACAATATCTTCTCTATCTCTCTATTAATCTCCATGTATCGGCCAACACGATATATACACTGCACCACAGGGGGTTTCTATGGCAATACTTCTGTAGATTTTTTTTTTTGCGGAAGAATCTTCAGCCAGGCACAAAAAGTAGCCAGTTATTAATTATACTAATTTTTACCCCAAGGTTTTGGGTTGTTTCTTCACCAAAACAATGTACCAGACAAAGTAATTTTTGGTAAGGAATCCTACAAGTGACAAATTATCAATACTAGAATTTCCCCAGGCACCTAGTGACACTTCCTTTACTTCACACAATGACTGCCTCCTAACCTTTCACAACTACGTCTAATGATACTGGTAAAGACACAGAAAAAATCCAATTCACTTGTCTGTAAGCAGCAGCTAATTTTTGGTCAGAACTCTTTTCGCGAGCCACAGCAAACATTTCCTCAATCCCTGAAATCTATGCACCGATTAATTATTAATCATTCGAGCGTAATTGTATTTTGACACAAAACTCCCAGGCTCAACGAGTTAGAGAAAAAAAAATTTTCCCAATATTTTGGCACTAAAAGATCCAAGCTTACTGAACGAAGAAGACTGCACTTGAATAGAGTGATGCCACTTTTATGATCTTCAATTCCTCTGATGTGTGAACATGCTTTGCATTCTCTGCATCAATGAACTAAAACTTTTGCATTGATCTTAATCACCTCTTTTTGCAGGAGAAAATCCCCGACAGAATTGATTCTTCAAGACCGCGAGTTCTTTATCGGGAGAGATTCGAATTCCAATAGTTTCAGTTTCCAACATATACTGATGAGTGTCAATGAGTTCAAACACTAGCTCTTGTATTGATTCAGAGAGGTGAGCATTAAAGAACCAGAATATTCCCATTCCAGCGGGTCATAAAGGTCTTAGTGATCACCTTGATTGCAGCCGATGTCTGCTCCTAAAACCTTGCCTCTTCTTTCTTTCTCTCTCTGTTGAAATTCGTTTGTCCTTGGAAAATTTTATGTGAATGAACCTAGATTTTGGAGTCTCAAGAACTCGCTAGAACAACCTGCAACTGTGCCAACATACCTGCCAATTACGCTTGCACTTTTAGAACTTTTGAATGCATGCATTCAACACATTGAAGGTAATTCGTACGCTAAATTCTTTGAGGTACAGATGAAGAATAAAAAGTTCATAGGCTACAAACCCTTGCTTGCTTTTTCATCATTCAGCATTATACAAGTCAAGGTCAGTTTTTTCTAATGCTCAATTAAGTTTTTAACAAAGAAAGTTAGAGTGAAAAGTTTTTCCCTACCACAAAAGGTCAACCTTCACAGTCAATTTGCAAAACTGTATAAAAAAGACTATAAAACCCAACAAACATTGCTTCAATGTAGAAAACAAGCCCGCAAACTGATGAAAATCTGATGTTTGATGTTGTATGTTTCAGTCCATTTGTACCCTTGATTTTGGTCTGAGGGCCTAGCTATTATTTTAACTTTTTAGTCCTTCCCTTGCCCCCATTCACAAATCTATCTGCTGGAATGAAATGTTCCGATATGATCCCCCTAAAATTGATGATTATCCACTCCCTAATCCTTTCCTATAGAATCCAGGGGATCATCTTTCCCTCTGTAGCGATGGTTGAGCTTTACAACAGGATTTAAATTTCCTCATTAGGTCCACAAAGAATGAAAGGCATAAACAGCTCTAGCATGTCAAAATACATTACCACCATGTTTTTTCAGTAACTCCAACACTAATGATATCTTCACGTGGATCTCCAATAATGTAAAGTTGGACTCAAGTTTTCTGGTTTTTATATTCAAATAAACAAAAAATAACTCCGTTTAAATCCTTATGAAAGCAACTTGAACATTCATGAGGTTATAACTGTTTTCTCACTTCTAAAGTCATATGTTCAATTGACATGCACAAGAAGTAACTGGCAGTGCCGATTTGCTGCATTTAATTAAGACAGGATTTGCGAATATAGTGTCTTTCAGCTTGACCGCCAAAAGTCCAAAGTTCATCAGGTGTGAAGAAAGTAATTTCTCTGAATATTCAATTCAAAATCTGAGCAGAATATGATAATAGCTCAGTGTTCTCATAAAACAATTCACAGCACTCCAAAAAGAACTTCCGTCATGGTAGTATGAACTGCATGTATCCTTAAAACTTTCATTTAAGTGAAAGGACGATAGGATTAATAGAAATTCCTTAGCTCATTTACAAGGTCTTTGGAATTTTTTCCATTCCTTCTAGATCAACACAGCAATTCACGCACAATGGGGGTAGGCCCAACAAATCATTCTCCAACTGATCGGGGGACACACTCCACAATGGGTGACCAGGTCCTCCCAGAGAGATAATCTTAACTTTATACCCAGACTACTGCCCTAGTGTGCTAGCTTCCAATCGAGGCTGGTCGTCCCTCTAATCCACTCGGCATTCTGATCCCCTAAAACATTTACCTGTTTCCAATTTGTAAATGAGAAACACAACACACCTTTGTGATTAAATGCTGAATATAATTTTTTTCCTCCTTGAAAATATAAGCTGATTTCATTTTTAAATGTAAGAAAAACAAAACAGTTTTATTTTCTTATCAGTTCAAAAGGCCCTGATCAAAGTCACCATTTATGTTGCAAGAAGTTAAGCATACTATTGTGTATTTTTGAAATTAAATATGTCTAAGCTCAAATCAATACATGTACAGATGTTTAGGAGTGATAACGGAGCTTTTCAAAACACCCAGGATTGTGCATTTAAGAGCCTGAAATATCAAAGAATTTAAAAAACAAATAGAGCAAAAAGTCAAACTTAAGCGATAACATTTTCCAAATTGCATCATTTTCAGAATATTCATTAAACAACGCATTCATTTCTGCTACTGTCTTGTGTGACATTTACTGCATGGGTATATTGCCTGTATTGTTAATTAGTGTGAAAAAAAATCTTCAATTGCATTACAAAAACTGGGAGTACATTATCAGTTTAACAAATCTGTAATCTTTGTGTTACTAACTCATTTGGAAAAAAAGATTTGTGAAGTTTATTTAGTTCTCTGTCAACACACTTAACTTCGTTATCACTGCTCTACAATCATCTGTCACGACCCTGGAATTCAGATATAGCCTTCATTGTGTATAAAAATCTGATAACAAGGGAAGTCACTCTTGCAGAATGCAATGTTCTCTTATAATAATAAGCCACTGGAGACTTAAGTGTGCCAAATGATGAAAACGTGTAAACTTGAGGAAATAAGAAAATGTAAGATATTAAGAAATGAGGATTCAATATTCTTGTAAAATGATTTCATTGAAAATTGAATAAAATGCCCCCCCCCCAAAAAAAAAACCCCAATTAAAGTACCTGGTATAAACCAATGAAAAAAAGAAATGATTATGTACCCACCCTTTTAATAAATATTTGTGTTAAATAAATATATATTTGCTAAATGCAGACCTTTTCTTATTTACAGCAAGCTAGATTCACTGTAAAATTATGTACTATGCATTTGAAATGATTATGTAACCACCCTTTAAATACATATTGGTGTTAAAATAAATATATATTATTAAGCAGACTTTTCTCCCTATTTTCAGCTGGCTAGACTAACTGTAAAATTATTTTCATCTTTGAATTTATGGACAACAGAATTCCACTCCCATTGAAGATTTAATTATAATCAGTTATTACGCATTCTTACCCCCCCCCCCCCCCCCCCTTTATGGTACATCTCTATTTTGTGAGACATTGATGCTCTCTTTGTCAAAAAAAACCCCAATAAAATTCAGTTAATCTTATAATCTTATAAATATTCTCTTTCATAGTGCATGTCATTTCTGAGTAACAGTAGCCCAATTTTTTTTATAATGCATCAACTACAAATCTACAAATAAGTTCTCAAAACCCATCAGGCTTATTTAAAATTTTCACCTCTCTTAAAGTTTTTTGAAATGTATTCTTTCGAATTTTACAGGTGAATAATGAACAATTTGATATTTGGAAGAAGTGAGTAAATTTTTTAATATGATGTTTTGTGTGATCCACAGAAAGATCTCAAGGTGTCCAATACCACCTTGAGGAAAAGTTCCACAAATGTGTACCGTAAACTGTCGTCTTCCAGCATTTTGCCCATCCATTTCAAGGAACACAAACCTTTATCACTGCATTAACTTTTATTTATGGCCCACATACAAGGGTCACCACACCAGAGAGCCCCGATTCCTTGATGTTCCCACACCATTCCTCACACCTTATATAGGAGGAACACAGGTTAATACACCTTGGCCTACATTCATTTAGAGAGAGTTAAATCAGTAAAGGGTGAAATATTTTTGGGGGGAGTGTTCAAAGGGGGTGTTAGTGAAATCATTCAAAATACTGACCATTCAACCCTTGCTGCCATCAATTTAAATGTTAAGATGTTTATCAGAAATAAAATCTTGAAACAGGTGCAGCCAAACTAAAAAAGACACTTTCTGAAAAGAACCAAAAAAACTGTAATGATTGCACAAGCCTTAAAAAATTACTGAAACTAAGACCTTTCAAGATTCAAAGGTTTTGATTACGCATCCGAATGTTTACAGAAGATCAAAACTGCAATACGATCTAAGCAGCACAAAAGCAACATGCAACAACAACCCAGGATTCAGGAGTGTTGAGACAGAGACTTGGAACTCCTTATTTCAGTGTTCAAGTGTAATTATCCTGTTCAGATGATGACATTTTGGAGAATTACGTGAGATAGGCGATGACATGATGCAATTTCTGTTACATTGAGCTGCATGCTGCCCATAAAATGGTGGACACCGAACAAAAGCCTGGCACGATGATGCTGTCATTTCATTGTCTCCTAATGATATCCCTACCTGTTACATGGAACTTATCAAGATAAGTGTTTATTACCTGTGGTTTGCAAAACCTCCCCCAAAAAACACACAACACTGACTAAGAGAACTTGAATCTGAGGGATGAAGAAACGAAAGGTCTTGGGGTTTTTCCACATGATTCAACATTGCTCAATGTATCAAAGAGTATTTAATTTCTGAAAACCTTCTGCGATTTAAAAGGTTGACCACCCATTTCATTCTTTTGAAAATTTATATCTTACATTGCTAAAAAATAAGCATGCATGTGCATTTTTAATAAAAACAACTACTATTAAATGTTATCCTGCCTGGCAGATGTATTGCCCTGAGTCCCTGCATTCATATATTCAGTGGATGTGTGGAAGCTCCGGACACTCATATATTGCTGTAACCTCTCCCCCCCCCCCCCCCCCCCCCCCAGCCACCATCCCCTAAACACCCCCAACCCCTAAAAGAATAGTAATTAAAATTCTGAAGTTCACACAAATATGTAAAATTTCTGAAATAGATATTTCCAAAATTTTACAAGAATGTATACTTATTTCTTTCACAATTGCAATAAAAGTCCTGTTACAAGTCAGGACCAGATATTCATACAGTGTGGCTGGGATCTATAAAAGTCAGAACAAAATCTGGGCATGGTGACATTAAAAGGTTAGATTTCTGCAATTTTCAGGTATATATCACCTTGTCATGAACGCTAGTGTTCTGTTCCTACGAGTGAGTCACTGCATTGAAACCCCCTATTCCACACCTATTTTTATGTGTTTCTCCATTAGAATTCTTTGACCGAGTTAAAGGATTTCTTGCCTCCTCATTTACATGCAGGAATGATTTAGTTTCACATCCTGTAGCTGAAGGTGCTTGGGTAATACTTGAAATTAGCCAATCGGGTCCAACTATGCTGACAAAGTTCAAGGTCATTAGTTGCTATTCATTCAAATTTTAAAGAAGAATATAATCAATTAATGGATCGATACTGCAACTATACACATATACACGTATGCATTCACCAGATAGTATTAAGTAAAGGAAGAGTGAAATTTTTACAGCAACAGAAAGGGAAAAAGGTAGAAATCCTGATATTAATGAAATAGATGTGCACACCTGCAAACAACCTCCCCAGTAAACAAATGAGTGGTAAAGGGCTCATTAATTTTCTTGTAAACAGACTTGGATGAAAGCATTGGAGGGGCCTTGGAATTTAATTCAGTGGGGAAGAGAAGAGTTTTTTGTGTTTGATGACCACACCAGGGTTGCTCGTGAAGAACCCACTACAATAACAAGGTCCCCAACTGGGTGTGTCAATGAAATACCCAGTCCCTCCTCCTCCTTTGTTGCGGATTAAATTCAATGAATAATAACTTGTACCCATCCAACTTTCAAATCAATGCTCAGTAAACAGTTTCTTTGCAAGATGAGATTTCTTTTGGGTTCATAAATGGGGAAGTTTTTTAAGTTAAAATTGGAGAGAGAGAAAGAGAGAGAGAGAGAGAGAGATATTTAGTCTTTGTAGACAAAATAATTAGGGTTTTCCGTTTTCAACGGAAAACCCTTTTGTTATTCTACGGTTTCTTTTTCTTTATTATTAGGGTCTTCCGTTTCCAACGGAAGACCCTCTTGTTATTCTACGGTTTCTTTTTCTTTATTAGGGTCTTCCGTTTCCAACGGAAGACCCTCTTGTTATTCTATTGTTTCTTTTTATTATTATTAGGGTCTTCCGTTTTCAACGGAAGACCCTCTTGTTATTCTATTGTTTCTTTTTCATTATTATTATTTTTCTTTTTCTTTATTTTTCTGACTTTTTCAAAGCTTAATATCTCAAAAAGTTTTCAACAGATTTACATGAAACTTTCAGGGATTATGAAGCATTATTGTGCCTCAAAGTTTTAAAATTTTCAACTACAACGTCACTTCCGTTTTTGCGTTACGTCAATTTTTAAATTTTTAAAAAGTAATTTTGTCCAGGGCGTTTTTCAAAAACGGTTCAAGATAAAGACTTGGAATTTTCTGTGTTGAAGCAATGATCGTTTTTATTTGGACATAAGACTGGAAATTAGTTTCCGTCACTTCCGGTCTAAACCGGAAGTGTTTTAAAATTTTCGAATTTTCGAATTTTTCGTTTTAATTTAAAATGTTTACGAGGTTTGTAGAGTTTATTATGCTGAACACGAATCTGAAATCCGTTTGAAAATCAGACGATGCATTACAGAGATATCGGGGGTTAAAAATTGATTTTTCCGGAAATTTTGATTCCGCGTCCTTGGTTTAAAAAATAGCGTAATGTTCAAAGGAAAATTAACTCGTACCAAAAATAATCGCTAAGTCGTACTTGAACACATTCGGATTTTTTTGTTAAGTCGTTCTTGAAATCAGAAAGGTTTTTGTTAAGTCGTACGTAAAATCATTCGTATTTTGTTAAGTCGTACCAGGAATAATTCGATTTTTTTCATCTTTTTATTTTAATTACTCTTGTTATTGGTTTAAGGGCTCTGCTTCATACAGGAACTTCCAGCTTTACTTCCGATATTAACGGAAGACCCACTCGTTGCTTTGCAACGAGCTTTGCTCTAGTTTTTTTTCTTTTTCTTTATTTTTCTGACTTTTTCAAAGCTTAATATCTCAAAAAGTTTTCAACAGATTTACATGAAACTTTCAGGGATTATGTACCATTATTGTGCCTCAAAGATGTTAAATTTTTAAATACAACGTCACTTCTGTTTTTACGTTACGTCAATTTTTATATTTTAAAAACGTGATTTTGTCCAGGGCGTTTTTCAAAAACGCTTCAAGATAGAAACTTGGAATTTTCTGTGTTGAAGCATTGATCGTTTTTATTTGGACATAAGGCTGGAATTTAGTTTCCGTCACTTCCGGTCTAAACCGGAAGTGTTTTAAAATTTTCGAATTTTCGAATTTTTCGTTTTAATTTTAAATGTTTACGAAGTTTGTAGAGTTATTCATGCTGAATACGAAACTGAAATCCGTTTGAAAATCGGACGATGCATTACAGAGATATCAGAGTTTAAAATTTGATTTTTCCGGAAATTTTGTTTCCGCGTCCTTGGTTTAAAAAATAGCGTAATGTTAATAGTAAAATTAACTTGTACCAAAAATAATTGTTAAGTCTTACTTAGACACATTCGGATTTTTTTTTGTTAAGTTGTTCTTAAAATCAAGAAGGTTTTTGTTAAGTCGTACTTAAAATCATTCGGATTTTGTTAAGTCGTACCAGGAATAATTCGATTTTTTCATCTTTTTAATTTTACTTTCTCTTGTTACTGGTTTAAGAGCTCTGCTTCTTACAGGAACTTCCAGCTTTACTTCCGACATTAACGGGAGACCCACTCGTTGCTTTGCAACGAGCTTTGCTCTAGTTCTTATTATTCTTTTTTTTCTTTTTCTGACTTTTTTGGAGCGTTATTTCTCAAAAATTAAACAACCGATTTGCACGAAATTTTTAGGAGTGATAGAACATCATCGTCGCTACATATTATTAAATTTTTGCATGATGACGTCACTTCCGGTTTCAGATATAGACGATTTTGTAAATTTGAAAGGGTCATTTTGTCCACCCATCTCCTCCGAAACTAATCAAGATAGAAGCTTGAAATTTTCAGGGGTTGTAGATGAATATCTGTAGATGTACCTCCATGCTTCCAATTATGAAAATTGCTCAAGGCCTCGAAGCTCGCCCGAACCTGAAAATTAGCACCAAATTTTTCCACGAAATTTTTGCACATTTTCTGTAATACCTTTTGATGTGCACATAATTTGTTAAAACATGTAATGCAAAAGTTGTTTCAATTTTCACGAGCTTTTCTTGGATATCAAGAAAAAGAGGCTGACCCCTCAAATTAGGGGCCAAGGGGGCTCTAAAGTCTTCTTACAATAACTCTTAACTGAACAATAATTTGTTATTAATTATAGAAGCAAAAATGTTCATTGTACAGCTGTGTATCTATACAGTATCATACGTAAGTCATATGTTACGTAATTAGGGGTTTCAAGGGGCCAGAAGTTAAAGACTTTGATCATTAATATCTGAAAAAGGAGAAATATATTTCAAAAGCAATGTAGAACAAAAGTTGCTTAAAATGGTGTTCTTGTCAATATGCTTCCTTGAATGCTTTTGTTTATGACCCCATTTAGGAGTTAAGGGGTCGGCCCCTAAAACACATTCGTACAGATATCTCAAGAACGGTTAACATTTCATGAACACTTGTTGAACAAAATATGTATATATAAGCGAGACCTTTTATTTGATATCAAGAAAAAGGGGCTGGCCCCACAGATTAGGGGCCAAAAGGGCTCTAATGACTTTTTACAATAACTCTTTACTGAACAATATTTTGTTACTAATTATAGAAGCAAAAATGTTTATTGTACAGCTGTTCATCCATACAGTACCATATCTAAGTCATATATTACCTAATTAGGGGTTTCAAGGGGCCAGAACTCAAAACTATGATCATTAATATCTGAAAAAGGAGAAATATTTTAAAAAGCATTGTAGAACAAAAGTTGTTCAAAATGATGTTCTGAACAATTTTAAACCAACAATTTTGTTGCTAGTGGCCCCGGTAAGGGGTTAAAGGTTCGGCCCCTAAAACACATTTGTACAGATATTTCGAGAACGGATTACAATTCATGAACACTTGTAGAACAAAATATGTTTATATTAGCAAGACCTTTTATTTGATATCAAGAAAAAGGGGCTGGCCCCACAAATTAGGGGGTACAAGGGCTACTAACTCTTTTCTGATCAATAATTTGATATTTATTATAAAGCAACAAAGCAGCTTTTAGTAAGCTTAATTAACAACTGAAATCCGTTTTAAAATCAGACGATGCATAACAGAGATATCGGGGTTTAAAAATTGATTTTTCCGGAAATTTTGTTTCCGCGTCCTTGGTTTAAAAAATAGCGTAATGTTTATAGTGAAATTAACTCGTACCAAAAATAATTGTTAAGTCGTACTAAAACACATGCGGATTTTTTTATTAAGTCGTTCTTGAAATCAAAAAGGTTTTTGTTAAATCGTACTTAAAATCATTCGGGTTTTGTTAGGTCGTACCAGGAATAATTCGATTTTTTTCATCTTTTTATTTTAGATACTCTTGTTATTGGTTTAAGAGCTCTGCTTCTTACAGGAACTTCCAGCTTTACTTCCGACATTAACGGAAGACCCACTCGTTGCTTTGCAACGAGCTTTGCTCTAGTTATACTTTTTTTTCTTTTTCTGACTTTTTTGGAGCGTTATTTCTCAGAAACTATTCAACCGATTTACACCAAATTTTTAGGAGTTATAAAGCATCAAAGTCGCTACTGATTAAAAAAATTTCAAATGATTACGTCACTTCCGGTTTCAGATATGGACGATATTGTAAATTTTTAAGGGTCATTTTGTCCACGCATCTCCTCTGAAACTAATCATGATAAAAACTTGAAATTTGCAGGGATTGTAGATGAATGTCTGTAGATTTCCCTCCATGCTTCCAATTGCGAAAAATGCGCAAGGCCTAGAAGCTTGCCTGAACCTGAAAATTAGCACCATATTTTTTCACAAAATTTTCGCACATTTTCCGTAATATCTCTTGACGTATAAATATTTTGTTAAAACATGTAATGTAAAAGCTGTTTCAATTTGCACGGGCTTTTATTTGATATCAAGAAAAAGGGGCTGGCCCCTCAAATTAGGGGCCAAGAGGGCTCTAAAGTCTATTTGCAATAACTTTTTAGTGAACAATAATTTGTTATCAATTATAGAAGCAAAAATGTTCATTGCACAGCTGTTTATCTATACAGTGCCATACTTAAGTCATATATTACGTAATAAGGGGTTTCAAGGGGCCAGAAGTTCAAAACTTTGATCGTTAATATCTGAAAAAGGAGAAATATTTTGAAAAGCAATGTAGAACAAAAGTTATTCAAAATAATGTTTTGTACAATATGCTACCTTAAATGTTTTTGTTTATGACCCCATTTAGGAGTTAAAGGGTCGGCCCCTAAAACACATTTGTACAGATATCTCAAGAACGGTAAACATTTTGTGAACACTTGTAAAACAAAATATGTTTATTTTTACAAGACCTTTCATTTGATGTCAAGAAAAAGGGGCTGGCTCCTCAAATTAGGGGTCAAGAGGGCTCTAATGTCTTCTTACAATAACTCATTACTGAACAATATTTTGTTATTAATTATAGAAGCAAAAATGTTCATTGTACAGCTTTTAATCTATACATTACCATAACTAAGTCATATATTACGTCATTAGGGGTTTCAAGGGGCCAGAACTCAAAACTCTGATCATTAATATCTGAAAAAGGAGAACTATTTTTAAAAGCAATGTAGAACAAAAGTTCTTCAAAATAATGTTCTTAACAATATGATACCAAAAATTTTGTTGTAAGTGGCCCCGGTAAGGGTTTAAAGGGTCGGCCCCTAAAATGCATTTGTACAGATATCTCGAGAACGGTTTACAATTCATGAACACTTGTAGAACAAAATATGTTTATATTAGCGAGACCTTTTATTTGATATCAAGAAAAAGGGGCTGACCCCTCAAATTAGGGGCCAGAAGGGCTACTAAGTCTTTTCATAATAACTCTTTTCTGACCAATAATTTGATAATAATCATCAAGCAGCAAAGAAGCTTTTATTAAGCTTAATTTAAAACCGAAACCCGTTTTAAAATCGGACGATGCATTACAGAGATATCGGGGTTTAAAAATTATTTTTTTTCCGGAAATTTTGATTCCGCGTCCTTGGTTTAAAAAATAGCGTTATGTTTAAAGTAAAATTAACTCGTACCAAAAATAATTGTTAAGTCGTACTTCAACACATTCGGATTTTTTTGTTAAGTCGTTCTTGAAATCGGAAAGGTGTTTGTTAAGTCGTACTAAAAATCATTCGTATTTTGTTAAGTCGTACCAGGAATAATTCGATTTTTTTTCATCTTTTATATTTAAGTTACTCTTTTTATTGGTTTAAGAGCTCTGCTTCTTACAGGAACTTCCAGCTTTACTTCCGACATTAACGGAAGACCCTACTCGTTGCTTTGCAACGAGCTTTGCTCTAGTTTCTTTTTACTTTTGCCCCCCCCCCCCCCTTTAAAATAATGATCTTATAAAATATGTGACATAAAAATTATAGAAAAGGGTTAATTTTTTATCCAAAACCATCTCTCCTTTGGAGTGGTGTACAGTGTCAGCTATGGTGGAGATACAATGGAAAATGCATGGATTCTCTTACCCTGAGTGAGGTAGTGGCTAGACAATTGGTGTCCTCCTGGAACCATTCGTCTTGGGGGAGGTCCTTTTTAGGGGGACACATTTCGTAACTGGGGACTTGGCGCCCATACTGAGAGAACTGGATGCTGATCATGGTACCTGGGGGACAGTAGGGTCTGATCTCTTCTCCGTCGCATGCAGTGGTTTCAAACGTCTCAAGAGTACTGGAAAGTAGACCTGAAAAAATGTACATTACAAGGTTATCTGAATGTTTGTTATTTTATATTGTATACCGTAACTGTTTTATTATGTGTGTACAAGTTATTGTAGCTTTTGCTTCTGAAATTTTTCGCACTTTATTTTTTGCAATATCTAAATTGATGATGACTGATATAATAAATCAAATTGAAATTTTGTGATTTTTTTGTGGTTGAGATAAAACCTCAAAATTTATCAAAAAAATAGCACCCGGCCTGCAGAAAAATCCCATAACATGGCATTTCAACTTGTTAAATAGTTATATTTTTCTTCAAGGTAAAGATAATGTCAGAAATAATTTGTTCTAATAAAAATACCATTTTAATCACTGCATGAACAGAAAAAAAATGTTTCCTTTTAAAACCTCTCAACAATTTGTATGGATGATAGAGATATGCCACCGGAGTGCAGGTATGTGTATATCATGGTTAGCTCGATCACTCATAAAGATGTATGTCATTTGCCTTTTTTACCCTGCCTTATATTTTCATCAAAGGAAGGAATACCTCTTTCCAACAATCACACATTTATCTCAGAGACATTGATGCGACATAATTATTATCTTTCACACCACACACATGAGACACTCAAGTGTCCCAGAGACTTTGTGGTCTAAACCAATAACTGCAAATGCACAAAATCAACTTACAAAAACTTGTATCATGTACGGTAGTCATATTCATAGAATGATGCTTTAACTTCGACCTCTCTTAAAAAAAAATTAATTTATGGCAAATCATTTAAAAAGATTTTTTTTGAAAACCATGCTACCATCACCAACAATATGGTAGAGTATCGCAATCAATTAAACAAAAATTTTATTTTTAGTTTCTCGAAAATTTTGATTGCAGAAGACTAGGCCAATTCTCTTTCTCTCTTTGATGATTGAAGATCATCAAATCCCAAAAAAGCACAAAAGGCAATGAATTCATATAGAACCATATGTTAGCTGATTTAATAATCAAATGATAGTTCCAAAATCAATGGCAGGTCACTTGAAAAAAAAAAGAAGTTTCCATTACTAATCAAGTGAAATTATAATCTCCTGGACAAAAATTCAATAAAAAAGTCCTAAAAGTCTGCCCAGATTACAGATAATCTTTGAGTGACCAATGATTGGCATTGGGAGCAATGAGATTGGTCCACAGAAAGCTTCTGAGCAGTCCAAACACAGCTGTATGTGGCCATCAGAGCATCTGCTGCCCTAATAAACCTCTCCCCCCTCCCTATCTTTCCAGATGCTGTTGACAGGCCGTTATCTGAACAGACCCAACAATAAGTGCAGGGCCATATTGTTCTGCTTGATAGCAATCGTAAACCTGCACAAATTAGTAAAGTTTTTCAACCTCTAATCTTATTAGGAAGCCACTTGACCCAGAGTTTGCACAACTGTTCAAATGTTAACCATGGTTCACACAAGATAATTCAAAATTTGAAAGCAGTTATGAATGATCATGACTCTGCCATTAATTAGATTTTACTTTAAGACAAACCAACTGACCCCGAGATCAAGGGGGTCAAGTCCTGATGTCTAAAAAATATCTAGTACAGCCCATCACACAGAAGTATAAATAAATATTATACTTTCATAATTTAATGCGAGGATCCATAAAACCGCAAGAAGCACCCCTCACATATTTTTAAATTTCAAAATTATTTTACTAACAGACAAAATAAGACATTAAAAGAAGTTTAGCATTTGCAATTTTATATTCCCACTATTTGATACAAAACAGCGGATTATCACAGAATTAAGTACTCATGTCAAATAGGGAATCTACAGTAAAACAAATTAACCTTAATTTTCTTCACTTTTTAAGTTCTCAAAACACTAAATTATTTGACAGAATCCATACATATATATCAAATTAATAACTTTTTAATCATTATTTCATAAAGAGACTTTAAATGAGAAATATGAACTCGATCTACACCAAATAAAAGGCAATACTCCACAACTTGATCCCATGTTTTCAAAAATTTGTTATTAATTTGTCACATGCCAAGCCTGTGGCTTGAAAGGTGATCTTTTGGGACCTCATGTTAGACATACGACTTGAAGATCATTATTCCGTGTTTACTTTACTGGCCTTGCTATGATCCCCCTCTGTTAAAACATTTGTCAGACCCGACCTTTTTACAGGCGTACAACATTAATTCACCGTTCATGCATTTCTCTGTCAGAAAAACTGTCTCAAGTTTTGGGATTGAGATTGAAAGTTTTTTTATTCACAGTAAGTGAAAAATGTTAATGGATCGTGATGACTTCTTTTCATAATTTAAATAATCTATCAGACAGGAGCACCATATTTTTCCAACTAGGTACATATCTGGTCTGATAGATTGTTCTTTTTCTTCATTTTTGTTTAAATTCATATAAATCAAAGTAATTTGATTGTTCCTTAATCATTCTTTTCATTTGTATTTCAGATTTTCAACTGTATAGGAGCTATATCAAATTCTTTTCTGGATAACCTATTGCATACTGAAATTATTCAATATTGAGTATGTAATGAACAGCAATAATCATAATATTAATTCAGTCAGCAAACCTGAGAATTAGAGTGCAATAATGTAAGTATATTCTGAGAATGAAAAATAAATAAGTAAAATGATAGATACCAGGTAGTATCTTAGTATATTAATATGATATACAACAATATTCCGCAGATTCAAATTTTCACTATCAAAGTTGCAGTTGTTACTAATAAATACAAATACTCAAACATGTAAGTTAGTCACAGCTAGAGGATATGCAATATGGATAAACAACCAATCTATACACAAAGAATGAATATTGCAACATTTAGCAACTATGACAAATAGGACATTGCAGCCAGAGCAACTTTACAAAGAAGCATAATTATGACAACAGAGCATTAATAACTGTTTGCAAACTAACCACTAGAAAAAACCACAGCAGCTTTAGAAATGGAACAGAAAGAGCAACATTAGCAACCATGACAAGGAGTTGCAGTCACAGCAACATATTGGTGGATACAATTGTTAAAAATGTGTTGCATGTCAGAACAATTATTGTCTTTTATGAAATGCATGAATTATTAACTTTCCAAATTTTGAAGCACTCACTCACTGAAAAGCAACCATGACTTTTGGCGATGCAGTCACAGCAACATATATGCATGCTATATGTATTTCAGATCAAAATTACAATGTATCTACTTACAAAAAGCAATGAATCAGAACAGTTACATAAATGAAGCAGCAACAGCAATAACAAACAGTTTTGACATTCTACAAATTAAACAAATTGTTTACTGGTATCAAGAATGCACCAAGAAATGGCTGACAGCTAGTAAGGTCTTATCAACACTTAGGCCTGTCACACGCATCAAAAGAATTCCTGCAGCAAAACATGCAAAGTCCACACAGAGGTTTGGTTTGTTCTCCAAGTCAGTACCGCATAAAAACTGTGATAAGTTGCACTTGCTGCACACTTCAAGAGCATGCTGCATTCAATCAGAACCCGTGGCATGTCACTTCTTACCGAAACCTGTCATGCCTGATAGTCGTAAATAACACTTCAGCACTGTTTTTTTAATAGCAATATTTCTTCAAAGATCTTATTCATAAAAAAATATCACAATGCCGATTATGTTTTTAAACGTGTAATGGGAATTTAGCGTCAATGAGATTTAATTAACCACAAACATTACTCAATTTGCCATGAAAATTTGCTTTTAGAAGCCATTCATTTAGTTAAAGAAGTGGAGTTGCAAATTGACAAGCACAAGAAGCCCAGTATTTTGTATACAGTATAATATAGAGCAGCACCAAGCCACCCAAGTTTCCACGACACCATGTACAATAATTTCTGGCTATAAAATTATGTACAGTATATAATCCTGAGAGTGCCTTAAAATGAAGAAACTTTATGGAATTTGGTAAAACCAGTTAGATATTACATTTGCATGCATGCGTTTTTAGATTGGAAGTTCACAAGGGCAAACGAGATACATTTTATAATATTGATCAAATATATTAAGCTTATAAATGTATATATTGGCTACATATTTTCTTCTAGGTATTGGTATTAAGAAGCATGTCAGACCAACTGTAGTGCAGTGTTATTCCATTTATCCATTTAAAATCCTAAAAATTAATTCATTATATATTAAGATCAAAGGCAATGAATATCACTAAGTTATGAATGTTGATACGTCATTCCAAGCAAAAAAAAAAAAAAGAAGAAGAAAAGGATTCATTAATTATTGCATGGTTGAATGTGTCCCTCAGCTGACACAGTCAAATGATTCACCTACTCACTAAGTAGATCTAGAGTACTATTTTGTCCTTGAGTTTACATGATTAAAAGGTCAAGGTAAAAATTTTTCTGAATAACTTCCTGGTTAAATCTGTTCTTATCATCATGACATTGCTTTTAGAATTATTAACATGTTTACATAAACTTTAACCGATCAAATTAAATCAAGACTATATATATAGACCTACCAGTAATTCATACCTTAATACTCAATTAGGTGCATTAGCATTTATCACTTGAATTTTTTTTACCAATTAATCTATTCAATTTAACATTTGTAATAAATTAAAATAAATACCGGTACTTTCAAACTAAATTTTGTAACTTATATCCTGCTGGGGATGAAAAACCTTTTAAATGCTATAATTAAACCCTTTTCATAAAGATCAAATCACATCCCTGGAATACGGGATTGATTAAATTAATGAAATCTTTGAATTCAAACCAATTTACACTACTCATTTAAAATACTTCTGATCCGTTTATGAACATTCTTTTTATGTAAAAAAAAAAAGGACAAGTTTAATGACATTCCAAAACCTGATTTTACATGTAATAATGGCTTTGAAAAGCAATCTGATATTTTGATTTTTATCTTACTTTCTGTTTTGTCAATGCATATTATGCATGGTTGAACAATGCTGAAAGATATTTATCTAGAAAGATATTTATCTGAAAGATAAGATGATACAATTCATATGGCTCCATAAGATGATTCTGATCAAGGACGAAATTTTCTGTTTAGAACATATGTATGCATGAGAGAGAGAGCTAGGAGAGAGAGAGAGAGAGAGAGAGAGAGAGAGAGAGAGAAAGGTGTTAATTACTGGCTTGTAGTAAATTTTATTAAGAGTGACAATGTCAGCAGAATTAAGTCACCAGGTAAACCTAATTAGTGTAATAAAAGTACCGATAATTTAAAAGTAAAGCAACACGTCTATTGAACTTTGACCTCTATGTTTCTGATGTCTAAGGGTCCTTGAACTCAACATAAAATGGAGTCAACATTTGTGTAATAAATGCATGCTTATAAAACACACTGGCACCAGATTATTCCAGACAAGAATGTTTTGCGAGACTTTTTACTTCATGAATCAAAAGAAAAAACTGTGTTAAATTTACTCTGACACATCCTAAGAGCCAAAATGTATATCTTCCTCTTTTTTGCAAGAATTAGGTCTGCATGAGGCTTTAAAAATCTTTAAATACTGTGGTACATGTCAATCTATCAGCAAAACTTTGATGAAGATGCACGTCTCTTATGCATGCATTAAGAATTAAAACTTTAAAAATATTCATAAAAACAAAAAAGTCAATCACTAACATCTTAATTTTTTTTGTTTAAATTTTTTTAAATCATTCTTTTAAAAATTGAAATACTTTTAAATATACTGTTGATTCCTAAATACACACAATATATCCTCATAAAATTGAGAGAGGCACCTCTCCCTGATTTTAAAATGTTGTTTATATTTTTCCGAGAGTTGTGCATGCTTAATATTTCCTTGAGATTTGATACAAATCAGCAGAAGTAAGTTAACTTGGCACATAAAATAAGGAATCTACAGTTAAGTAACCATAAATAAATCATTTTTAGATTGTCACAATTTTTTGCAAATAAATAATGAGAAAGACAAAGTGTGACAAATTGCTACAGGTTTCCTAGGGTTGACTTTCTTCCCTGTAAAAATCTGACATTTAAAAGCAATTCACTAAGTATCTGTAAATTCCCTTTAATCTGCAGTCTTCTCCTCTGAGCATCTGAGGTCAATTTCCAAACAAAGAATCAATTACTATACAAAGCTCCAACACCTGCAGGACAAGCGGTTAATTCATCACCCATTAACTGCTTTCCATCAGAACATTTTAAACAAAACCTGTATGAATTAAGTTATAAGTAACATAAAACTGTTAGATTTGAGACAGCAACTCAAGTTTTGCACCAGAGACATTTTCTAAAGAATATTCAATTTTGATACAACATATAAAAGAAAATTACAATAAAAAGCAATTATTTTCCACAATTTATGTAGTTAGTATTCTTATGTCCAGAGTCAAAATAATTTATGTTTACCACTGACCGAAATATCAAACCCAAATGTACACCTTGTTTATTTGTTGTCTTCATAAACATTTAAATTATGTAGGATTGTGTATATTTAATATATTGTCTCTTTTTTTTATATGTATGTTAACAAGAAAACTTTTGAAGTACTGGTATTTTCAAAAAGTTTCCATTGTGTCCTAAAGGTCAAAACTGATCACAGATTTGAAGGTATGCGACAACTTAAAATATCTAGAATATGGATAGTCATGTTTTAATATCATATTCAACATTGTAAAAGTTTCAAATTGTTCAATGAATTTGACCACATGATACATCATTTATTAAAAAAATTCTTACGAAAGGAACAATTATAAAAGCACCCCAGTGGGTGTCAAACTAATACCTTGCAGACCAGAAAGTTTTAAGTTACAGGACATGGAGTTGCCAACTTACAGACCACTGTATCTGAGAGTACAAAACCCTAAATTAATTACCATATACAGTTGAACTTTGATATCTATGGATACAAAGTGATTTGTAGGTCCCAACCAATTATTTTTTAAGTATTTTACCCTCAATATCTCGAATACTCAAATATCTTGAATACTCAGATATCTCAGAGTTTTGAAGCAGTCTCATCTAGTGCAGGATAACAAAGCTTGACTATATATTTCCAACAGTCTGTTAACCCCTGATCCCACGATACTGTGCAGAACGAGAGAAAAAAATGGTTGTGTTATTGTAAAATCAAGTTTTCCTTTCAGATAGAGAGAGAGAGAAAGGGCACTTTCAAGTATTATGTGCCATGTGCCAACAATCTACCGGTAATTTTAATGACAGTTCAAGGTCCTGCATGTATGCATATCACCTTGATTAGTCAGTGTTTATTTTCTACCTGAGATAAAAAGGCAACATCCCAGGGTGCATACACATTGATATCTGCGTGCATGCATCATAAATTACAAAGGCCAAAGAAAATGCAGTTAGAAAAATGTTAAAGAGATGTGATCATTAAACACATTATACCAAGCTTAAGATGACACAACACGTTTGTCAACTGCACTTTTAACGGTGGTAAGAGAATATCACTATCTCGGTCCTTCAGGGGAACTTACAAAAGGGCTCTTTGATAATTATCTTCAGATAGAGGTGCTTCATAAGAAAGGGATGATCCCGGTTTTTGTGAAAGTGTAAGAAACTTCACCTCTGGTGGTCTTCCCCTCTGTGTAAACAGGTACGCAGCACCGAGAGAAAAATTCACATTAAGCCTCCGATTTCACATTTTAAAGCGTAAAATGCGGCAACATGACGACCCTGTCATTTGTAACAAAGTTTCTTTTGTGCCGGCTGTTGGTAATTTCCTGTGTTTCTGAGACTTTTATTACAAAAAATGTCTTTTGTTTGACTAAATGATTGCAGGTAACGAGAAGATTAAATCAAAATGAATATTTTCAATGAAAAAAGATTAACAAATTTTTAAAGGGCATCATGCTATTTTTTATTACTGAAGCCAATATTTAAATGAAAATTATTATAGAAATGGAGATCATGAAGGTGAAAAGGCCCACCTGGTACTTATAAAATACATTTATTCTACACAAAAGTTTAAAATAGTACTGTAGTGTTGAAGCATCAGATTAAGTCTCTCTCTCTCTCTCTCTCTCTCTCTCTCTCTCTCTCTCTCTCTCCCCATATCATGCTAAATTAATTTTGCTTGAATCACAATGGTATTTAATTACGACTATGATCATTTTCTCAGAAAGAGCACCACAGCTGGGGACCTATGGCCTCTAACAGCAGTGCACCCCATTTCGTCCATTCCAAATTGTCCCCCAATCCTCTAAATTTTCTTAATTGCCTGTCTCCTAGCACCTGGTAATATTTTTGTCTCTTTACCCTCTTTGCAGCTGACCAATTCTGGGATTAAATAGTAAAACAATGGCTAGTTTGGACAATTCATCATCCCTTTCAGATCCGGCCCAAAATTGACTTTCATTGTTATAAGGGTCCACAAATGCAAGGGAGAGCACAAACATTAACAAGCTGGGTGGCAACCAGCCACTCACAGTTTTCTGTATGTGCAATATTCCGCACCTGGTTCCAAGATCAAAGAGGGTGTTAATTTACTAAAAACAAGTAGAAAATATTTCAACATCGGGTGGGACTTTTTTTTACCTTTGTTATAGAGAAATTAATACAAAATATCAAAATTATTACAGATATCTAGTTGCAATAAGCAACAGTATAATAAGTTTTATCAGCAAATTGCATCAGCAATATATAAATTATATAAATGACTAGAAATTTAAGTTTTTAGAATTTTTGAGATACACATGCCAGTTTTGTATCACAAGTAAATTCCATTGAAAAATGAACTTTACAGCACCAAAATTTGAAAAAAGTCATATAAAAACATCTTTTTCTTTTATTTATTGATTTCCTATGCTATAATGTATGGCAGTTGAAAGATGAATTCACATTTATCATATTTATTGTCATCACCAAGTGTATGCAAACAGCGTTTCTATCTTCTGTCACAAAAGAGTTATGTAAAATGACACATCTAAAGAGGGTCCCTGAATCTGGCATTCATGACTCCTTTTTTATAGTTTTTGTTGAAGTGCTCAGTTTACATGAGAAATGTGAGTCTTTTATTTCCAATAAAAATTGACTTGTAAATGAAGAAGAGATAACTCTAATTAATTCTTCTTAAACAGGTATTAAAGTCACATTTAGGGTATCAAATTTTTGATTTGAATTGAATAGTTCCTCAAAATCATATCAGGTTTCAGATCCTAAGGAAGAACTTAAGACATGGGACACATATTTCAATTTTAGCTGGTGGAAAAACCGACTAAAGATGCTAAAAATAGGAGTCAGTGGCCAGTAAAAAGTATGCTTCCAATAAAATATTTCCCTGGCAATGCATATGGGTGGATTTACTGATGTTCGTGAACAGAATCCCTCTGCCTTATGAGTGACACTTTTTTATATAAAATTATAGAAAAAAATTAGTGTTTAATATATGAAATAGAAATTAACCTAGAAAACTTGGACAATTGCTTCTCGAGAATTATACTATATATGCATAACATATTGAACTGATTGAATCATCCCTGTTTTGTAATACTTTTTTGCCTCAATGTCTTAAATTCTTGGATATCATCTGATACATTTTAAAATTTTCAGCCCATTGCCAATGAGTTTGAGATAACAAGATCTGACTGTACTGAACTTCATTCTAAAATATGCCCCTCACTAAATCTTCATCTTCGATCTTCTCCTCTAACTTTTCTGCTCTTTATCAAAACCAAGTCAGAATCATAATACATGTACTGGTAAGAGAAAGGGTCAAAAGTGTCCAGGTGCCAATGATCATTTGTATTTGTATCCAACCTAGGACTTTGATAGTGCATAATTGTATTCAAATAATATAGCTCTGTGTATCTTACTTTTAACTAATGTACCTCAATTAATAAACAGAAAATTATTAACCACACAAAGTTTATCTGCGACCAGAATCTAACCACAACAGCATTACCACATATATTTCATCAACAGGTCCCTCAGGTGTATACTAGTAGTACATTAGTGTCCATGATCATGTGAGTCCAGTCACCTTGACTGACCCCTGAAAGAGTCTGGCCATTTACATCAACTCATGTGTCAAATATCCCTGCTGGGTATATCTATCAGACAATTACTGGTACATTACTATGGACAAATGATATCAAGGCAATTAATATACATTAACACATATCGCCCCTGCCTCTCAATTAACATTAAGACATCCAAGGGAAAAGGTCTATAATAATACTGACTCATTGGAGGAGTTACCCTTTTGGAAATGTTAGCTGTTTTAAGTTGTTCAAATTCTTGGGGGACCCATTAATTGACCGGTATCAGAATGAGTAGGCGGGAACAGGAAACCGAGAATTTTAGAAGAATTTGAGATCAGGGTGTCTTGCTGGGGTTCATCATTAATAACAATTTATTTGTCTCTCATTTTCTTCACCCTCTTCGTAGTTTCCTTTTATTTTTGCGCAATGCAGCTATGTTGCTTGATGACTATGCTATTTTGCTTACATCTCTAGCTCCTATGGTCTTGTTATTTGGATAGATTGGGCCATTTAACTGTAAACAAAACAAACATGGAATTCTTTGATCATTCCAGAATTTCGATTGAAATTAATCTTCCCTTCTTTTTCAGGTCTTTAATAGTCCAACCACCTGTCAAGTTCATTACATAACTGGGATTTTTAAAGAACTCCTCCAGCATTCTTTAAAATAATAATTCAAGATGGTAACTTAGTACATTGTAATATATTACAAGAGATTACAACATACCTCATTAGCAGAGGATTGCTGTAGAAGTGATATTTGGGTACTTGAAACCATTCTTTATTTCAATGTTATATACCAACTTAATACTCTAAAATACTTGTCATGAGCTGAATTGCCTTTTTCTATGAAAAGTTTTTGGATTTTGCGAGAGAGATAGGGAGAGAGAGAATGATCACAGTCATCATCAAATGCCATTGTGATTCTGAGAGAGAGAGAGAGAGAGAGAGAGAGAGAGAGAGAGAGAGAGAGAGAGAGAGAGAGAGAGAATGATTACAATCATAAACAACTGCCATTGTGATTCAGAGAGAGAGAGAGAGAGAGAGAGAGAGCATGGAAACACTCAAGTTATCCCAATATAAATAACATTACATCTATGTTCCATGTTGACAGTGAATTTAGTAACCATTGTATGAGATATCCATTGGAAATCCATGTGACCGGTCCTATAGATGGAATCTGATATACCAAATACTCGTGACATCTCTTATCTTAATCCCCTCTAACAATCTGTAAGCCTATAAGTACCAGTTGTTGATTTTCAACAGTTATTCAAGTTTTCTCTCTCGTAAGAATGAATGGCCTGTCAACGTGATTTTTTATGGTATGGAGTTTCCAATAGGTTTTTCGCAATGCCTTAACAACCATATTACCAAGCAGGATCAAGCATATTACTTCATTAAATCAACATAAAATCTTGTCAGACAGTTACTGAAAAAGTCTTGCATTTATGTAATATTTGCTCCATCAAAAGAACTCTGTTTGATATGTGGGGCCATGGTGCAAAGGACAACAAAAGAGGCCTTAAAGTATTTCTTTGCAGAACACCTTCGAGTGCTCAAAAATGTATGCATATTGAAAAAAATGGGTATTGATGTTGATGAAAATCCTCCAACTTTTCGACAGTGACAATAAAGGTCTAGAGCCTATCTGGAATCTCGCTGGCTTGGCCGATCTCTTACAACAATTAAGGTATTACACCGAATTTTAAGTCCTCAATTGAACATGTAGTAGAATTTGATTGTGGACTTTGCGGCAACTTTAATAGTTGCCATGTGTCAATATTTGCTCTTGAATATATCTACACTGTGTTACACGAGCATTCTTATTGGATATAGTCAGGTCCAACAAACAGATGGACGGCACCACCGAGATTAAGGAGATTAAATGCACTCGGGACAGGTTCTTGTTGTTTCTGCCCAAAGAAATTTACTTCAGATATACAAGAATGTATGTCTTTGTTTACATTAAAATTTCCAAAGAACTTATCCTGGGATTCAACTGTAAATTCTTCCTTAAAGCACATGTACAACAATTAATTTCATCTTGTATGCACAGCATGAATATGTAAATTAGAAATCTTTCAAATTTAAGACTCTTTTAAAGATTTTTTATAGAGTATGCAAGATTTTAATTGTTTTCTTTAGAATTTTAATATGGTACAAATGAATTGCTTTATAATTCATGCCAAAAATACACAATTGCTCATGAATATATGAGCCAATGTAGACATTAGATAAATATATCTAATATATCTATACTACTATATTAAAATAATAGACTCGAATTTTTGGTCTTT
Source organism: Magallana angulata (assembly GCF_025612915.1). Taxonomy (NCBI): domain Eukaryota; kingdom Metazoa; phylum Mollusca; class Bivalvia; order Ostreida; family Ostreidae; genus Magallana; species Magallana angulata. The sequence goes on from NC_069115.1 coordinate 40,752,918, forward strand.
AATACCGAGAAATCGGAAGAATACTGTCATTTGTTTTATATATTTTAAACATCATTGATACTTGGAGATTACCAATTTGTTTTTATTTTTTTCAGTTAAGCTTCGTTAATTAATAATCAACGAAAATTCCTCACAAAATCCCGGAAATCACCTGGATTTTTTGGATTTTACAATCTTGCGCTTGCGCAATACATTCACGCTAACGGGATCTTTAGTTTATGTTTCCACAATATCACATCTCCATGAATAAACTCAGAAATAATAATACAGATACGGGTAAATTTTCATTGGACTTTTGCTATATATTCTGTTCATATATATTAATGATTTCTTCTGAGATAAAAGTATAAAATAACAAATATACATTTCAACTAGGTACTTACTTTTGTCTTCATGATGACAAAAAATATTTGATTAAATGCAAAAAAGTTACATTATATTCGTTAGGAAAGTGAAGATAGAATATGTTTTATCGTAAAAATGAATAATGTCCTACAAATGTACGTACCCAGTTTTACAAAGAAAATATGTGTCCGTTGGTGAAAAGGTGTTGCATTCTTCCATTCTTTGGATTAACATTTTTAGTTGAAAGGTATTTGCAGTCTCAAAAAGGTTTGCTGTGATGAATTTGACTGTTATTTTCAATGCAACTTCATTAACTTTCTCCAAAATCGTTCCTGAGCGATTCTGCAATTTTCTGCTACATTACGGGTATAAGGGAGGCATTTTAAGTGTGGTGAGGGCCTTTCCCGAGATACAGGTTATTCAAACTAAGGAAAGTGTAGTGAAATTAATAGCATTATTGTAGGCTTATAGCTTTGCTATGTAAATGTCAATAATAAGGTGTGTTGATGTACCTATTTCGTAAATCTCCGATATGCAATGTCAACCCGTGCACGCACGGGTCAATGTCTAGTGTTTTATTAAGTTAATATATCTAAAACGGAGACATGGGGACAATCATTTTTAAGTTTAAAGTTTATATATCAAATAATTACATTAATTTAATGAAAAGAAATAAACCACGCAGATGTTACAAATACAGTAATATTATGACCCCAAAAATCTCCCCATTCCATTCAAAAATTGAGACCTGTTCAGTTTCAAAATTCCAAATATAAGGTCAGATGAAATTACTATCTTCGTCTTTTGAAGGCAACTAGATTTACAAAACACTTTCTTTATGACAGTATCGTAATGAAAAAAAGAGGAGATTGGTTTTATTAAAGGAAGAGTGTAACTGGCTTTTTAGGATTTGAGGGGGTCAAATAACGGTCATATTTCTTAACTCTCCTCCCCTTTCATTACTGAACTTAATACAACGCATTTAAACTTGTGCAATGAAGATATCTGAGAAAGCAAAAAAGAGAGAGCAGTATGGCGGAAGAGAGAGAGAGAAAAAAAATGCCCTTCGCCCCGAAATTAATTACTTTTTATCAGCGAACGTGACACATTTTTCAACCTCAACTTCAAAAGAATATCATGTAAAGTAAAACGGGTCAAGAGTTGATATCCCAAATCCTCAATCACACTGCGAAAGGTGGTGCCAGGTGAAGAAATGTCATCGGAATACCCGTGAATACACAGCGCGGGTACACCCATTAATATACCCGATATCAAGTATATATTTTTTTTACCTGGAAACTTCTATTCTTATCATTAAACTTTCAAGGCTTTTTTCTCTTCCTACGATCCCGAATAGGAAGGTATTTTGAAGGGACATCCTTATGTTGTCATAATACTGGCTATTTACTGTGAGATATTACAACAGAGTGTAAATATCCTAAATATAATAAAGGAGAAATCAGCCATAGAGCAACTCATATTTTCCTGGCGTTAACTGGCTTTCTCGTACATTCATTTAATTTCTAGTGAATACCAGAAGTGCGATGGTTTGCTATTTGACGTGTTAACAGTTCTGCGTGATAATGAGCCTGCCATCTGTGTAGCTGAGCAGGACTTTACACAGACCCTCGTAATTCTTATATTCATATCTACACATTTTTTGATCATACTGATCTTTTGATCATCTATAACCTATCAACAAATTGCTTGTTCTAAGTTGTCTCATCTTAATATGCCTTCTTAGATCAGATAATACTTAAAACGTACAGGTTTCAATAGAATATTTGATCTAAAAATCATAATGAAAGAGAATAACGATGGAGTATATTTTGCAAATAAATTCAATTACTTTTTCTTCCCCTTCCCCATCCCATTTCATTTTTTATACTCATTTGACCAGTAAACTTGGTATCATATCTCCTCTAACATAGCTCCATTAGAACAAATCTAAAATAATGTAAAACATATTAAGTATCTTCCCTTTTAACAATACATGTAATTGAAATTGTTTACTGACTTTTGATATAATTAAATGTGCCTTTATGTATTGCAGGAATATTTTTAAATTCAAATTTTATTATTGCAATAATAAGGACCCATTTAACGAAAGAAAACTTCCTACACTGCGGTTCCACTTTCACAACAACCTATCAATTTCATTGATTAATAAGTGTGATTGATTATATAAAGTACAGAAAGGGGAAGGGGGGAGGGCACAGAAATGACATTGAAACCTCTCAACCCAGGAATGGATACAGTCGGTGGAATATCTTAATCCTTCAGCTATTGCCAACCATCAAAGGCCATTCAGACCCTATTTTGAATTAAATCTACATCGCATCAAAAACGTTGGAATTCATTAATCAAAACAGATTACTTCATCTTTGTGCATAGGCATACAGGCCCATAGTTTCTCTATAAATGAAACCTTCAGAAGAATCCTTTTTTTAAAAACCCCAAAATTTATGGTCAAAATATTGAGTCGTTTGTTACAGTATTTGATTATGTGAGGCTCAAACAAAACTGAAAGTTGTTATTGAATAGCGATTTACAGAACAGGTGCTATGATCTGAATCACGTCGACTCGTTTCAAAAGAAATCTTCGACTTGGAATGTGGAAATGTTGATTGATGGGAATAAATAGGCTAGTAATAAAAATGCTCAATATTCAGAAATGAATCATCGTTTTAAGTATTTTTTAATGCCAACAAATGATCACATCTAAGTACATATAGAGCTTTTATATACACCTCTGCAAACTTTCTGGGTCGCAATGAAAATAAATGAAGAATTGAAAAACTGTTATGTGTTAGTAAAAAATTTTTCACTGAACAGAATTTTTATAGAATTTTTTTTTTAGAGAGAGAGAAAGAGAGAGAGAGAGAGAGAGAGAGAGAGAGAGAGAGAGAGAGAGAGAGAGAAACCAAACAGGTTTCATTGACATTGATTTGAAATAATTTAACTATAACAGTTACATAGTTGTAACAATTAAACTCAACATATAGAAATAGCTTTTAATTAACATCCAAAATATAAGTGTTCTGCTAATTTCATTAACAAACTATAAACTTTTGGACCAAACATTTGACAATTGCTCAGCTTTGAAGAATGAAAACTTGATCAAATAAGTATTTCCTACACAACAACAATACAAGCAAACACAACTGCATTATACCACGGAAGCATTCAAGTTGCTCTCTTACCAGTTGTTAGGTTCAGAAATTCATTTAAAAGAAGGGAAAAAAATATCAATTTTTCAAACTACATGTATCCCTATAATTATCTCACTTAATTGAGGATAAATTTTGAAAGTGTCACTCTTGAGAAAACCATTGTGGATAGACTAAGGTCCCCCCAAAAATGCACTATCAAGGAGAAGTCATTATTGCAACATTGCAAAGAGGAGACAGCTAGGGATTCTTTTTTTTGTATTAATGAGAGACAGAGCCGATTCAAACTTGCTCCCAGCTTGCATACAAGACAACCACAGATGGCAAAGCTATAAAACTGCTCAAAGCACATCTGGATAGATATAGCTGATGTTCTTATATCACCACAAAGTTACAAACAAAAGGTATTGCATCTTCTCTTCACTGCATAGCCCTAGGTTGGGTGACATATATCTTATGAGCTGGTTCTAATCTGATTATCATCCATGTGTAAATAAAGGGTGTCTGATCTGCAGGACATGGTGGAGGAGGGGGGGGGGGGGGTGTTAGGGGTGAGTTTGATGCACGTTAAGTGTAACTTATTCCTAGCCCAGCTGTGTAAGAAACAATTAGAAGAGGATTAAGAAGTTGTCAAAGAAGCATCTGTATTTACTTTCCTATTGATATCAATTGATATCAGTGATAAGTAAGGGTGGGGAGAGGGGATAGACCTCAAAGGGTGATGAAATGGGGCCAGTCTGGGGAGGGTTAGTCTAGGTGGGTTAATTATAGGGAGGCATACTTAGCAATTGTATCAATGGGGGGGGGGGGGGGTGTTAGGTGGGTCATTTATAGGTAAGCAATATATGGTATCAATTGTAGGTTGGGGGGACTCTTGAATGATATTTTTAAAGGGTCATTCTATAGGTTATATAACTGTTTTCCCATCGTTTTGTAATATATAAAAAAATATGTTCAATCAACTCAATTCAATGTTTGGTATGAAGCTGGTTTGGGGTGGGAAGGGAGGGGGGGGGGGTTGGTGTTGGAGGTGTGGGCGGGGGGGGGGGGGGGGTATAAAGAGTAACAAATACATGTAAGTAAAGGGTGGTTCTATCCCTGTGATTTTTACTTCAACCAAATTCATTTAATTTTAAAATATAGTTATTACACTATCCACCGCTATCCTTTCAGAATAATAAATAATATTATGATCGAAAGATCGTTGGAAGAAGAAAACAAGAGTGGTTTAAAGGTTTTGATCTGACGGAGCACCATGGATGTCATGGCACCAATGATAGAGCACTAATTGGTGAGGTACCGGTGACGTGTTTGCTTTATAGATAAGTTAGGAAATATGTAGACCCTGCTCTCGATATTCAAATTTGTCAATATTATTGCTTAATGGCAAATGGTTTCTGGCTCTTCTCCAAACCTGTAATGGATTTGGGGGCTTTACATTCAAATTTACCGTAATTTGAAATTCTTGGATAAACTCGCCACATGGGTTTGTATTTGGAATTCCGTTGGCATTTATTTGGGGTGGATTGTTTTCATTCATGATTTTTTTTTTTCAGACACCTGTGTTTAACATTTATAACATTTACAAACATTGTATAGACTGCTTTAAACCCTTTAGGAATTTTAATATTCAACTTTTGAAATCCATTTGAAAAATCAAAACTTCTCATGCAAAGAATTTTTTAATCAATTTTGAAAAAAAGGTGAAAATTAGATGTTATATAATTGGAGAAATCATCAAAATACATGTAAAATTTCACATTACTTATATTTGGCATTTCTTTCAATTTCATTAACTTAAAAATGAAAGAGAAATATTTTGAGATGTAAAAACCCAAACTAAGCATTTTTTAAAGCCTTATTTGAAGACTCTGGGTCTACATATTTAAATGTGTATTTAAAATACACCAACTTGCAACAGAAAACTTCAAAGCACTTTGATTCATGAGATGCTATTATCAGATTTTCCCTGATTTCAGCCAAAAACTAAAATGCCTTGAGTCAATGTCGGCTACAAGAAATGCATTCATTTGCAACTTTTGACAAACTCTGGCTCTCAACCCCCCCCCCCCCCCCCCCCCCCAACCCATCTCCACACACAAACCCAGAAAAAACCATTAAGAAAATTCTTACTGCTAAATGCCGAAATCTGAGAAGTAAAGGAAGGGAGGGGGGACAAGGCAATTTAGGAATAAACATTAACCGAATTTTGACATGATTGGGTCTATGGGTAAGTTTTCATCTAAAATTACATTCATGAATACTGGCAGAAGACCTTATTTGAACAAAGTACATTAGGGTGTATGGACATGAAGAACACAGAATATTGAAATTCAAGAGATAACATCTAAATACCCTTTACCCGCTTTAAGCATACCCCTAAATTGTACAAGTGGACACAGTTGAACATAATCGGATCTAGAACATCTCCGGTCATTGAAGCTAGGTCATGAGGAATTCCTGGTGAAAAGTTGAAAGAACCATGTCCTTTTTACAGCGAAAATCAATACTTCGAGAGAGAGAGAGAGAGAGAGAGAGAGAGAGAGAGAGAGAGAGATGGGCATAGGCTTTTCACACCTGTGAGTTTGTATAATACACTATAAATCAAATCTTCAGAAGTTTTAATTATGATAATTTATTCTTCAGATTAGCTGCTTTGAACCTTGTGCTTGTAGGAAAATTCAAGGAACAGGGAAAAATTAACATTTGAAAGTAATAAATTCCATTACAATCACAACATCTCGAAAATTAACACTGCTAAGGTCATGACATGCTATTTGTATGAAAATGTGACTATCAAGTTACTTACACCTGAATTTCTTTTTGATTACGAGAATTTGAACCCGATTTTTTCATGAAAACAAATTAGGGGGTACTCTCTCTTTGAATAAACACACTAGAGTCTTAATCTCGTTGAAAAAAAATGTCTATTACGTATGTATTCATCAGCACCTGGGAATTGTGGCTTTATAATGGTCAGTAATTATAGTCGAAGTATGACGTGAATTTACTGGAAAATAATCACGAAATTAACCTTTGACCAGTATAGGCCTAATGTTTATGAGCGAGAGCATATATAATTTCACACCTCCATAAATTAAAAATTACCGCACACATGTGACTGCAGTTTATTAAGTGTTTGATAAAATGGAAAGTTAATTGGACTATAAATTCTCCGGCCTACATGACATTAATGATCCGATGCCACGGATCGCCACCGCTGTTCACGCTCTTTCGACCCATCGCTGCTCACCGGACCGTATCCATTTTGGAAAAAAAAATTGTCACCTGCCTTGCTACTTGACCACATTCCTGCATGAACAATATAACTTCAAATGTTCTTATCATTTGACCAGCAAAACTTTATAGTTTTTAAAGTCATGTTTATCGATGATAGGTGTTTCTATGAAAAGCGGGTTTCAGAACTTCATTTTCACACTTTCACAAGTTGCCAATGAATAACGTTTTATTTAATTTTACTTACCTGAGTTACATTCAGTGTTTTTCAGGAGTTGCAAGCATAGAATGAAAATTATTGAGTAAAAATTCCAAAGTAACGGGGTCATGTTTACCCGTCCACAGTGGAGAAGGGTCCTACACAAGTCACTTTGTCAACAAAATCAGTTGTTTCCACAGGTAAATTAAAATTCCACGGAAAAATAAAATATGCACTCATATTGAAATCCAAAGACACTTATGGAGGTTGAAAGACCATGTTCATTAGTTGTCACACCCTCTTTAACGTTTAATTAATCCATATTTGTTTATCCTTCCCTCTCTCTCTTTCAAAACATGTGCACTTGTGTACGAAGCGTTAGCGAAACTGACATCGTGACGTCACGGCCAACCACGTGTGGTCAATCTGAGGGGGCGTGGCATCCGTATCTTTGAAAGTTTCAAAACAACGAATTAGGCTTCTACAAACTAGGTAGATAATGATTAAAAGCACCGTGAGAAATGTCAGCACGCTTGTAAATTTATTAATGGAAAAATAAATTCAGCTGGATTTAGATACGAAATTAGTCTTGCGTTGATTTAAATGTGATAGGGATGAATGAAGTACAAGTATTACCTATACGTATCTACATATATACACCTGTATTTACAAAAAAAAATAGGTCACATTCAAATATATTTTTCATCATTCATTATAAAAATATAAATCTAATCTTATTTTAAAAGGGAACCAATTTCATGGTCAAAATAAACAGCCACCCTTGAAATGAATTCTGTCTGACAATTATGAGCTATATAGCACCAACACTACAGGTCAATTCATTGAACACAGGTCTAATCAAAGAATGTCTAATCTTTGGCCCCATACAAAGGAATGTTTGTCAGGAAGCAAGCTTTTTTTTTTTTTGTTTTTGTAAATGGCCAAGCCCTCCCCCTGTATTTTGCATGACCGAACATTAAACTGAGATCTTCACATCTTCATAAACAATGGCACAGTGGCACAAACCCTTGAAATATCTTCTGCCCTAGTTAATGCTAAATAGTACATGTTTCTTTTCTGCCCAATTAGACCGTTTATATAGGGTCCATGACCAAGAATTACTCAGTGTATGGTCTCTAGACAAGAAAAAATTAAATCCCATTCATAAAATAAATGATTGTAAACACACTTCATATAGGTAACCTCAAAACTATACTTATGATAAGATAATTTTTAAACTCATAGTGAATAGCCAGGTATCTTAGCAGGGAGGTATACTTTTGTATATAGATCCATTATCTAAGGGAAAATATAAAACTTTATAAACAATGATTTAATGTACTGTGCTATTAAATATAAGATTATATATATTAATTTTCATACTTCCTATGAGAGCAAGGAAAGGTTTCACAAAGTATCACAATTGTATCAAGATGATTTTTTAGGCAGAATTCATACAAAAAATTTAAAGAAAAAGTGACATATGCATTAAATACCCTTTTACATGCGAACTGGTTATATTAAAATAGAACAAAGCAACACCAATATATGATGTTAGTACATACATATAAGAGAATGCCATATGTGTAAAATAAAATGAATGAAATCCATTGAGTATTGGTTTCAAATCTTTGCTTTTGAGCAAAAGATAAATATTGGCCAATATCACCAGGATTTTGGGTGCCAAGTCATTGAGTAAATCAATCTATTCAAAACATCTTAAATTCAAAGTGCATTGAGCAGGTGTCTATTTTTGCAATTTCTTTGTTTTTTGGCAAGAATTGCAACCCCTTCTACATGTATGTACATAATAATTATTTATCTGTTGCAACTAGATAACTTTTGCTATGGATAGCTGTGAAATCATTTTTATTTGTGGGGGTCGATATTCGGTAGCCAAAATTTCCACGATTTATGGGAATGTAATTTCATTGTTAGCAAGTTTGGTATAATTCTTAAATATTATATTAAACGAATGCTTGTTCTTTGGGATGTAAATTCATGGTGAAGTGATACCCACAAAAGCCACAAACATTGGTCCTCCACAATCAATTATGATTCCACAGTACTTAAGATTCCTTTTGTAATTCCTCACAATGCTTACAAAGCAACTCCTCAAAATTTCATTTACATATTACTAATGCAGTTAAAGAGTGAACTGTGCTTTATCAACCCTCCAATTAAACCCTCTCTTCCTCTACATTCAGATTAACAATAACAAGACCAGCCCCCCCCCAAAAAAAAAAAATTATAAAGATTCTTCAACAGGAAAACACAAAATACTCACCAATATTAACATATTTTTTTATTGACAATTATGGACAATAAATTTATAATCTAAAGGAATAATCATATAATACCAGTACATTATCAAAAAAATATAACAACTGTAATAGTCAAATTCTCAATTTCAAAAAAAAAAAGAATACCATGCAAGTTAAAGGAATAAATAGCTGAAAATTTTTACACGATTTGTACATTATCAAAATACTTTAATAAAGGTTTTCAAATCTTTGTTTCATTTTAATATGCTTTGGTGATTCTTAAGGTGGTATGGGACATCTGTTGGTATATCTAATGTGGATTAAAGTAAATTACAACTGAAATACTTTCACCTGTTTAGAATTTTCAAATTTTACAATATTTAACCAAAAAATGTTTTAAAATTTTTTGAAATGTTAAAATCTTTTAAAATCCACAGCGGGATTCAAACTCATAACTTGCAAGACGTGAGCCCTCCAACCCACTGTGCTACGCTGTTAGATAACAACTTTGGAAAGGGAACTACTTATAAAATTATACTTGATTTTATTATTTTGATAAATAATACGCCACAACATGTAGGTGTCCCATACCACCTTGACTATATTTGCAATTGCTAAAAATTTTTAAAAAAGACACACAACACTGACAAAATCTTTTTAAAAAAAAATAACCAGAAGAAACAAATTATTGCAGCAGTTTTGAAATTTTTTCTATCAAAATCCACCCACACGTTCTCGTTTCATTGCAAAAAAATGTTGAAAAGTTCAAATGAACAAAAATAAATACCCACAAAGCCAGAGTAGGACAAAGAAGGTCTTCCACAATCAAAAAAGAAAACAACAGATAATTTGCTTGTTTGCTGCAGATTCTACTTCAAGAAAATCTAGAATCTGCCTTAGCAAGATGCCTGCCAATTTTGTTTATTTGATGAGTAAAATTTTGGTGAATTTTAGGAGATTTAGATATTTATACCAATCTGAACTAGAAATTTGAAAAATAATCCCAAAATCATGGAAAATAGATATGTAAATATATAAATTACAGGAGAATGCAGCATGATCTGTTTAAAACTGGCCCACAAAGTTTTTGACTTCATCATTTTTAAAAATTTCATTGAATACAAGCAAGAGAAAGACATACAGCACATTTGATTTACAAGGTAATAGAAAAAAATAAACCTTGCAAACAATATGTCTACAAAATCTGGGATAAAAATTTGTCTTACGCTACAAAACACACAAGTTGATAAGACATACACAGTACACACATATTTGTTCTCTCAAATTCTGTTTGGTTTCTGAGATATCATTTGGTGTAATCAAATAGGCTTACATTTGGCACAAATGCAATACAATAAATAAAAACAAAAACAGATAATAAATTAACATCATTTTTTTTTACAACCTCCATTATTTATCAACCTTGGTAAAGTTTTCTTTGTATACACACATGCATATATAATATATATTTATGGTAAACACAATAAAATGTTTCACACCAATAACAACAATTAACAGTTTGCCCTATATTTTAACCATTTTGAACTACAGGATAAGTAACCACTTTTCATATAATATTAAACAAAGAATCAACTTACTGCTAAAAGGGGCAGAACTCTCCAGGTTAAATATTGCCCTGTTCATTTAAAACCCAAAGAAAGATTACTGTCCATGCCATGAAGTCTTTATCTTACAATATCTATACCATTGCATTTCACCTGGACAATTCTAATGCAATGGAAAGTATACTGCATGCATATTTATTGCTAGGATAATTTTAGAAGTAATCATAAATATCTAAAAAATAACAGACAGTCCTGAAAAGCGGCCATTTATAATTGGTGTTCAAGTACATGTTTCCTATATTCAGACAATATACATGGGTAATAATTTCCCCCACTCATAAATTACCTGGTACATGTACCATTTTTAGAGTAAACTACCATTAAACCCCTTATTTATCTCAGTATTACAGACTATAAGTTAAACCTTCTATAAGAACTTACAATACTTAACTGACATACAAAGAGAGCTACTGCACAAAGTCAGAATGAGATAGCCCGTTTATATCTTTAAATTTTAACATGATTTTGCACTTTATAATAGCACTAACAGAATCTACAACATACCAGGTGATTCAATCTATAGCTTTGGAGTTCTCAACTCCAACATTTCACATTATTTGAAAAAAAATATAAATCAAATATGCTTAATAAACTGTTAGAAAAACTCCCCACATCTAAATTTACATGAAATTAAACTCTATAAAATCATACCGATAGCCCCTGAAAATATATTTTTTTCTGCTGTAAACTTGCACCACTATGGCTGTTTTATAAAATAGATTTCATAGAAAACAAATTTTCCCCCAAAAAAGTATCAAAATTGGTCTCAGTTGCGTATACAGAAATGTAATATATAGATATCTTGTAAATTCAAATCGATAATTATAAAAGCTGAATGGGCAAATCAAATATACACAATTTTTTACGGGTTTTTCATTTCTCAATAAATCATTTTTTTAAAAAACCTATGGTACATTACACATAAATAAATATATAAATGGAAAGTAATTGAGTGGTGCCCATGCAATTCTAGTGCCTTGAAAGTGAATATTTATTTCCAAGACAGATTGATAAAATATGTATTGACGTCCCTGCCCATGAAAAACCAGTATTTTCTAAAAAAAGAAATACCTGAACACCTGAAAAAAACACAAAAACAATGTCATGATACTCTAAATACCTCTATGTAATCTACAATAAAATAACACTACTTCCATACACCTACAGCGGGAATGACTTTTGAAACTATAACCAGAGGCAAATCTCTGCCTGCAGTGTAATCCAAAATCTAAATGAAGCACATTATGGTCTATTTTGGCTGAAAATCTGTTGATGGGCCTCCACTTCAGCTGTTGTTAGGGGCACCGCATCGTAATTAATTCTCTGGACAGGTGGATGTACGGACGACCGCCGCCTGCCTCCGCGCACCACCTTACACTGTTTACTGATCTCCTGACCGTCAGCAGAAGGACAATCCTGGCTGAAGGCTGTGGTGTCCGTTTTACTGTTGAAGGAAGTTGGGTCTGATTCCTGGGAGGGGGAGGGGTCTCCCCCACACTTTGTGTCCATGCTGTCAATGTCCACCTCAGGAACCACTTGTAAGGGACCTGACTCAGAGGACATGGCTTTCCTGGTAAAGATAATATAAATTCATTGCATTTTAAAAATGTTGGCTTTAAAGGTCTCAAAAATACATTGGTAAAAAAACTGATTGCATATTTCATATTAATAACATATAAATGTTGAAATATTCTTTATTAAAAAATTCAAGTTCTCTAAAACCATCAAAACAGTACCACTTGTCTATGATCCCGGTCAGGGCCACCAGGACCTGGGAGGCGGTGAAGCGACTGTCCGGATTCAGCACCAGGAGTTTCCGGATAATGTTGATGGTGTCACTGGATACTCTGTCATCCCTGAAATCGGAGACAACATCAGTAATTCACATCAAGAGCCATATTTACTTGCCTATGTCACATCGATAAGTCAGAGGTACTTTTTGAGGTAAATATTGCAAGATTTACTAATGTCACTCCTATAAGTGGTGTACTGTGGTTTCATCAATATTCGTTAAGTACCAATTCGTGGATTTCATTGTTTAGTTGATCCACGAAATTAAATGTTCATTGAAGTGCAATTTTTAATAACATTTTGTGTTGATAGGGTCATTGGCCATGAATTTACGTATCCTTGAAATTGTGATTTTCACATTATCCACGAAAATTGATGCCCTTGAATATTAATGAAACCACAGTATATAACTGCCATGATGAAAAGATGAGAAACAAAAGTGGGAACAATTTTGTTGTTTGGTGTATAGAGTAAAAATAAATCATAAATGCAGTACACATGCACTCAGTGTTTGAGATGGGCTTACTGAGGAATGGTGTATTCAGCTGCCTTGATCTTGGAGAAGAGTTTCTGTGGCACCACGTCATAGAAAGGGAATTGTCCATACAACATGGTGAATAGGACCACGCCCAACGCCCACATGTCACTGGGCTTACCCAAGTACGGCTTAGCTACAACGACAGGCACAGTCAATTAAGGAGCCATAAAACAAGTCAAGATTTCGGAACTTGTTAATTACTTCAAATGCATAATTTGATCCATTTTTTGAGTTTAATTTTTTCCCAACAAGTTTCATTAAATGCTAAATTTTAATCTTAACATTCATAGTTAACAAGAAGTACACATATATTGAGGATAAGCAATACATGTGTATCATTGAAAGGTTTAAGGTTTGAACCCTATAAAAACCGACCTATTCAATAAAATGACACAATCCTACTCTCTACATTTCAAATTTTTTTCTTAATTTCACAATATCAAACCACCCCTACACCACACATTGATTTACCGCTGAGGACGTCGGGGCTGATGTAGGCGGGACTCCCTCGCTGATCCTTCAGGTAATCGTTCTCCGACACCAGGTGTTTACCCAGACAGAAGTTTGTGATCGTGATTCTACGCGATCGCTTGTTCAACATCATGTTCCCAAGTTTTAGGTCTCGATGGACAATGTTTTTCTGCAAAACAATGCAAATTGATATGATTAAGAAAAAAAATTGCAAAATTCTTCCTTAATTCTGGAAAATAATATTAAGAGCAGTGTCACTCTTGGCAGGAAAAAGAGAGTGATATTCATGTAACTAAAAATGAGGATATTTGTTGTTCATCATGCCAAACCATGATAAAAACAACATGGATGTAAAGTGTCTTTAAGTTTTATAATTTAAGTATGTTTTCCCCACAAACAAATATTAATGGAAGCTAGGACAGTCAGTTAGCTGGTAAATACTAACATAAATACATGTACTTCCTTTTTCCTTGTTTGGTTTTAAGTATAACAGCATATGAATTTTAACATTTAAAGTATATAACGTGATAAAAATGATAGGACTTACATTTACATGTGCTTCCTTTAAAACACTTCTAAAGAATATCTACTGATCTATCTTTGAAACTGTAAAATTTTTCCATACTCAATACTTCAGTCAATACCAGTCCCCATTAATAAAGAAATCTTTTGGCTTTTTTAAATGTCAATAATAAAACAATAACCTTGTGTAGGTTCTCCACAATGCGTACGATGTCATAGAATATGACGATGGCTTCCTTCTCCGACAGTTTCTTCTCCCTGATGACGTAGTGCTGGAGATTGATCAAGTCCGCGTTCTTGCTGCTGAAATCGTGGGGGGTCAGGCAGTCCAGCACCAGACAGAGGCGCGTCTTCTTCTGACCGGTGAACTCCACGTGACCCCACTGGTCCAACGTGTCTCGTTCCTCCCACGCTTCATCCTTTGGAGCCAAAAAAATAATAAAATTGAGCTTAGTTATTAATCGCATTTAAATACACTATTTATCTATCTATTTATCCTGTGTTATAAAATTGCACTGAACGAAAATACTTATCAATTAATTAATCCACCAATTAACAAACTTATTCTAAGCAAACCAATCTTAACCTTCTTACATGTCTTATGAAAGTAAAAAAATCACGCATGTTATTTTTCTAAATCTTTTTTTTTTTTTACTTCAATACACACTTGTTAACTACATGTAACATAATCTTGTTTATCAGCCGCATCACAAAGGGATAACCCTTCCTCCACCCTTTGGGGTGTATTTTTACCCCCTTTGACAGTATTTTCCCCCTCACCTGTCCTTGCTTGGACAATCCATGGTGGTGTACCATCCCCATTCCCCTCTTAATCCTTTATCTTTTATTTTCTTTAACCACAGACTGTAAACTACTTCCAACATAACCCAATTCATAAGCAAGAGCACATAGTTATAGCCTCCCCTCTTCAAATCCCTTGGTGTGTATTTTTATCCCTTAGAACTGTACTTTTACCCTCCCCACCCTTTCACTTTCATATTCCTTAACCACTGTAAACTACTTGAAATATTACCTAATTTATCAGCCACAACACACAGTTATAACCACCCCTCTCCCCGTCTTTGCCTTGAACAAACAATGGTGAAGTACAACCCCCTTTGGTTTTTAATTTTTCAACATCTATAAGGTGGTATGGAGCCCCTCCATATTGTGACCAACTTCCGCATGAGATAAACAATAAAACTAAGTACATGTATAAAGGACTATATGCGGTATCGTCAAATATCTGCCCCCGATTTCAACCAATTTTTAAATAGTATCGTATAAAAATAAAATCTTTACAAATCATTGTATAGAGGATGCCTATAACTTTAATAATGATTTTAGTCAGCATTGCTCATTCGCTGTGTATCTATGACGTCACCTAAATGGCCAATTTCCCGCAAATTTGCAATCAAATGAAAATATTCTCATTTTTGCTCTATATTATGCATTCGGAAGTATAGAGCGCAGGTCTGCTCAAGTACGATTTTAACATATGTTTTTCTTCAGATTGTTATACACATTATACTAAAATATGGTACTTGAGCAAGCCTGCGCTCGATGTTTCCCAGTCGAAAAACCATCGGAAAACACCCATATTTCGCTACAAAACATTAACTTATCAAAATAATGCAATCTTCATGACGTCATTTCTACATTATGACGTCACTTTGGTGATAACCTTTTACACCTTTATTTCCAATATGATTTTAACTATCTTTCACCTTATTTTTAAAGCTCTTCCTAAAACTTTGATTTTGGGGGCAAAAAATGCATAAAACCGCACATAGTCCTTTATAAATGTTTTCTTCCCTGAAATTGTTATCTGACAGTGTAGCACAATGGGTTAGAGCATTCACCATCAATCTGTACATCATACGTTCAAATCCCAATGGGGAATTTTAATTTTTTATTACCTTTCCAACATTTGTTTAACATTTTTTTGGTCAAATATTGTAAAATTTGAAAATTCTAAACCAGTGAAAGTACTTTGATTATAATGTACTTTTATCCACATTGATATTGACAGGTGTCCCATACCACCTTAACTACTGCTAAACTACTTGTAATATAACCCAGTTTATCGGCCATGACAGAGTTATAATAACTCCCCTCTCCCCCTTTGGAGAGTCTCTCCCCCCTCCCCTGTCTTACCCTTGAACAATCCAGGGTGATTACTACCCCCTTTTGTCCTTTATCTTTTATTTTCTTGAACTACTGTTAACCTACATGTACCATAACCCAATTTATCGAAAACAAAAAGATAGTTATAACCTCTGGAGTGTATTTTACCTCCCTTTGACAGTATTTTCCCCCTCTCACGTCCTTACCTTGAACAACCCATGGTGGTGTACCACCCCCTCTTGGTCCTTCAGCAGACTCAGCAGGGAGTACTCCGTGTGCAGCAACATCTTGCCTTGTTTACCGTCCTGGCTCTCTCTCCTCGGCTTTTCCAGGGTCAGGATCTACAAAACACAGTCAAAACTTAGCAATATACAGTATCACTTCATCTTCATCATGACTTAGTCAACTACACATAATTCAATTTATGTAAAAATAAAGGAAAATTTAGCTAAGAAAAGAAACTAATAAAAACCATGGTTCCTTTTCTTAACCTACAGCAATTGTTGTATGAATATTCTTACCTTCAATGTATAGAAGTCATCTGTCTTTTCCTTCCTGGCCAGACATTGTACGATACTTCTGACGGGGGAGGAGCCCAGTCTGGGACCTTTAACAAGTAAAAGTTACAAAATACAATCAATACTCAATGAAGATTAAAATTTCCAAAGCATTGTAAAAACTCAATACATGTATCACTAAATAGAGGAGTCTTTTCTCTTCTTATTTCCTTTAAAAAAAAAAAAATGCTTATTTTTCCAGTGCTTACTTATCCACAGAAAATATATAAAGTCGTAATTTTGTAAGAGTAATTTTTCCATATTATATACCCAAAAGATAAGGTCCTGCTCTCTTGATTCCAACACTAGAGGGAGGGACAACAATTTCCGAGGAGGTTTCTCCAGAGGACCTCGATGACTTCCTGTTTGATGGGACAGAGGCAGCTGGGTAATTATCCTGTGACACTAGAGACTCCGAAGACGAGTGGAATGATGGGTAGGTGAACAGATTTTCCTGCGTGAACTGTGACAGGGTCGTAGACAACTCTAGGGGAGACCTGAAAGTGGGGTCGTCTGGCTGACCCAGGGGGTACAGTGGAAACAGACCATCCGATGGCAGCTGGAGTAAGGTGGAGGAACAACTGGCCGCAGGGGAGTGTGACAACAACAGGGAGTTTTCATGGTTGGTCAGCATTGTTCGTTGATGGCTAAATGCATTTCGCACAGATTCTGATGGTGTCAAGCTTCGTATATGCTCTCCCGAAGAAGACCTTGTCAACTGTCCCCTTATATTTCTAGGTAATGGGGTCCGTTGTTGGTTATGTATGAAGCCATGTCTAGACTGAACCCCCGCTGGGTCTTGCACTGGTACTCTGGTTGGAATAGAACGCTCCACTCTGGCTCTTGTTTGAGCTCTGGAGCTGCTGGCAGCCCTTTGAGTCAATCTCTCCTCCAGTTCCCTCTGGTATCTAGCACTACTTATAGACATGCCTGGACTGGTAATTTCTGCAGCTCCAACACTGCGACTCTGTACTGCAGATTGATGTGATGTTGCAGTTGCAGGTTTAGTCTGCCTTTTCGATTCATTCTGAACCACTGACTGAGCTGTAGAGGGATGTATACCCTGAGCTGACTTCTTTGACTTTCTTGTTTCTGGCACTACAACATGTGAACTAAAAACAAAAGGGTTTTTTGAGATTGATGCCACAGCCCTTTGCAACTGTGGCACCTTTGCATCAGCATCCGCTTTCCCACCATGGTTTTGAGAAACAGGTTTTCTGTTATTAATCAAAGCTGGATTTGTTATGTCTTGTGAACCTCTGGGAGTCTGCTTCTTGCTCCTGTGTGAAGACTCTTCCTCCGAGTCCTCATGTTTCCTTTTATCTGCCCTTCTCTGTACACCGCTTGTCCCTGCTGTTTCTCTGGGCTCCTGGAGCTGAGCAGGCACTCGAGAGCTGCTGTGTGCTACATCAGAATTGGTGAGTGACAGGTCAGGCTCCCTTTCTGTGATGTGTAACCCCGACTGACTCTGACTTTGGGATGAAGAGGATGATGATGAAGATGGGGGTCTTTCTGACTCCAAGTTGCTGTTATCTGCGGCATTTGTTAGCTGTGCCCGAGCATCAGATCTCTTCATTATAGAGATTCCATCTTTTCATATACTGTCATGCAGCAACAGCCTGAAGAAGAAATGAATGTGATACATTTAATATATGTACACTAACTTTATAAACCTCTATATGAATCCTTTGATACGTGATAGTATCATATTTGAATTCTAAGAATTCATTGTCCACTGTCGCCATTTTAGTGATAAAATCCGAGACACTCCATTCCTCAATGGCCGGCAAAATGGCAGGCAAATTCAAACTTAGAAAAAATGTAAATACCTTGGTATGACCCATCAAATGGATATTTTGTGGACTTTTAACTTTACATATACATGTTCAAAAAGGTTCATGGCTGCTACATTACAAGTATATGGGACAAATTCTTACTGTGACGTAAGCGTAGTCTGATCATGGAAAAATTCTTTCTATGGCAAACCTGTCTTCTACTTCAAAATACTGAAGAGTGTTCCCTAAAGAGCATTAAATTATAGTCTAGTGAATGCATAAACTTTATGCATTCACTTAGCATGAGGTAAACAGGTAAACACAAAACTGATTTCAAAAGTTAATGAGGCTTTTTGCCATATTGGAATTAAATCTATTACTTCCATTTGAGGTTTTTAATCTAACTGAATCTGACTGCCTCAAACTCGTGTTTTTCATTTGTCTCTTTTGCACGGTAATAAACTATATCATCTCCACCTTGGTTTCATTCGTATATACCCCCGGGCCACACTGTTCCCGTTCATTTGTGAAGTGATCGACAGAGTTGATACTAAAACAGAAGATACGACAGTCAAAAATCTTACCTCAGAAATATAAATATAAACAGCAAATAGTAGAATGCAACGGCTTAACATATAATGTATTGACTTTTTCCCTCGGCAAGTTCCTGTTGTAAAATTTTCTGCTAGATGGCGCTAAATTAATTACAAAGTAAAAGAAAAAACCTTGACGGTCTGGAACAATATTTCCCGAACCGGTATTCAATGTAAAACAAAACCGTTTTGTTGACCTTCTTATTTCTTTTTTTTTAATTTTCATAACTGTAATCATATTGTACAACATATGAAAACATCGTGTGCGACCAGTAGGAACTATATCAATGACTAACATGCGCGGATCTAATAAAAAAAAAAGGGGGGGGGGGAGCAGGGAATCGTTTGCAATATGGAGACAATCTTACTGTGACCACATAACAGGTTGCAAACACACCTGTTTTCACAGTTTTTTATTATATATTTTAGTGATATTTGTGCATGGATGTATGGGAAGAATATGACATGTTTCCATTGGACATGACAAATAAACTTAGACAAGTTAAAATTAGAACTTTCAAAGAAAAGAACAGGGGCGTACAAGGCGGTGCATATCCCCCACTCACAGCAATGAAGACGGAGAATAAGTTTATTTTGATTTTTATTTATTCATTTATTGATTTATTAAAATGGAGTCTAGACCCATAATGGGTCAAATTTGTGATTTTCACCAAAAACGTTTTACTTTATTAACTATTGTCAAAGAGTTAAATTTATTCACCAGTACTTTGAAGTGTCAACGTAGCTCACTGTGATAGGCGGAGGCTCGTAGTCCCTCCTTATCCACGGAGAGGGTGTTCGAATCGTATAGACGGCGTGTTATTTTTAGTTCATTTGCCTTTAAGTAAAGCGTGTTTTGCTTTTCTATTGATTATGAGAAAAATATTTAATACCATTTATATAATGACAACAATTACGTAATGTTTATGTTCTGCACATACATGTTCAATGTCGGATAAAATTAACGCTAGCACAGATATAAATACACGCTGTAATGATTAGAAAGCACCAAATAAAACAAAGGAGATAAGTACCAAGTAATGTATTATTGTATATCATTCATTTGTCAGAGAATGCAGTTCTGTATTATACATGTACATGTACTGATGCACAGTTTCAAATGTAAAGATTTTTTTTATTTAAGGGGGGATTTGTCAGGCCTTGTACGCTCTTGTCCTTTATATTGAATCTGAAAACAATAAGAGTCCGTTTTCACCAAAAAGAAACCTTAGCATAATTTCATAGGTTCTAATTTCCATCTGAACAAAACACATGCGCAGATCTAAAAAGGAGGGTGTTCGAGGGTCGGTTCCGGTGTTATATACCGGTAGTGCCTTTTCCCCCAAGCCACCCCCGGAAAAAATGGCTACATAGCAGCGTCCCCCCCCCCCCCCCCCAAAAAAAATGGCTATATAGCAGTTTTTCCCACAGAAAGCTGACTATTTAGTGGGGTATCTCTTCTTTTATAGCCAGATTACCCCCACGGAAAACGTACTAAATGCAGTAGATTCTCCCCCTGTTTTACATACCGGTCATGTCTATGGCGGACCATTCGTGGCAATAATTTGCAATATCTAAGATAATTATAAAGGGTTATAAATGCATTTATTAATATATAAAATAAAATACATGATTTATCACCCCGATATGAACAAAGGCACGCGCCATCATTACACTTTATTTCCCTTTTTTTTGGGAACATCTTTGCACCTAATTATTTTATAATTATAACTGACCAATCTTAACTTTATTTTGCAGAGGAAGGATTAAGGAGTAGTTTATTCCCGCCTATATGTCCCTAAAGGCTATAGATTTAAAATGAATACCGTTAGAATTGAAGATCTTATGATAATCTGAAGCTTCCCCCCCCCCCCCCCCCACTGGGGGAATGGCTACTATAGGGGAAACTGCTCTACAACACCGGACCCCCCCCCCTCCGAAAATGAAAATTTATATTAAAAAACACCATGAGTAAAATCGAAAATAGACATAGGGCCCCTCCGTCCTTGGCAAACACTATTATCCTCGCCCCCTCCCATCACCGCGAAAAAAATTATGGAACCGCGCTTGAAACATCTTCTCTAGCCAAGGGAGACGTATCTTTGCTAGCCAAAGCTGACAATCCACGGTGTTTCTGTATTCACATTAATAAGAAACTCTGTAAATCGTCATCCTTGGATAGCAAAGACTATGAAATGTAAATAAGTTATACTCTAAATAAACTCTAAGACACTAATTTTTTTGCCAAGAAAATAAGTGTATACTAGTATTATAACAGGTACCATCACAGCACAAGAACATACACAAATCAACATGGACTTAAACAGATAGTCACACACATTTACCAATAAATAAAAGGTGGAGAGGAACACTACAGGGCGTTAGAACATTGAGAGGGACTGATATAGGAAGTGACCATACACTTGTCCTGGTAAAGCTGGAATTGAAATCGAAAAAGATAGAGAGAATGGAACGTCGACGACACCAAGTGGATATATGAGCAAACTCAAAATTCCCACATTAGCTAGAGATTTAAAACCTCTTCACATCCCAAGAAAAATATTAAACAAGAACTCGGCATCAAACAATTCAACACCATACTGGTAGCCATACAATAGCTGACATATGTTTTGACACCATAACCATCCTTACTGAGGCACCGACAGCTAAAGAAGTAAAACAGACAATCAAACTTCTTAAGAAGGAAAAGCCACAGGGATTGACTAGGTTCATGCAGGAATGCTGAATCCCGAGGAAGTGCGAAAACTGAAACTTCTTATTGACATCTTGCAAACCATTTGGCAGACAGAACCAGCTCCGGATGACTGCAAGTTTGGCATTGTTGTGAAGCTGCCAAAGAAAGGAGACATAGCTGACACAAATTATGCTGCTGCCAGTTACCAGCAAAGTTGGAAGATCCTCGTGCACTGTGGCATCCCCTTAATGACCATTTTTATCATACAAATGCTCTACAAAGACCTCGATGCCAAGGTGATCTGCGGCATAGAACTTTCAGGCAGATTCACAATCTAACCAGGGGTATGAAAACCACCACCATCATCGTTGCAAGCCACGGGTTTTGTGTCCCTTCTGTTTGTGGAAATAGAATTTACGGCTTGCGACGATGATCCTGGACATTCCAAGAGATCCTGATTTTGCAGATGACATCGCTTTATTAGAACAGGGGATAAAGGGCATTCATAGATAAACCAATTACGTAGACAAATAGAGCAGACAGATTGGACTTAATATAAATATTAACCCCCCCCCCCCCCCCAATAAAAAAAAAATCTATGAGGATCAACTCAAATAAAAATAGTAAAGTCAAGCAAACAAGAAAAAAGTGGTGAAGGCCTTATGTACTCGAGGCACAAAGAGGACTAAATAAGTAATTTAAGTAAGTAGGTAATTGAGTAAGTTGATAATTAATTAAGTAAGTATATAAACACTGGGGCAGGCTCTCATGCACAAGAATAGTTTATTAAATGTCTAATGTAGTTATCAAAATCATGTTAATATGTTTGAGGTGGGTTTTTAAAAAAAAAATGAATTTTTGATATGAAGAATAAGAACCCTTGATATCAAATTGTAATTCTTGATATTTAAAAAAAAAAAATATGATCTCGGAAAATATTTGTTGAATCTTAAAAATTTGAATTTTTAATGTCAGAAAATGAATATTCTGGTATGAAAGAACTATTTTCTATATCAAAATATTTTGTATTTCTAAATATTTCTAAGGTGCATCTTTATAATTAAAACAAAACCTTTTAACATCTAACTGAGATTTTAGTCATTAAACTTGCAATCTATTAGATATAAAATATGCTATATGTAGTTATGGATGCAAAACATTAAAACAATTTCCCGCGACAATTTGTCCACTCAGCATGATAACGGGGATCACTGTAATATAGAATAAGATTAAGCTATTAGTATAGACAACATATTTCGCAACTCAGCAACTTTATACATGATAAAACACAATAAAACATAAAAAAAACCCCGCTAAACAAAACAATTTTAAAAACAAAACAGCTGATTAAAATAAAGATCTTGCATTCGCGAGAACCACAGAAGCGTCCCTTATACTCTCAGGTCCACAGGTTCCGTAGAAAAGAGTGCATTTTTCCAGATACTAGTATCAAGCGTTAAAATGAGTAAATATTTGGGTTGCATGAGTTACAGTCTGTCATAAATCATATTTTGAATACATACCATGCATTTAAAAAGCATGTTGGCGATAATTCCAACGAAATGGATTTGACAATTTACATTCAGTTTCTTATTTATTTCATGTATAAAATTAGAAAAATAATGTTAGTTGATAATTTCTAAAGTATCTTATTGAACTTTAAAACAATTTAATAGTGCATGATGTACAAACGTAGCATTGACTTAATTATTGCCTTTGCGTGTTATCTACCTGTAGCATCTTTTTTTTTCAAAAAATAAGCTCGTAGGTACTCAAAAACCCCTCCCACGTCAGTCATTGCACATACCGGGTGATAATGACGATCACTCGGTTGCCCCTCTCGAATTTACGATAATTTATCTAGGATTTTATATCAAAAAAGATTGGGAAAAGAACTGAACATGCCAGAGTATACTAATTTGTGAAACTACGACGACATCTTTTTTCGAAGATATTGATGACAAAAACCCACTTAGAACTGTATGGCGTATACGTATACTAGACAATCAAAGTGGATTTTTAAGTTCCTTGAGGAACTGGAAAATATACCAAGGTTCCAATAACAAAAGTGGATTTGTTATATATCAGATCTCAAAAACGCTTTATAAGACTGACTATAAGAGTAAGAGGGATGCCAGGGGGTTGTCTGAGGAGAAACTTAACTGGAAGTTCCTTTTCATCCGATTCTAGTGTTTCAGCAAAACGTTTGTAATAGATTTCGACAGAATGTCATTGAACTTCGAGATAACAAAAAAGAAGCTACGCCCATCGGAAATCTTCTTCAGTAAAATCTCGATTGAATGCGACTCATTAAAGTTAGAAAACGATATCGAAAAAATATGCACTGGCAAATGTTCCTTGAAGCATGAAAGGATAGAAGTTTATGAGATTCAAGGGAAATACTGTGCTGTAAATAATGAACTGCTATGGAAATTACGCGTAGCGGAGAAATTCGAACGATGTTCTTATGTTAAAGCCAAAATTGTGAGTATGCCAGAATGTACAGGAAATCCTTGTTTCTCGGATGAGTTACATATTGATTGTGAAATGAGTCAGGTTTTCTTAAGCTTTCGTAAAATCATGAAAAAATTACCGACATTGGAAACCTTGAAAGTAGATCCTTCCAAAATTTTATATAGCGTTTCCACTATATCCGATAAGTATGACGGAGACCCTATTGTTTCTGCACTTGCTGATTTCAGGGAAGACCCAGAAACCCTGAAGGTGGTGAGATACGGAAAAAGGTTATACAGTTTGGAAAATCGTAAGCTTTGGGTTTGCAAACAGGTTTCAAGGATAGAAAGAAAGCTTGATAAAATATCTGTTAAAGTCAAGATGGATATGGATACCAGCATGTTGAAATATTTCACTGCAAACGATTCAACTACTGTACAGATAGATAGATCACATTCCTTTTCCGGCCTCAGGGAAATTTTCTTGGATTTTCTGCAATTAGATGACAGTCACAATTAAAAGTGTTTCTCACACCATACCCATCACTTTTTCATAGACAATAATGTTGAATTCATTTAAACAAGCTACAAACATCCCGGTCCTTGCTGGGCGGACTTTATGCATAATTATTGTGAAAGAAGGTACACGTTTTTGCTAAATAGCCAACAAACTTATCGTTCTTGACACTGTTATATCATTATTTAACATCACTCTCTGAAACTGATGACGCAGTACACATTAAATAAACTCTGTACTTTAGCGCGTTTTAAAAGAGGTCGTTAAAAATGCATTGTTGAATAAGTAAACACAATCAAATTGATTTTGAAAAGATAGTAACTGTTTTATTAAAACTTCTAAAATAGACATGGGTATATGATTAAATTATCATTATAACAGTAACTGGATCCAGCGGGTCACGTCTCATTGTGAGGCGCGGATCATCTCTGGTCGGAGTTTAAATTCATGAACAATTTTAAATACTGTTGAATCGTTAGAATTCATGGTGGCTCAATTTTCGTGGTATTCATGGGAATCCCTCCACCACAAATTTTGCATCACACATTTTTAAAGAGTCAGTTTTCTCACTGAAACTAAAAACCGACGCATCCACGAAATAACAGCCATACGAATGAACAAACGTGCAATCCATAAAATAATAATGATTTCACAATAAGAAGAAATGTTGGCTGTATTAAGATTATTGTATTATTTTAACCAAAAGAAAGAACAGATTAGACTCATTAAAAATTTGAATTGAATTTACTTTGCCTTGTTATGATGTACAATGTAAAGGATGACTGCACTTAGCGCCGGGTTTTGTGTCCTTTTTGGTCGCTTCTGTTGCGTTTATTTCGTAACCTAATATCACTTTTATTAATTTTTTAGAAGAGTCTAGTCAATTTCCAATACCAATTAAGATTTTAGACTGTGATACAATAACCTCAGTATATGTTTTTCTCCTTCCAACTTTCGAAAAAGGAGAATTTTCGCTTATCTGCCCTTGATCAAACATAAGATTCATATTAGTATGCATTAGAGGTGGATCTGACATAATCAGAATGAATGGTACTAAAATAGGCCAGCATGAATAACAATGCTTTGTATAAAATTTATGTGATCATTCTTTCACCATAACCCTATCTATTAAATATGGTATAAGTATCCTATTTACTATCGTTTCAACAATTAGACCAAGCCCATGTTAAAACAGAAGACTTTAAATCAATGCTTGATAACTTAACGTGTTCGAAAACATTGTCCTAGTTAGCACATAGTTACAACAGGGAAAGCGAAAGTAAGAAGATGCAGTTTTTTTCTCTCATTTAAACCACGAGCGTAGTTTTGTCTATTAATCTCCCTTTCACATAACTTTGATGAAAATGCAAATATGCAACTACTGTTAAACGGAGAACAATAGACAAACGTGCACTGACTATGTATGAAGTCAGCATAATGTATGTAATAATGTATGGGCGTCCTCATAGTCGTATGGAAATTGAAGAAATCGTGATGACATCCTCCTATGAAAATAAATTCATACTTGGTAACAACATACTTTTATTTAACGCATTTACGAAAAGTTGCAGTTTCAATGTTGAACATTTCTGCTATTGAAAAAAATCTTCTTTTGAAAGTTTATTTTTTCGCAAATATCGCATGTCCTTAAGTGCAGCCATCCTTTTAACTTTTCTTGGTGGATATAAGTACAAACTTTACAACATGACAACGTTATTATGTAAATTTTGTATTTACACTCACCCATTAAATTCAAAATATTAGTATACAATATTGCTCAATATACATTTGACACTTCATAACACTGAAATATACCAAATTGACTACTTCTGAATCTCTACGTGTTACAACTGGTTTTCATGAGGAAAACAAATCAGCATTTATGTTACTAGCAATACTATGTATTTGACAATCCAGTTATGTGCTCTTCTACCGTCATAATAATTACTTGAAAGTCTTACATGCGAATGTATTTAAAGAGACTTTGATTACCGAGACTTAAGCCTCCCAACAGTTTTATATTTGAACTGTTTGGACTATTGATAATCCTTATTTGTAACAGATAAGATTTGTGTGACATATATAAACATAGTTGCGAGTCCTAGGTATACTGGAGAATTTGCCCTATAATTTTATCCCGTTTACTTTAGTAACCTTTGAAACAGAACTTGTTGCAAACAATATTTTAATATAAGAGAACAGATATGGGAGGAAGACATAATCATAATGTATTTGTTTAAGTCAATTATTTACCATATACATGTAATACTAAGAAACTCTTTCAATTGTAATGCTATTAATGAATTCTTCTTTAGAATATGTTTTTTTTATCCTTCATTTATCTAATCGTATAGATAATAAAGTACAAGAAATCTTAACCTACAATCTGTACGTCCAAATAAAACGCCTATTTAAAAGGAGGCCATCTTCAAATACTCCGATTAATTAAAAAAAAATTAACGGCAAATAATTATAATTTTGTCCAACATTTTTTTTAAAACCATAAGTTAAGGATTAATAAGGTCAAAGAGATTGCAGGTTTAAATAATGTGAATAATTTTTTTATGATAATTAAACATTAAAGGACAGGGCATTCAAGGAAATAAATATTCCCCCACTCGGCTCAATAAACAAGAGGCCAATTGGCCTTCACGGTCACCTGAGTAGCATATAACCCATACACAAACTTGTCGAGGTGTCTCATATATGCATCTAATCAATAAGGTTTCATACTGGAGTAGAAAAATTATAACTTTGTAATGATGACCACCTCCCTGCCTAAAATCTTTAAAAAAGAACTGTGAAACCTATAATTTTGGCGAAAAACTAAAAGATCTGGTCTATAAAATAATGAATTCAGTTTTCCTCTCAGGTGTGTGGGAGTAAAAATGATAATTTTTTTAACGTTATACGCATTAACACTTATACATCCATTTTGGCCCTGCCCTAGAGTCAAAACCCATCCTTGAGGCGTCATGAAAATACAAATTTCAGTAGAGGACTTCCTGGTAAACATAATTATTAGTTAGTTTTTTTATACAGATGTGTGAGAATAGAGAAGACAATTTTTAGAAATTATATGCATTAACACTATATTGCCATATTGCCCCCCTCTAATGTCCTGAACAGCTGACCCAGGGGCCATGAATTTCACAATTTGGGTAGAGGAGTTAGTGGACATCATAACCATGTATTCAGTTTTTTTGCCCATATGTGTGAAAGTAGAGAAGAAGATTTTTTAAAGATTGAATACATTTTTACTATATGGCCATATTGGCCCCACCCTAGAGCCCGAACCCCTAACCCAGGGGTCATGAATTTCACAATTTAGTAGAGGGCCTCATGGGCATCATCATCATGCATTTAGTTTTTCACAGTATATATGGGAGTAGAGAAGAAGATTTTCTAATATTTAATATAATTTTTTCATATGGCCATATTGACCCCAGTAGAGAAGATTTTCTAAGTACATTTAGTACATTTTTACTAATGGCCATACTGGCTTCACCCTAGAGCCTGAACCCCTGAACCAGAGGCCATGAATTTCACAATTTTGGTAGAGGGCTTCATGGACATTATAACTATGCATTTAGTTTTTAACAAATATATATGGTAGTAGAGAAGATTTTCTAAGATTTAGTACATTTTTACTAATAACCATATTGGCTTCACCCTAGAGCCTGAACCCCTGAACCAGTTTTTCCTCGCATGTTTGGAAGTAGAGAAGAAGATTTTTGAAAACTTAGTGTTTTTTTGCATATTTGGCCCCGCCCGTGAGCCATGAATTTCACAATTTAGATTCTTCTTACCATAGAGATGCTTCACACAAAAAATGGTAACGATTGGCCAGGTAGTTTTCAAGAAGAGGTTAAAAATGTGAAATTGTTAACGCACGACGCACGACGACGGACGAAGACCAATTGCAATAGGTCACCTGAGTGAGTCAGGTGACCTAAAAAGTTTATCAAATGTTGTTGATATATTTTGGCTTGCATACATTGTTAAAACTTTACTACGACGCATATGAAAAATGTGCTTTCATTTTGTAACCACAAGATAGATAGGTTTTTCATTTTAACTACACGAGATACATAGGTTTTTCAATTAAACTAAACGACGTTTAATGCTTAAATCATTTAATCATTTACTGCGACAAATTCCATTTTTGGTTTGGATGGGCATTGACTTCATCCTAAAAGTACTCTTATTTAAAGGATACGTTTCACACCTTTGTTCTAATTGATTTTTTAAAGTTGAGACAAGACCAATTTTGGGTCAAATGCCATGGTTTTCACAAACATATTATTAATCATTGTTGAACTATTAAATATGATATATGTAAAAGAAGGTCATTGTGATATGTGGAGAATTTTGTACAGTACCTCTCTGAGACGCTGTACAAATTTATCTAAGGCAAATCAGTTGTATAACCTGTTCGATGTTTACTCATTGTCCGAGCCTAATCAACAAATAAAGATAAACGATTATAAAAACAAACGCATTCAGATAATTATCGATATGATTAAATTTTTATCATACAGACATAATTATCCAAAATAATAACTGATTATAAGAAACACAAATTGTTCTCCTCAAGTACATGTCTTCGAAAGTAAACCAAGAGAGATTAATTATTAGCCGCTTAACCAGGGACACCGATGGAAAAGAGTGAACTTAAGGTTACGTTTACTCAGGGGCGGAAAAAAATCCACTAATAGGAACGAAAAACTACTTATTGCACATTGTAGCCCCACTATTGTGGTGCTATTTTTCACTTTCAAATAACTAGGTCAATGACTTACTTTTTTTGCTTGTGACATCTGAATAATTTTTGAAAAAATTGTCAAAATTTGTCAAAATTGTCCACCATTTTGAAGGTTTTCTTTATTTTGTAATTATTAGAAATAATAAAACAATTTGTAGGTTGGGAAATGATAAAATATGAATAGCTTTACCAATTTTATATTTGATTAAATCGTTTTAAGCTCATTACAGAAAAACAAGGACTAAGACTTTGTCGTTTGTTTCAATGAATTCAACAGTGTGGTCCATGAATAAGCGACACGGGTTTCGGCTAGAGGAATGATATTACTTATGGTCGTCATTTACTTGCAGAAAATCCAAGAAAGTTTCTTTTAGGTCAGAAGAGGAATGTGATCTCTTAATTCGTACAGTCAAAGAATCGTTTGCTGTGAAATATTTCAACATGCTGGTATCCATATCCATTTTAACTTTCACAGATATTTTATATGGCTTTCTTTCTATTTTTGAAATCTGTTTGCAAAACCAAAGCTTATGATTATCCAAACAGTAGAAGTTTTCTCCGTTTTTCACGACCTTCATGGTTTCAGGATCTTTTCGAAATTTAACAAGTGCAGAAACAATTGACTTCCCTTCATACTCGTCCTTTATAGCAGAAACGCTATAGAGAATTTTGGAAGGGTCAACTTTCAAGGTTTGCAATGTTGGCAATTTTTTAATGGTTTTACGAAATTTAAAGAAAACCCGCCTCATTTCACTTTCAAGATGCAGCTCATCCCAGAAATAAGGTTTACTTGTACATTCTGGCATGCTCACTGTTTTAAATTCCACAGAAGAACATTGTTGAAATTTCTCTGCTACGCGTAATTTCCATAACATTTCATTGTCAGTAGCACAGTATTTGTCTTCAAATTCATAGACTTCAATCCTTACATCCCTGAAGGAATACTTGCCCGTACATATATTTTTTAAATCCCTTTCCAACGTTTGTGGGTTGCGTCTAATTTGTGCTTTACTGAAGAAGATTTTTGATGGGCGTAGCTTTCTTGTCTTCGCGATGCTCAACGACATTCTGTTGATACCTATAACCAATGATTTGTCATCCAAATCACTAGAATCAGAAGTGGATGAAGATGAACTCTCAGTTGAGATTCTCCACAAGATACCCCCTGGGTCCCTTCTTACTTCGACAGTCGGTCTTTTAAAGGGTTTAGAAGAGCTGATCTCATCCACTTTTATAACTGGAACCTTGGTACATTTACCCTTTTTTTCAAGTTCCTTGAATATCCACAATCTTCGATTGTCTTCTGTGACGTATACACCACGACGCCGTGCAACTCTAATAGGGTCTATGTCGAAAATACTACATTCTCCAGTCAAAAGTTTGTCCAAAGTTTCACCTATCAGTACTCCAGCATGCTTGGTGCTTCTCCCAAACCTATTTGAAATAGAGTCCTGGCTGAAGTAAATCCGAGAGAGTGCCAGCATCATGTGAATAGACTGAGTGGTCGTCGATATCATCAAGGAATGAGCAATGATTGGACGTGTGTGGGTTTTTAAGTAACGACGAATTTATTTTCTGAAAATGATTATAATAAAAGTTAAATAAAAACGCAAAGGCAATAATGTACATGTATTATAGTCAATGCTACATATTAAACACGTTTGAAATGACACTCAATTTATCCTTATATAAACAATTCCAAAATAAATATCAATTAGCTATATTTTCTAGTCTATAATACATACAATACTGAAACTGAAAGGGCAAATTCATTTCGTTGAATTTCTTATCATTAGCAAATACATGGTAGTATAGATAATATGTACCTACACTGCCATGCAATTTGCTGATAACAAATTAACAGAGCCGCAAGGTGGGATCGCTACAAAGCATGTTAATTGTTGCAACAGCAGAAAACCCGTATATCTTTTATTATCACATTTATTTCTAGAACTCATTTTATCCACCAAATAATGAACATAAAGTTTAAAATCAATTAACGTTTATATTTTATTTTTGACTACAGGTACCTAGATTCCAGGAAATAGACTATAAACAAGTGGCACTATTTTTACAGCAAAGTTGTTAGGGTCAAATAAAACCACGTGTTCTAAATTTAGATGACAATAACATTCGCAGGGGTGTTAAGCCTTAATGTTAGTAAATATTTGTGCTGAATTACGACCTGTCATAAATCAAAGTTTGAATACCATGCATCTTATTTAAAAAGCTTGTTGGCGATAATTTCAACGAAAGGTACTTGACATTTTACATTCAGTTTCGTATTTATTGTAAAATAAACAATTAATGTTATTTGACAATTTTTGAAGTATTTGATTTTTGTCTGTTCAATATTACATGGTGAACAAATTAAACTTAACAATAACTACTTTTTTGCCTCTGCGTGTTATCTACCTCTAACATCCATTTTCAAAAAAAAAAATGTACGCAAAAAAACCCCTCCTACACCAATCATTGCTCATATCTGGGTGATAACGACGACCATTCGTGATCGGTTTTCCCCTCTCAAATTTACGATAATTTATCTAGGATTTTATATCAAAATAAGATTGGGAAATGAACTTAACATTTTGGAGTATACCAATTTGTGAAACTGCGGCGCCATTTTTGTTAGAAGATATTGATATTGATGACAAAAACAGTATAAGAGCTGTACGTTGTTTACGTACCATAAACAAACAAAGGCTGTGGATTTTTTAATATCCTTGAGGAACTGGGAAAATATACCAAGGTTCCAATAACAAAATTGGATTCGTTATATATCAGCTCTCAAAAACGCTTTATAAGACTGGTTATAAAAGGGAATCCAGAAAGTCGTCTTTAGGGAAACTCAACTGTAAGTTACTTTTCATCTGATTTTAGTTTTTCAGCAAGACGTTTTAATAGATATCGATAGAATGGCATTGAATATCGAGATATTAAAAAAGAAGCTAGAAATTTGAATGATGTTTTTCTGTTAAAGCCAAAATTGTGAGTATGCCAGAATGTACGAGAAATCATTGTTTCTCGGATAAGTTACATATTGATTGTGAAATGAGTCAGGTTTTCTTAAGCTTTCGTAAAATCATGAAAAAAATACCAACATTAGAAACCTTGAAAGTAGATCCTTCCAAAATTTTTTATAGCGTTTTCACTATATCCGATAAGTATGATGGAGAGCCTATTGTTTCTGCACTTGCTGTTTTCAGAGAGGACCCAGAAACTCTGAAGGTGATGAGGTACGGGAATAGGTTATACAGTTTGGAAAATCGTAAGCTTTGGGGTTGCAAACAGGTTTCAAGGATAGAAAGAAAGCTTGATAAAATATCTGTTAAAGTCAAGATGGATATGGATACCAGTATGCTGAAATATTTCACTGCAAACGAATCTACGACTGTACAGATTGATAGATCGCATTCCTTTTCCGGCCTCAGGGAAACCTTCCTTGATTTTCTGCAATTAGATGACAGTCACAATGAAAAGTGTTTCCCACACCATACCCATCGCTTTTTCATGGACCATAATGTTGAACTTATATAAACAAACTACAACATCCCGGCCCTTGCTGGACGGACTCTTTATGCATGATTATTGTGAAAGAGGGAACACATTTTCACTCTTTCCTTTTCTTCACACTTTCATGTTATTTCGTATCACCACCCTCTGAAACTGAAGAGGCAGTACATATTTAGTACAAAAAATGTGTTGTTGAATAAGTAAAGGCCATCATATTGATTCTAAAAAGATAGTTACTATTTTGTTATTAAAACTTTTATAATAGACATGAGTATATGATAAATTTATCATTGTAACAGTAACTATATTCAGCGGGTCACGTCTTATTGCGAGGCTCGGATCATCTATTGACGGAGCATTAAATTCATTAACAATTTGTAATACTGTGGAATCGTAAGAATTCGTGGTGGCTCAATTTTTGTGGTATTCATGGGAAGCGTTCCTCCACAAATTTTGCATCCTCGACGAAAATAGATTTTTAAAGACTTAGTTTTCTCACTGAAACTGAAAATTGACGCATCCACGAAATAACATCCCTCCGAATGAGCAAACAATCGCAATCCATGAAAATATCAATGATTTCACAGTATTAAGAAATGTTGGCGGTATTAAGATTCTCGAGTCATTTTAAGTTTAAAATAAACTCACAAAAATCTATATAAGTGGTTTACTTTGCATTGTTAACTTACGATGTTAATTTTTACTTTAATACAACATTTACAACTTTGCAACGTTGTTATGTTGTAGATTTAATTTTATAGTTACACCCATCAAGAAAAGTGGAAAATTACATCATGGAACAAAATACAGGTGCATTTGACTTTTCTCGAAACTGAAATATCTGTTTTGAACTACTTCTTTACGTGTTACAACAGATTTTCCTTAAAGAAAATAAACTAGCTTTTAGATCAATAGTAATACAATGTATTTGACAATCCAGTAGATCTATGTGCTTTTCTACCGTCATAATTAAACACAATAGTTTATCAAATTAAAGTCTTACATACGAATGATTTTGTTGAGGGACTTTGAGTATCCAAATTGTTGATCTTATTTTTTAACAGATAAGAATTGTGTGGTATAAAACATAGTTGCGAGTCTTAGGTTTACTGGAGAATTCGCCCTATAATTTTATCTCGTCTAGTAACCTTTGACACAGAATTTGTTGCAAACAATACTTGAATAATAGAATGAAGATGCTGGAGAAAGACATACACATATAATTATGATGTATTTTTCTCAATCAAGGATTTCTTTTATAACCCTAAAAGACTCTTTGAAAAAAAGGGAAGCTAAGTATGAATTGTTCTTTAGGGTATGTTTTTAAATTCGTAATTTATCTAATCGGATAGATACATGTATTTTGACATGAATATAAAGTGCGAGAAATCTTAACCTACAATCTGTGCAACGTGATAAGACGCTATTTTGTAGGAGAAGTCGTCTTCAATATATATATTGTAATTGATTGTATTGTTTATCACTTTAAAATTAT
Organism: Magallana angulata; assembly: GCF_025612915.1. Classification (NCBI taxonomy): domain Eukaryota; kingdom Metazoa; phylum Mollusca; class Bivalvia; order Ostreida; family Ostreidae; genus Magallana; species Magallana angulata. Next base: position 40,787,573 of record NC_069115.1, read on the forward strand.
ACACAAAGATTGCTATCACAGTACTCAATTTATTGAGATATAACGATCGACTTAATATATGAGGTATGTTTTCTAATATGTTTTACGGTGCTACCGTTCTGGCGAGCGCAGCAAGAATTACACATACCTTGCATTATTGTCAACTTATAGTTTTATTTAGGTATCAACGAACGTCAAAGAATTTTTGAGAGAGTATTGCTCTACAATAAGTATGCCAACGGTACTAATTTTAATGGTTATGATTCATACAGCGCAACCCCCTTCCCAGAGAGAGAGAGAGAGAGAGAGAGAGAGAGAGAGAGAGAGAGAGAGAGAGAGAGAGAGAGAGAGAGAGAGACCGGTACCTGTTTGTATAGATGTGTAATTTCCCACTTTCAAATTTAATGGTCTGACTATATGCAATATGTACATAATTTTTTAACTGTTTATTTTTTCATTTTATTCCTTTTTATTTATTTCTAAATGTCCTATTGTTTATTTCCTCCCTACTCATATATTTACCTGCCTACTGTACATAAATGCACAATTAGCTTAAAAATGGAGTAAAATATGGCTCTTGCTAGTATTTATTTATATAATCTCTATATTAACAAAAATTAAAAACAAATCATATGTCAATGAGGCAGGTATCGCAGTCTATACTGAAAATTTCTGATTCTAACAATAATATAATATTTTCTCCAATATGGCATAACTCAAACATCAAAGTAGAGAAGAAGTCTATGTTTTATAAAGAATGGCAAAAGAAAGGTGTAAAAATTGTTAAAGACTTCTTACATGATGATTGATCATTTTTATCAAAATCTGAATTTGAAAAAAGATTTCATTTGAACAAAGTATGTTTTATGCAATATAACATCATAATTAGTGCTGTTCGAAAGTTTGTTAAAGACTCAAAATTTTCAAAGGAGAACTATGTCAATATTGTTGGTCCTTTTCTATCCTTTAACTGTGTTGAATTACTTTTGTACAAGAAATGCACTAAACCTATTTATAATTTAATCAATACAAATGTCCAATGTATTATTCCAAACTCAATCATTCGATGGAATTCAAAAATTGTCATGAGAGGCTATTCCGAACTAATTTTACAGGATATTTTCAAAGTATGTTTCAAAGTTATAACAGATACTCTGTACAGTGGCTACAATATAGAACTCTACATAGAATTCTTCCTGTAAAATCGTATCTAAAAAAGATTAAAATAGTTGATAATGATATACGTTCTTTTTGTAATAATGAAGTTGAAACTATTGAACATGTCTTTACATCATGTTCCTTTGCTTTAAGATTTATGGAGTAATTCAAGTATGCATATATATCATGCTGTTTTAAAAAGAGTTGGCTTTAATGAGTATAACATATTATTTGGAGAGACTCCTCCTTCTAATTCTAACTTAGTCATCAACTTTTTGATCCTGTATACAAAACAATATATTTTTCAATGTCTGTACAACAAAAAAGTTCCAATATTTGCAGGTCTACTATGTCACTTAAACTTTAGATATGAAATTGAAAAATGTGTTGCTATAAGAAACTCTTCTTATGATAAACATAATGATAGATGGTTTGAATGGAAAAATCTTTTTCTTAAATTTAACCTCAAGAGCTTTATTCATTTCAGTTTATGCAAAATTGTATCAACTTTAATAGTTTTTCAAAATTCATGAGATTATGACTTGTATGTATGTGTGTATGAATGTGTTATATGTACAGTGTATTATAAAATGAAAAACTGTAAATTAAAAAAAAAAACCTGGTTAAAAACTTGGTAAAAATTAACATACGATGTTTATTTTAACAAATGTATAAGATAGATAATAATATAATTTTGATAGAAAAGGAAGGCAAATGTAAAATATTAATTAACGATTTATTTGGTTGGCGAACGTGACCACGACCTTTGTGCTGTTGTGTGTATAATGTTTTCCCCTATCAATAAACATTATACATTGCATTATTCGCTGCATTTATCATTATATAAATAGTGCCTGTTTGGGAGGGTAACAGTTGAAATTGACACCCCGAGAAAACCATTGTCAACCGACGCGAAGCGGAGGTTGACAATGGTTTTCGAGGGGTGTCAATTTCAACTGTTATCCTCCCAAACAGGCACTATTTATTTTGTTATACTGAATGTCTTTTTTAAAATTTTTAAGAAAATTTTACTGCTTTTATATAGGAATAGCGTGAATTCTACAGCGAACCGTACGCGCATAATTTTCGCGCATGTAACATTTTTTAATGTTACCCGTTGCCAAGTGCGTTGCTAACGCTGAGGGTAATAGTAAATATTATTAACTGCGTCTTAACCAATCAGATTTCAGTATTTATCATGAAAGTATAACAATATATATTATGCATTATGTTTAACATTATGCATGTCATTCATCATATCATCAATTACTTATTATGCGATAATATAAAGTATGGGCTGATATTATAGCGCGAAGCATTCTATTATTCTTACTATATATGACTACTTTCTATTGGTAAGCCCTCCGTTATAGTGAACATTATATACATTACAATATTATGTTTTGATTCATTATACAATAATACATTAAACATCATGACATTTTACATTACAACAATATACATTTTAAAATTAAGCATTATTGACTTTATGATTTATGATGGGAAAGATACAAAAAAATACTGGTAATGGGAACAAATACTCAGGATAAATAAACTATCAAATCAATATAACCAAAAGTGTCCCGAAAAATCACCAGATGATTGTTTGAGTTACGTGAGAACAACCATTTCCAACAACATTGGAGGAAAGGCGACGCTTAGTACTTTAGTCTAAACCAATTACTACTTTGATAACGACACCAATATGTGAAAAAAACAGTTTCTTTGTATGCATCTGATGACTATCTACCTTTTTTCATAATTTCTGATTCAGAATGACCTTTGAAAAAGCTGTCAGAAGCATCCCCTTTTCAAAAAGAGTTGGAATGGGAACTTGAAAGACCTGAAATATCTAATGAATTTTTCAAGCACTGAAGTGGTGATGGCACAAAAGTGGTCTACCATCTATATGAACAAAAAGTTGCCCATTAATATTTGGTCTGATCAACTTATATTTTTAGTAAAAGCATTATAGAGCAAATAGCCTAAGTATCGGATTCAACCAATTGAATTGATGAACTTTTTCCTGATAGGTCAGTTTTGAAAACCGTTTAATAGTTCCTCATTCATTAATTAGTCGTTGGATATTTTTATGTCATTAATAAAAAAAATATGGTTAATGTTCCATGATTTGTTCCTTAAAATTTCACTCTCTTTTCAAACAGCATGATATGCCAATGAAAATGCAGCACAAAATAGGCATGTGTCGAAACTAGAGGAGCAAATATAGCTTAAACTTGTTTGACACCTTCTTGAAGATTTCTAATCAATAAGTATTTTTGTATAATCGTTCGTGCATTATAGTTTGATTTAAAACTTATGCCAGCTAAATAATATGATATTGTACTATAGACCTCTCAGAGGCATATTAGCAATAAAAACACATATTAGGAAATAGGGATGGTTTACCCCATTTACCCGATTTAGGGTAAACCATAGTTTTCCCTAAAACTTGACAAATTCGTTCACTTTTATTGCATGAAAATTTTGTTTTAGCGTCTTCAGAATTAATTGCTGGCAGCTCTATTCAAGGTCTGATATCATCCTCGTGAAATTTTCTGGGATGGACAAAGAATGAATGTCCACTTCCAATGTGCGCGGTCTGAATCTTGAACACTGTTCAAATATTCAGATATATAATCAGCGATTAATTTATTACAGGTACATTTATTCATTGATTCAAAAAAGTATCAATTATAACAAAGTACAACAGGGCGAACCAGTTGCGTTATTCTTTCGGATTTGGATGCTTTCTTTTTAAGAAATCTCATAATATAATGAAATTGTTGAATTGAAAACTCATTAAATCTTGGTAAGTACATGTATCTTCATTGGTTAAAAATCTATTAAGATATGGGAAATTTTTTCAAAGCATGAAAAAAAGAAATAAGAAGTTTTTGGAAAATCATGTGTTGTGAAATCTTAAGTTATATCAAAACTGATTTGTGTTGGTTCAATCTTATATTAAAATACGATTTTATAAAAAAAGAAAAATAGTATTTTTCAATTTTATATATAATAATTGCCATATAATAAAGAGAGGTACCATTGTGGCAATACAATTGGAATTAAAAAAAGATTGGGACCAAGTTAACGCACTTTGAAATTTCATTTAAAAAGCACTATTACGTTTCATTAACATTTTTTATTATCGAGACATTTACTGCACTATGCAAAACATGCGTAAATCACCGATTTTGGGACTCAATTTTACATTATTGATAGTATGATGATTTGTAAACACAAGTGAATATGATTGACCGTCGTTGTGAACGCAGAAGGTAAAAACAAAGATAAAGTTCATTTTTCGGTACATCATTTATTTGATTACATGATTTGATTTGTAAACATATTATATTCATGGATAAAACTATAACAACAGAAAATTAAAAAGCTTTGATGTAAATCAAGTACACTGAATTTAAAAAAGGGCTTGCCAAACAATAGTTTCTCACGAGGTCAGTTAAAAGATATGTAAGTGTCTAAAGATAAACCTTCTCTTTATTTTCAATCCATAATTTTTTTTTCGCAAGTTGTTTTTGTTTTAAATATTTAATCTTTTTATATCTCTTTTTCAATGTATACATTTGAGATAAACATGGTGAAAAAAATAGTTAATTGTATAATTGTATATTAAAGTATCAAGTATTTCTACCAAACCCTACATTATATTTTAAAATGCGTAAAACACGATAATATCAGGGTTTAGAAAAAATTTTTTTTTTCAAAGTGCATTGCCTTGGTCTTAAAATTAAGGCACTTTGAAATTTATTTGAAAATTCGTAATTTTTCAAAGTGCGTTGTGTAACAAATCAAAATGGAACAACAATAATAATGGTGGTATAGGATTGGTGGACATAGACCTAACACTAAAGGCCCTTAAGGCATGGGTAAAACGATTTATTGATAGATAATCAATTATTGATAGTTGTGAATGGATATTTGATTGTAATGCATGAAAACCTGTGTATGTAATACATATTTCTCTCCTGAGCAACATATTAAGCAATAACAAAATCAGCTACTGGAGTCATATAGTAGTAATAATATCGGGATGATGTATATACATGTAACATATTGAGCATTGCACTTATTAATAAAATTTTAATAACTGTTTATGAGTATAAGCCTACATCGGACTTGAATCCCTTGTGGAGCCTAAGACATGTTCAGGGCCACAATGTACATAATTTAAACAGATCAGCAATATGCCAAAATCCTTGCATAGAAGTAAACACATATATTCTAACATTTCAGTTTTTAAGAATAATTTGAAATATTTTCCTATGTAAAATTGGACCCCCAATGTTGCTCAACCCTACTCCCAGGGACCATGATTTGAACAAATGGTTTTTGAGAAAAAGACTTTGATTGCTTTTCCTCTATGTTTTCCTATAAAAAATAACGACTCCCTGTTGTGCCCCTCCCTTATTCCCGAGGACCGTGATTTGAAAATGAATTTGAACTTGAATCTACTCTACCTGAGGATGCTTTAACACAAGTTTCAGCGTTTTTGAGAAGACATTTTTAAATAGATTTTCTATGTAAAATTCCTATGTAAAAATTCGACCCTCATTGTGGACCCACACTACCCGTAGGAATCATGATTTGAACAAAAATTGAATCTACACTTCCTAAGGATAGTTCGATACAAGTTTCAGATATGATTTAGGCCCCATCCCACCCCCGGGGATCATGGATTGAACAAACTTGAATCTAAACTCCCCAAGGATGCCTCCATACAAGTACCAGGTATAGGCTCCATTCCTGCGCCGAGGATCATGATTTGAACAATTTTAAACAACACTGAGGATGTTTCCACATAAATTTAAGCTTCTCTGATAAAATGGTTTTTGAGAAGATGATATTCAATATATACTTTCAACAACTTTTAAAGCAATATGAGCTGTAATTTTCATGTTGAAATTTTTTTTGAAGAAAATGTTAACTTCTACTAAAATGACAAAAATATCATGGTTTTAAACATTCTGTTAGCTCTGTTTTTGTGGGAAAAGCCATTAAGAATCCTTAATTGGAGCAAAATTGAATTATATTTGTAGTCCTGTACATAAATTATATATTTTTGCTATATATTCCTTATAAGTGAAATCTTTCTTCTGACTTTAATGATTTTTTCAAATCTTATTTATCATAAAAGTTAAAGTTACAGGCAGATTTATCATACTAGCAGGTTTTTGCAGCAAAATAACATTATAAAAAATACAGCTCATATTGCTTTAATTACATCCACTAAAAGGAGGTTGTAATCTTTTAGTTTAACAAACTTGAATTTGGTTTACCTGATAATGCGTTTTGGCAAGTTTGGTTTTAATTCACCCAATTACAATGAAAAAGGCAAAGATATTAAAAGTTAATGGACAGACAAACGAGCGGACGAGCAGAAGAACATCCTTCACATGAATCAGGTTGAATTAAGTTGACAATCAATCCAATTTTTTGCCCCGAACCTGTACTAGGTCATGCCAGGGATTCCTTGCTATTTGCAGCTGTAGATGTTTCAACCGGTTGATGGTTAATTAATAAAATACCAGTATCTTCTCTATAAGATATAAGGTCTGAATTGTCAGTGTAAATTCCGGAGAATTATTTGTTATACATATGAAGGTACTTCCTCCATGCTGACTCCGCCGTTTTTTGGGGGTCTGTATAAACCGGTGCTAGTCGGGGTTTTGACCTCTTACACCTACCCTGTAGACGTGCTTTCTCGGCCAATTTCCTTTTTTTTGTTCGTCGACCAAACACCTCAAGAATGAAAAGCTTGACGGGGCTACATAACATAACAGTTTTTTCTACTAACAAATTTTCTACCAGCTGAACATTTTAGAAATTTTACAAACGTTGTAGAATGACGCAATAAGAAAAAGTAAAACGTTACAATGCATTCGCGGAAAGGAATTTCCCAAAATCATTAAACTATTGCCCTTGTTTTTTTTTTAAATTGTTATATTAATCTGATTTATTTTTAAAAGAAAAAAAATATCATAAAGTTATAGAACCTAACTTGATACGTTATATGTAATAAATGTTACATAAATATTTAAAATTTCTACATTCGCATTACACCAACTGTTGTTCAATTTTAAATTTTCGGGTTTTAATTTGTCCATTATATAATTATCATTTAATGTAATTGGTCATTGAAGTTTTATATGATCATGTGTTTTTTCCGGTTATTAACATTAATTAACTAATTTCCCTGTGTTGTCACTTAAAATTAAAAGGACAACGTTACGTGATCATAACTTAAGTATTAATTCTATAAAATCAATTCTATGATGATTTCAAATGTCGTTGCATTAAGAAAAGCAGAATATCCCTAAAAGAAAAAAGGAAAGAAAAAAAAATAAATTAAACGATTAAGGAGATTTTATTTAATAACAGGCTGAATATTTTACTGCAGGATAAATGGAAGATTTAACAAAAAGTCAGACTAAAAATCCTGAAGAGTGTTTGGTTTTTTTAAATATTAAACAGACTGGAGAATTAAGTGAAGAAAAGTTTGGAAATTCTACTGCAGAACAAGTGAGAGATTTCACAAAAGAAAAAAATGAAGATTTTACTAAAACGTTTGATGAAAAACTAACTGCTTTTTCTAGTAAACAGACTGGAATATTGTCTGAATCACCAAACGTCGATTTAAATAACAAACAGCTGTTTAAAGATTTTATTAAAAAACCGATGAGAGATTCAACTAAAGAACAGGTTGGGACGTTATCAAAAGAACAAACTGGAAAATTCATACCAATACAATCTAAAAATGTTGAGGAAGAACGGATTAAAGATTCAACTGACACACATCTTGGAGAATTTACTGACGAACGGATTGACCATTTTACGTTTACGTATAAATACCTGCTAGGAGATTGTACTAAAGAACGGATGAAAGGTTCAACTAAAGAACGGATGAGAAAATTAGATTCTACTGAAGTATATGCTCGGGTAAGAATATCAAATCATATTGTATACGTTCTCAATGCAAGTCTCTCTGTTTAATTGTCAGTGCTCTCTTAAGTGATGTTAGATATAGAATCTTTGATACATTGCAATTGTTTATTGTAAAGAGCACAAATGTTGATTTTTAAAACACAAAAAATTTGACGAAATGATACTAAATAATAAACAAAAAACAATATATCAAGTCTAATGATAAGTTTATTCTAAATTTCAGTATCGTTTGAATTCTTATGCCTCCGCTTAACACTGAACTACACGCATTAAGACATATAAACAACTAAATGAATAACTCAGCTCATACCATTTGACACTTACTGTGGTTTCATTAATTTTCAAGGGCATCAATTTTCGTGGATAAAGTGAAAATCACAGTTTCAAGGATACGTAAATTCGTGGCCAATGACCCTATCAATACAAAATGTTAATAAAAATTGCACTTCAATGAACATTTAATTTCATGGATCAACTAAACAACGAAATCCACGAAAATTGGTATTCAACGAATATTGATGAAACCACAGTATCAATGAAATAAGACTCTTTTAAACCATCTCCTCCCAACAACCAACCCACCCCTATCCCCCCAAAACTACAACTAATACTGATCCATTAAGGTTTGAGACTCTATTTTAATAAATCATTCCCGAAAATGATTCCAAAAGACTCTTTTAAACAAAAGGATGAAGATAAAACCCATTCATTCAGAAACTTCGTAACTGGTCACTTATAATTATGAAGGTTCACTAATTAAAAACATATATCTCCGTGTTGCTAAAATATGATTTTTTCTGTAACGTTTAAGTAACGCAAGGACATGTAACAATTGATTTGCATTATCAAATTTATATTGAAACGATGTATATCAATAATAAAAATGACAATAACAAACCATCAACCATCTTAAAAATCCATAAAACGAAATACAAATTCAAAGCAGAGCAATACGAACCTCCAAAACGATAGAGGTAGGATCCGGTGCCTAGGAGGAGTGAGCATCCCCCGCTGACCGGTCACAGCCGCCGTGTGCTCCTTGACGTAATCGGGATAAAACGGAAAAGTCCGTAGACAATTACGTGATTAGTTATGGTCTAACAATTAGTATGAAAAACGTCAGTCAGCAGGCGAGCCAGTGGAAGATAGTATTTGCTGACAAGGTCGTTGTATCGACCATAGAACTTACGAAAAGGTGACTTCAAACGAGACTGTTGATAGTCCTGTTTTATCAACTTGTTTGTCAGTAGCTTGCCTCGCCTTAGAAACTGTTCATACGAAGGGCATGTCCTTGCGTATCGAATTAACTGAGAGACAAAAACAACTTATGCAGGTGATGACGGTATATTGATACATAAGTAAGAAAAGTTGACTATAGAAACATTAAAGACATCGCGTTTTATTTAAAGTTTTGCCGTTAGGTTACCATCAATGTTCGTTTCCAGTGGAATATCCAAATATGAAACAAATGACGTAGACTCTGTAGAACCCTTTTTTAAAAAGTTCACTGGTATATTCAAGTCGACTTTAAAATGGAAATAAAATTTTTAAATTGAAAATACGTCGTCGATATACCTGAATGTTGAGTTGAAGGCCACAGCGAGTGATTTATTATTTTAAATGAATAAATTCTGCTTCATAAGAATATAAAAAAGGTCTGCTAACAATGGGGCACAATTGGTACCCGATGGAATTCTAAAAGATTGTTGGAAGACTTGATTTCCAAAAACTACATAGATGTTGTCTTTCAGAAAATCAAGCATCTTTTAAAAGTCAACTTCAGAACTGAGTATAAAAAGACATTTTATTATATATGAGAATATTTCTCATTCGTTTCAGTAAATTGAAAATATATATTACCTCATTTGCACATGTCCTTTCGATTATTTCGTAATTTTTTTTATACATTATAGTTTTACGTACTATTATGAATATGTTTTTTATTAAGTTTTGAATATTGCGTATCGTTAAAGTATAATCTAATTATTGATTGATTATCCACTTTACAAGGCGCTTAGTTCTTTCCGTTATTTACACATAAAATTGGATTAATTTCCTTGTTAAACATTAAAATTAAAACAACAACGAGACGTGTTATCTACAACTATTTTCAGATATAATTAAATAGCTTTAGCACAGATTTAGCTATAAAGGGCTAATACAAATGCAAGCCAAATTAAGAAAATGTGCGGGAAACCTTTTAGATTTAGATTCTCAAGAACTATTCAAAATTAGAATTGTAGAATCTGTAATATCACTTTGCGAACACAACAATATGCAATAAATTTCTAAATTGTCGATGGTCCAAATTTGCTCCATTTATAACATCTTAAGAACCCCACTAAGATATTCTACATTTTTATATTTTATAAGAATATATAATGATATGAACATACATGTACAGTACTGGTTAAAGCTATATACCACTTTTGACCCCTATCCACCTCCTATTAGAGTTACTATAGTATTAAAATATTAGGAAACAATACAATAAAGTGGTTAATTTGGTGGTTGATGTGAAGATATATTTATATATATATATATATATATATATATATATATATATATATATATATATATATATATATATATATATATATATATATATATATATATATATATATATATCAATTTTACAATGTAATTAACAAAACGTGTTATCGCAAGCTTTAATACACCTCTGCGAATGTTATTGTCATTTAAATTTTAGACCACGTGGTTTTATTTGACCCTTTCAGTTTCATATTTAAAATCGTGCCTCGTGTTTATAATCTATTTCATAGAATCTAGGTACTTGTTGTAGTCAAATATAAAACCCAGAGGTCTATTGATTTTTAACTTTATCTTCATTAATTGGTGATTAAAATTTGTTCTAAATATAGATGTGACAATACAAAAAAAAATCTGCTGTTGCAACAATTAATATGATTGGAAGAGACCCCAAGGTTTTTTTTTTCGATCTGCGCCTGACCTAGTTATAGCATCAATAATGAAACAGACTATACTATTTTTTTTAAATGTTCCTTTAACATGGCTCGATATACTAAGTTTTCATGCAAAATAGACACACCATTATCTATACTACTATATATTAAAATAACAGACTCGAATTTTTAGGCTTCAATACCGACAAATCAGAGGAGTACTGTCTTTCTTTTTATTTTTATTTAAACATCATTGGTACTTGACCAATTTGTTTTTTTTAAATCAAGCTTCGCTAATTAATAATTTACGAAAAATCCTTTTTAAAATCCGGAAATCATCTGGATATTTTGGAATTTACAATTTTGCGCATGCGCATTACATTTACGCTAAATCGTAGAAGGATCTCTAGTTTATGTTTCAACCATATCACATGAATAAACTCAGAAACGAGAATACAGTTACGTGTAAATTTTCGTTGAAAATTTGCTAGGACCTATATATTCTGTTCATGAAAGAAAATACGGGAGATAACTCTAACTCAGTGCATTTATTATGAAAAATGCCGAGAGTTTCGAATGTCAACATGTTGTGTAAATTTGAAGCGAGGAAAAACGTTGGTGAAAAAGTGCTATATTCTACATTAATATAATTTAAATTTTTAGACGAAAGGTATTTACAGCCTCAAAACGGTTTGTTATGAATAATTTGACTGTTGTTTTCAATGCAGTTTCATTAATTTTCTTCAATATCGTTTTGGATCGATTCTGCGATTTTTTGCTACACAACAGGTATATAGGAGGCATTTTAACTGTGGTGAAGGCCTGTCCCGAGTTAGAATATTCTAACTAAGCAGGGTGTAGTGAAATTGATAGGATTATTGTAGGTTTAAAGCTTGGTTATGTAAAGTCATCAGTACGGTGTCGATGTATCTATTTCGTAAATTTCCGATATCATATGCAATGTCACCCGTGCACGCACGGATTAGAGTCTATTTTTTTTTTAAAATTGTTATTGCACAGAACAGGCATCAAACATGGCTATAATTATATTAAGCAACCCAATGTTTATATTTTTAACTACTCTACACGTGGTTGAAACACGAACGATAACTCTGTTCTGAATATAATCATTTAGTTTAAATAACTGCTACGTAGTGAAATAAAACATACATCTTAGACGATTTTTATGTTTTAACATAAATCAAAGCAGGATATGATATGGAAAAGGACCAGAACTTCCGTGTTTTGATAATATTATCCGAACATATATACTTCCACTCGAAATTTCACAGGAACTAAACAATTATCGGTGAAGTCTCGTGAACTTTCATTCGAGCACCTCTGGATTTATTATATACTAAGCAACGATAAAAAATATTCCGAACACATTCGTCAACCGATATCGCTGTGGGTATGCTTGTGGGGCCTTACGCATTTAAGTCCCTTTACCCATGCTGTTTCGCTTCAATATTTTAGAAATATCGGTATAATCAGTACCGATCAGACCCAACCTAACAGAAAGTAAACCCCAACTAAACCCTGGGCTTACTTTTTGGGTTTGCTCTTGGTTTACTTCGGGTTTACTAGAGTTGACTTAGAGTAAACCCAAAGTAAATCCAAAGTGGGCACAGAGAGTAAACCCTGATCAGTAGTACATGTACATTCCTGAAAACAGACGCTATCCGTGAATTCGGAATACACAAGGGGCAGGAATTACAGGCAGTTGGGTGATAAAATTAATTAGGGGTCTGTTTCATACTTCAGTGTGTACAGTTGACCAAATAAGCAATTTCCAAGTAAACCAAAAGCAAACCCCAAGTAAACCCAGAGTAAACTATGAGTGGACCCAAATTTTCAAAAAAGTAAACACAGAGTAAACCCAAAGTAAAACCCAAAAGTAAACCCAGGGTTAAGTTGGGGTTTACCCTGGTGTTAGGTTGGGTCTGATTGGTACTGTATGTGTTTTGCTGCATTGAGAATAAAGTTTTATCAATGAGTAAGAAAATTCTTTAAACGAGATAATTAACACATACGTTATAAAAATGTTTTCAACTTATTCTAGTTATATGAATTTTTTAAAATGAGCTTTTCTTGATTTGTTGTTGCCAGGCGAATTCTTTCGAGTGCACAGATATAGATCTTCATGATAACCTTCTGGAAGCAGCAGGTGACCATCATCCCGTGGTGAAGACAGTCCCTCCAGCGCCCATTCCTCCGGTTGTACCCATGAGATCCTATAAAAAGTTGTTATAATAGTTGTATACACGCTTATCATGTGTAAAAATACTATTTTCAAGTTTCATGAAATAACTAAAATTCTAATTTCGTGAGATGCGGAACTTTCTAAAACCAGTTTGATAATACAAGTATACTTTTCTCTGAACTGTCAATCATTTATCTATCTTCCAATTCGTCAGGTAAATATAGGTGCTTAATCAAAGGACTTAAAATTTTGAATGCTGCACCCGAATTCAACATATGCAAAAATACATAATACATGCCAAATATGTTTGCACTACTTCCATTTATGTAGACCCCTTGATCAATTCAATATATGTTTTTCTCAAATTTTACCCATGATTATATTTCTTGAACAAAACATTATAATCATGCACAATAATTGTTTGATCAAAATATTTTTATTATGTATAGGTAATAGTGTCGTCTACAAGGATAATTTACATTGTTTTAAAATATGTTTAAATTCAAACTCCACATCTGCATATCGTTTCTTTGTTTAAGTTCGCGCAAGTCGTTTGGTACAAATTGGCCAGAACGTTTCAAGCACTGCATATTGATTAAAGGTGAATAGCGTGCTCCTTCCTGTTTCATGCAATCACAAGTGTGAATTTTTGACATTATAGACATATGCGTTTTAAGATGGCTCGACACACCCATGCATTATTTAATGTATCGATGAAGAATCATTTTCGAGAAAGGATTATACGAAAATGACACTTATATCGGCTTCTAGTTATTTTATATGATTTTGTTTCATATTTTTTTGCAGAAACCGGAAACATGGTGTCAGCAGCGAACAGGATATTTTAGAGCTAAAATTTTGGTTTCAATTAATGCACAATACAATTATCAATAAATACATATCAAAGACGGCCATATAAACTTTGTAGTATTTAAAGCTGACATGAATTCATAAATACGCATTATTTCCCTTCTATACCCTGACTACCGCCATATTAGTTGTCTATTTCTATTGTTATGCTCATCGCTGCACACCCCCTATATAAGGCCGAAAACACTATTCATGCTTCACCACATTTAGGTATTTCATTCACCCGGACACGTTATCTTGGACGAAAAGACGCGTAGAAAGGCATTTTGAACAAAAATAATATGACAACCACTCCACTGTCAAGGGATATCCATTGAACGATGAAACAAGACAGAGTAAAATCCAGACACAGATACTTAAAAAATCCTCGATAATTGTAGACCGTTTTCTTGTGTATGTTATAACATTGCACATGTGCAATCACGCATTGTGGCAGATCGAGCATTGTCAATGATCGCATGGATTTTTTTTGTAGAAACCGATGGAAACGATGCTACGTTGTTATTTTTTTGGATTTCCTATCATTTATCTATTGTGTTGGATGTTGTGTCGCCGGGGTTTTCAAAAAGATGCACTCTGTATCAATGACACACGTACGCGTGTTCGATGTGCATGTGAATTAAGGCAGCACTATTTGTGAAAAATAGTACGGATACCTTGGAAATTTTTTCAAATATTAAATATTTTTTTGTATTTTTGTTTTTGTTTCCTTTATTCTTTACTACAAAGATTTTACTACAATATGTAGTTCATGCATTTAGAAGTCCGTGTAACCTGAATGCCTCGATCGGAAAGCAACCGACCGTAACTTTCTCGACCGGTATATATACCCCAGTGGCAGTAGAGGAGCGATCAAAACTAATATGGCGACCAAACGCTTTTATGAGTTCATGTCAGCTTTAAGAAAAATATTTATAAAAATTAAAAACGATAATTGTAGATATCTTTTAAATCTATGGATAAAAACTGCAAATGAACTGTTACTCGCATTAAAAAAAAAATTGTACAATCATACTTCATCCAGAAATTGAATGGAAATAGTGAAATTAAAGAAAAATTAGAAAATCTTATAATCGAACCGATTCCGATTGTAATTAAACTAATCCCGAACGAAATTATATAAAGTTAGAATATATCACAATTTTGCAAAAATTTCAGGTTGTTTAGTCGTAAATGGCATGCATTTGTTGATAATTATATTACACATTAATTGACACCAAGTTTTAATCTCTAAAATACCCTGTTTGTCCTCAAAACAGTTCTTCTTATTTTACTGAAAAAATACCAAAATAATTATTTGAAATAACTGAAAGCCGATATTGATCTTTTGTAGAATCATATTTCAAAAAAGATTCTTCATTGATCCATTAAATAAAATGTTGGTTTGTCGAGGAACCTTAATTTAAATGTATATACATGTACATACAATTTTATTTTGTATATAAAACTTAAATGTACAGAAATCAATACATTTATATTCAGATGGTTATTTTTTAACAAATTCCAAATAACCCTCCCCCCAACCCCCCCCCCCCCAAAAAAAAAAAAAAAATCAAAACAAAACAAAAATAAAATAAAACAACAAACAAAAACAAAAACAAAAACAAAACAAAAAAACCAAAAATACAAAAAATACAAGACCACAAAAAAAAACCAAAAAAAAAAAAACCAAAAAACCACACACACACACAAAACCAAAACAAAAATATTATCAGAGAAAGGTAAAAAATAAAAAGTTAATTAATAATTTCATGAATAAACAAATGTTTTGATATATATTTCTCTGATTCATACATCATACTATTACCTGAAATTTTGTCAGCTGGTTTTCAATCTCTTTTTATTAACATCTTTTTTTTTTGTTTCGCGGTTGTTCAACATCGATAACCATAAAGTACCCCACTCTATCACGTCTACTCAGGGGGATAGACAATTCTACAACCGGGAATAAACACAGATCAATAAATCCACACCCTTGTAAAATAATACATTAAATATCTAGTATATTATCTGAAATATATTACTAATGATACGTTACAATCAAAGAGTTGACCACCAAAGTTTTGATTTAATCCATTGTAGACCATTAAGTTTTCAAAATAAATTCTATCGTCTGTTGTTTGTTTGATTTGGGATTTTGTGAGGTTAATTATTTTTTCAGAAATATGCTTTAAGGAATTGATTTTGTGTATTTTTAAAAAAAAAGTTGTTCTTCTTGTATCATTCTTTTATCTGAAATTACAGATTCGATTTTACATACACAAGTAAGTAAAATTATATTGAAATAGACATAGAACCGTAACGTTTACGAATGTATTGGTACAGGACGATTACTGTTAATATATTACTGTAAACGTATGACATTTGGCTATATATCTAATAAGAGATTTTGGTGGACTGCAGCTTCCGCTAAATCAAATATATCGCCAAATGTGAAAATATATGTAGATAGATTAGTGCATTTTGGAATGCGCTTAGCCATATTCACGCTAACTTGTTTAATAATCATTTTCCGCCAGATATCGTGCCAGACAAATGAAATAAGTTTACAATATATTGGTTCGCACAACTGTTAAGCAAAAAACAAAAATTCTCCCTTTTAATATAAATCTACCTTTATCGATACATATCGTCCTCATTTAAACAGAACATTAAATATCAAAATTGACATATGTTTATTAGTGTTGTTCTGGGTTTTGGAATAATTTCTTAAGTTGACATAATTAAGGTAATAAAATTCTTAAAAATTGTTTTTGATAACTCAAACCAAAAATAAAATAACACTTATTTTTAAATGTTAAGAAAGCTATTGTCGATAAATTTGATGGAAAACCCAAATGTTTAAGTAAGGTACTAGTATTGGTTAATTTAAAAAGAGAGGAAAAAGTCTGAAGCATAGAAAAAAAAATCAAAGGCTCTTGCTTTGCGAAAAGTCTTCAAAGATGGAGAGGAAGCTTAAGATGACTCAACAAACCAATACATAATTTAATAGATGGATCAATGGAAAAATCATTTTTAAAATATAATTTCTCAAATAAGAGAGTATATAATCAATAACTGCTTTTAGTTAATTATTTTTTATTATGATGGGTCGTCTTTTTTCAGAGAAACTGGAACAATCGATTTGTCTATATACCCTTATGCTAGTATATTGATATCATTTAACTATATAATGTTATTTACGCATATATTGAATGTTATTTCTTATTTCTCTTAAAGAATATGAGCTGTATTTTTCAGAGTTTTATTTTGATGCAAAAACCTGCTAGTATAATATGTCTACATATAACTTTAACTTTAATGATGAATAAGATTTGAAAAATAAACAGTAATGTTTGCCAGAGGAAAGAGTTCTCTTTTTCTAAGGAATATATAGCAAATCATTTTTCTTTGTACAGAACGACAAAGATTCAATTTTGCTCCAATAAAGGCGTTTTATAGGCCTTTTTCACAAAAGTATGGCTAACAGAAATTTAAAAAACAATGACATTTTTGGTCATTTTAGTAGACGATAACATTTTCGTAAAAAAAAAATTCAACATGAAAATTGCAGCTCATAGTGCTTTAATAATCATTGTGTAAATATGTTTCATACAGGGCTACAATGCAAACCTGAAACATTTTGTCACATTGTGCTATTTCGTCTAAATAAAGAAGCTATTTATATAATATTTACATTTTTCTAGTGTCTTTGTGAGAACACTACAAATCAAATTTGTAGCGTATATTTTAAAACATTTCATCAATGACGCAAAGAAAATGGCGTAGTGTTGAGGCACAAGCGGGGTTTGTCTACAAAACGAAAAGAAAATAAGACGAATGTACCAATAATTTAATATTTGCATATAAAACAAAATATTTATTGTTCATAAGGTTATTAAACATTGTCGAAGTGTTCACACATTTCTTTATCGACTTTCAAGGTACTCAAATGGCAATATGATAGAAAGTCAGAATACCACTGTTTTCAGAAAATACGTGATGTGTAATCCATCTATACTCTATACAAAAAGAGTTTGCAAGCATTCTGTAGTTCTGCATTTTCTTTTGAAACTGTTGACCGCTCATCATAAATCTGATAAACTAATCCGATATTTTTAATCTCCTAAATTTGTATTACATTGTAATATATTAAAGTTTTGTAAAAATAAATACTAAGAACAGCACTCGGTTGGTAGTTTTAATAGGTTAAAGTTATGCAGGAATCCTTTTTTAAAAGAATGTTTGATACCACCGTAAGGGAGACTAAATAGCAATTCATGTAAAAATTATTTTGCAAACCCTTCATTCATATCATTTTAATAAATAAGTTTGCATTTAAATACCTGCACAGCTAACGCATTTTCAGAAAATGAGTTCGATAGACTTTATCGATTTTGATATATTGAAATACTATTCAATAAAATAAAGAATTCCAAGGTATATTTATAAGTATCCCATTTTATCAAGAAGCTTTGCAGTTTATCAATTCAGTCAAAATATATTAGCTCCTTTTAGCATCCACTTCAGCAAAGGTTCTAAATCAAATTAGTTCGTAAATTAATGCAACATGCTGAAATACTGATAGGCAAAACTTTAGACGACCTATTGTATGGAAAGATAAGGATCCACGCATAAGTCGATGAAGTAGTTTCCAGTGATAGAGTCTATCGTACGGCGATCAATCGAAGATTATGGTTTTTTTAGAAGAAACTTCAAATTTTAGGGGAATGTTCAAATGTTCATGTGCGTTTCATTCAATAAATGACTAAAATAGTCTCACGTGTACTGATAAGACTCCTATCTCCAATGAATAACTTATCAAAATTGCACTTATAGCATGCAGAGATTTCTTTTGTTAACTCAATACGAGGAATAATTCATTCTAAATATATTTGATAATTTTTTGCTTAATATTTGATTTATATTTACTACATCTATTTGTTTTCTCTTGTTTTTTTTTGCACCGTAGAAAAAAATGTTTTGTTTTTGTTTTGTTTCGTTTTTGTTACGGGGAAAATATTAGTGTTAAAAAAGGATCAAGTATTACCTCGCATTGGTAATTTGGATGCAAACAAATTTAGTCGATTATTACTTTCTGTGTATGTGTTTTATTGACACCACATATTACCATTGTTTATTTTTGGCACCGGATCAATATAAAATAAATTTTAAAAAACTCAAAGGGGATACTAAAATGTTTATTCCTGACATTCCTTATAAGCCAACATTGTAACTTATAGTTTTCGCTTTCATTTAAGCAATTCAGTTTGTAGATCTAAAATTGTGACACGTATTGGTTTAAATGGCATTTCTATTAAAAGAACCCATTTTCAAAAAATGAAGTCAGTATATCAATATCTATATATATACATCTTAACCTTACGATACTAGTAAAGCGAAAGCACTTACCCGTTCCGTATTCATAAAACATTTTTCAGCTTCTTATAATGAAGTTAGCTCCATCTGAGATCCATTACAGCCAGGATTCTATTTCAAATAGGTTTGGGAAAAGCACCCAACATTCTGGAGTACTGATAGGTGAGACTTTAGACAAAATTTTGACAGGAGATTGCAGTATTTTCGACATAAATACCATTCAAGTAGTACGTCGCAATGGCCTCTACCTAACGGCGGACAATAGAAGATTGTGGATTTTTAAGAAGCTTGAAGAAATGGGAGAATGTACGGAGATTCCAGTACATATGACCCATTATATAAATCCTCTAAAAAATGTTACTGGATCATCAATACGAGTTAGAGGGAATCCAGGGGGTCATTTGTGGCGGACTTGGAATGAGCGTCGACAATCCGTATTCACCAAGCAGAATTCAGACTCTTGTGAATCTGATAACCAATTTTTGCTGAGAAATTTTCCCAGAATGTCTTTATTTCCTACAGTGTGGGGACATTTGCCCCCGTCGAAAATGTATTATAGTGTATCGCAAATTCAATGCGAGTTATCAGAGCTGGAACAGGATGTCAAAAAAATTTGCACTGGTTATTTTTCATTCACTGATGTTGAAATGAAAGTCTATCAGTATGGAAATAAATACTGTGCTTTAGACAATGAAATGCTATGGAAGTTACGCGTGGCAGAGAAATTTCAAAAATGTTCTTCTGTAAAGTTTTACGTTGTTGTTAAGCCAAGTTGTACTAGCTATCCATATTTTTCGGAGGAGTTACATATTGATAGTGAAAAAAGTGATTTTTTCTATAAATTTCGTCAAACCATATTGAGGTTGCCGACACTGGAAACTATACACGTCCACTCTTCTAAAATTTCTTATAGCGGTCCCTGCTTGCCCGATTTTTATAATGGGAAGTCAATTATTGCAGCATTGGTTGATTTTAGAGAAAACCCAGAAGCTTTATCAGTTGTCAAAAACAGTGGGGAATATTATACTCTGGAAAACCGAAAACTCTGGATTTTTAAACAAATTTCTAAAATAGAGAGACGGCCACCAAAAATAACTGTGCATATCAAAATGGAAATGGATTCTAACATGTTGCGATATTTCACCTCCAATTTCATTTCACCGCATTTTACAACTGTTAAATTCAAGGAAGTTTATCGCCATTCCGCCTTGGAGAAAACTTTCCTTGATTTTTTGCAAAGAGAAGAAGATAATGATGATATTGATGATGATGTCGGTGAAGATAATGATCCATCATAATTACATTTATGTGCATGTAAAATGGTATTGCTAATTAAAAATTGATCCAATTTGTTAACGTATTCATGATGGCTAAACACAGTTTTAAAAAGAGTAGTATTTTAAACGTTTTCATCAATACTTTGGACTTAGCAATCGTCTATTGTCAATATCTTATTCATAATGCCCTTTGTTGTGTGATCATGTCAACAGAAATTTTTGTACACAAAGCTTAACTGCAAAATTACGTTGACTTTGTATAAATGATTGCCTTATATAAACAAAACGAGAAACATTGGTTAAACTAATCTACAAATGCCATAATTATTGAGCAGCCTATGTTACTGACTTAATAATTGTAGTTATTACCTTTTATCATGACCTGCAGTCTTCTTTTATTTTTATAAATCACTTTTTAAATGAGCTGGTAAAATTGTAAGTCGCCATCTTAAAGGGGCATGGTCACGATTTTTCTTCAAAAATTATTCTTCCGATTTTAGTGTTTATAATGCTTCAGTATGGCATTTTTAACCGGCAACCAAACTTTGAGAGTCACATCTGTCGAATTAAAAGCGAAATACAGAGCTTACAGTTCTTTGATATGTAAACAAAGCTTTTGTTTATATTTTGAATGTGGAAATGAAAATTCAAGGTTTAAACCTAAAATGAATGTAAAAAAAGAACATTAGAAACTGTTTACTTATGCTTGTAAAGAATAAAAATATAGACAAATCAGCTTGAAAAAGATTTTTTACTGGTATGTTTAACCTTTGTTTACATAACAACTAAAGTGTTAGATATTCTATGATCTTGTGACATGACTCTGTAACTGTTCTGAATGACCTGACATGACCCTTCTAATTTACAAATGCATATTGGTATTTTTGTGATCGACTTCGGCCGATCACAGTTTTGTCCATATGAGGCATCGGGCAAATTTTACTATTTTCCTACGCATTGCGCGCCTTGCACTTCTTTATTTATTATGCAATGACAACCTCATTTAAACTTTAATTACACGTACATTACTAAAAACGTTATTCTTCTCCGTTTATCGCAAAAGTAAAACATGTATACATTTACTATAAATTCATGTCGAACAGTTAAAAAAAGAGAATTGTTGTCTGTATTAAGATTATTGTATAATTGAAAGCTTATTTTCAAAATAAAGAAAGTGATAGATCTGACTCATACAAATTTGCGGAGTGTAGTGAAATGTGATGAAATGTGATGAAATGTGGTGGATCGCTGAATAAATCATAAAGATTTTGAAAATACGGAGGTCAATTGAGGGTAATGAAACCAGTGATGGTGTGAGGGCTATATTAGTATATTTCTTCTATTTTACGATTGAGTACACGTTCTACAAAATATCTCTCGTTGGCACGGATGTTAGCGCGAAAGGGTGGGAGGAACCCAGAGTTCCCAGAGAGAACTCACGTGTCCAAGCGCGCGACCACCATACCCTATCATATAGTATGGTAGGCGGTGAGAAGGTATAAAATCATAATTCCTTATTAACAATTTTTACACTAATAAAAGAAAAAGAAAAGAATATATTAAAATACATGTTTACAATGTTTTTAAACGAAAACAGCCTCCTGTTTACATAAACATCTGTTCCAAAATTATTTCTACCACACAGAGTTCAGTTTATCTTTTTGAAACTATTACTTTGAATAGTCCAAACAAAACATTACCGTGACATGCACATGCACTACCATAAGTACTTGGGTAACTCTTTTGTAATCGTGTATTTGTTGTTTAGCGAAACATTAAATGTCTAATGTTAATTCATGTTTTTACTATTAAAAAAGATCCGTTATCGTTGACAATATAAACTTTCAATATTATATTTTTCAGAACTTTTATAATTTTACAAATGTTATATGTGTAAAATTAAAAAAATCAAAATATAAATATTTTTCTTTCCAAACATTAATGCATTAAATCGAACAATACAGCTTTTAAGATAATTTAATGTCAACACTTGTTGATAACGCAGTTCTTGACAAGTACGTGCACTTGTTTAAATCCAGCACAATCAAAACCCAATTTTAGAAAATAAGTTAGATGTAATCTATTAATACTCTGTACAAAAAAGGCTGCAAACATTCTGAAGTTATGCATTTTATTTTGTAATTGTTGACTGCTCTTCATAAATCTGACACATGTGTAACATAATAAGATATTTGCAATCTCTGAAATCTCCTCAATTTTTACCCTATTTAAGTTTAAAAAATACCCAGGTTAGCACTTGGGAGTTTTGAAAGGCTAAAATTATGCGGGAAGACTAAACTCGTGTTTACTGAATTGCACACGATATAATATAGCCCAACGGGAGACTAAACAGCAATTCATATAGAGTTGTTTTGCTAACCCTTTATTCGTGTCATTTTATAAATGAGTTTGCATTTAAATACCTGCACAGCTAAAGCCGTTTTCAGAAAATGCGATCGATATACTTTTTCGATTTTGATATACATGAATACCATTCAATAGAATAAGCAATTCCAATGCTTAATTATCCTATTTTATACGGACAGTTGCAGTTTGTCATTTCAGTCACAAGATGTTGGCTCCCTCTAACATCCACTATAGCCAAGATTCTATTTCAAATAGGTTCGGACAGTGTACGCAACATGCTGGAGTACTGATAGGCAAGACTTTGGACGACCTATTGTCTGGAAAGATAAGCATCAATGACATAAGTCGAATTGAAGTAGTTTCGCGTGATGGGATCTATCGTTCGGCGGACAATCGAAGATTGTGGATTTTTAAGAAACTTGAATGTTTAGGGGAATGTTCGAAGGTTCCCGTTCGTTTCATTCAATATATCAATCCTCAAAAATGTGTCATTGAATCTACAATTAGAGTTAGAGGGGACCCCGGTGGTACTCTTTGGAGAAATTGGACTCGTGCAAGTTTTCGAACTAAATCTGTGCTTTCGGAATCAGGACAGTCATCAAGAAAAGTACTGGTACAAATGAGGGGTGCGAATACCAGTCCATCTAATAAGGTGTGGCAAACTAGGGCCACAACAGTCTATACAGTTAAATCTGCCATTTCGACGTTTAGACAGGCGCCAAATAAAGGATATACAAGGAATGCAATTTCGGCAAGACTGTCATCGCAGCATTTGTCTCCGTCTATGCTGGATAATGATTCTAAGAATTCCAATGACCACACGAAAACAGAGCAGCCAAAAAACATTTCAAGCAATTTTTCGGCCTCCAAAATGATACACCCTCCATTTTTATCAAAATCTGATTCTACGACATCTAACGAAATCTTGGAGAATTCGCAAATTATAAGCAATGATAACACTTCCAGTCTTTCCTTGGCCTCCAAAATTGCACGAACCATCATGATACCTCCATCAAAAGTATATTATAGTCAAACACATATAAGATGCAATATATCAAATCTGGAAAATGATATAAGGAATATTTGTGATGGTACTTTTCCTCTGGCAGAGTTCAAGCTCGATGTCTATTCTTATCAAAAAAAGTATTGTGCTATCGACAATGAAATGCTATGGAAATTACGTGTTTCAGAAAAATTTCAACGATGCCCCTATATTCAAGTACAAGTTGTGAGTAAACCGAGTTTTACTAGCTATCCTTATTACTCGGATGACATACACATTGAAAGTGAAACTAGTTTTGTGTTATTTAGCTTTCGAAAAACCATATCAAAACTTCCAACCTTGGAAGCCCTGAGGGTCGATCCTTCCAAGATTTTATACATTAGTTCTTCAATATACGATGAGTTTCATGGGGAGTCGATTCTAACGACATTAGTTAATTTCAGAAAACACCCAGTAGCTTTGAATGTTGTGAAATACGAAAGGAATTTCTACGCTCTAGAAAATCGGAAGCTTTGGCTATGTAAACAAGTGTCTAAGATAGAGAAAAGACTAAAGAAAATAACTGTTCACGTCAAAATGGATATGGATTACAACATGTTCCGGTATTTCACTGCACACGGCTATGCGACTGTGAAGATCAAAAAGACTCAGTCCTACACAGAGTTGGAAGAAACGTTTTTGGATTTTTTGGAGGGGTGAAATAACGAAATCTCATCAATAACAACACAAAGCTTATTTATTTTTTCACATTGACATGCCAGTATATTTTCCAAAGACACCTCATTAGCATTTAATTGTTAGTTATGTGCGGTGGACTATGATGTTATAATACAAGAGTGCTATATGAAAACATAGGAACATTAAGGTGGCTCTATACACCCACAGTTTATTCCAATTTTCACTAGAAGACCACAAACATACACTTCTCAAATATTAAAATGATGATAGGGATACTATAAGTATTTTAAAAGAATTTCTAAATGTTTTTTCGTGTTTTTGCTCTGTTGACAAATCATTTGAAAAAGTTGCTTGATGTTATAAGAAAATGTATTTTAATAAATGTAACATAAAAAAATTGAATGAAAATCATTGCAAATAAACACAAAAAATATTTAGATTTTATTTGGTATGAAAGTTCCTCGGGTAAGGGTTATCGTTCCTCAGTCCCAAGGCCCAAACACCTTGGGGACTTTTCATTTCTGAGTTGAAGAAAATTTCCTAAATATAATGTTGGAATGATAAATACATACATATTTCTTATAGGCCTGTATAAGTGAATATCTTCGCTTTAATGCATTTAATGCATGAGATGAAAGAAACTTGGCTTCTAGTTACTTGTTACTGTCCATGTGAGAACACATACCTAGGATTTCTGTGTTCTTAAGATGCACATTGCACTATATCACTGTCAATTGTCAATATATCTTAAGAAGCTGTATATATAAATTGAAGATATATGCCAGTCTTGCTAATATCAACATTCTGTCAAGTCATCCACATAATATTACGACACAGGTACTCAGATATCTCTCTTGATGTAGTCAGCTACTAGCGCATTTTGTTACAAATATCTTTATCTTTTGGCGGTTTTGGCAATATATCTCAAGTAGCTGTATATATAAATTGAAGATACATGCCAGACCTGCTAATATCAACATTCTGTCAAGTCATCCACATAAAATTACGACACAATTACATATACTCAGATATCTCTCTTTATGTAGTCAGCTACTTGTGCATTTTGTTACAAATATCTTTATTTTTTGGCGGTTTTGTCTATATATCTCAAGTAGCTGTATATATAGATTGAAGATATATGCCAGTCTTGCTAATATCAACATTCTGTCAAGTCATCCACATAGTATTACGACACAATTACTCAGATATCTCTCTTTATGTAGTCAGCTACTTGTGTATTTTGTTACAAATATCTTTATCTTTTTGCTGCCTCGTCTATATATCTCAAGTAGCTGTATATATAGATTGAAGATATATGCCAGACCCGCTAATATCAACATTCTGTCATGTTCAAAATATCATCGTTTTTAGTTTAAATAACCGCTTGATGATAAAAAAAAGACATATCTTAATAGATTTTCATGTTTTAATTTATATCAAAGAAGTAAGATATGATATGAAAAAACGACCGTTACTTACGTATTTTAAGTACATAATTCAAGCACTTGTATTTCCGCTTGAAAGAATGTGGGGGAATAAGCCGAGGCAAAAAAAAAAAAACCCCACATAGGTTCATTAAAAAAAATATTTATTTTTTTTTAGCAAATTTCACTTTCGTTACATTTATTAAACATATGTGATCATATACATTCAGTGTTGTCATAACCCACAAAAAGAAACTTCACATTTAATTGATATTAAGACAACAAAATAGTTATATGATAATATGGCAGCAAAATGATATAGAAATCGGATGTTCGAATTAAATATTTTTCATAGAGTGGGTCATCGTACCATTTTTTAAAGAACAAATATTGTTAACACATATTATTAACGTCTATCTTTTTCAATTTTCCAAAAAATGGTACGAAAACCTACTCTATGGTAAAAAGTAAGTTTTCTTCTTTTAATTTTTAAGATTGGTCTTTAAATGACTAAGTCCAGTCGTTTGCGTAAAACTGATAACAATAGAATCAGCTATATTATAGCATCTAAACAAGCGAATCGGTGGTGTAGTGGTAAGCGAGGAGTTCTTTAAACAAATGTAACTGTAAAAGTGGGTGTTCGAATCGTACGCTTTATGGTTTTTTTTGTCTTTTTGTTTACATTGTTAGAATGTAATTTTCTTTTTTTACTTCATAATATACATTGTTAAAATGTAATTTTCCTTTTTTTCCCTTTCCTAATAATAAACATTTGCTTATAATAACTTGAAATTATTTGATATGCGTTTTCTACTACTTTTATAAAATATAAAATGTATGTTATTCTCTTTGAGATTGCACGATTTCATGTTGTAAACAAATGGTTGTTGTGCATGCAAGAAACAATTAAATGGCAAGAAAAAACGTTCCATCTTTTAATCCTTGAGAGTCTTGTTAACACAGAATAAAGACATACGCTGGACAAAAGCATGTAATTGTGCACAAAATGCAGAATACAAGCTAAGTCAAATATACAGTATGCGCCTAAAGAAAATTCAACGATTAACTAGGCATGTACTTCACTTTCAATTGTATCGCCAGGAAAATCACATTACAAATGCGTGTTTTGTTGTGAAAGAAAAAGCATAGTAGTTCTACCAAAAGACACAAAGACCACTAGACCGTGTGGTATATATCAACCGGGAGGGGGGGGGGGGCGGCTAAGGGGGACTTAGCCCCTCCCCCCACTTTTTTGCAAATTTATACGTAGCAAGGACCTATTTTTTGCTTGTCAAGATTTTTTATACGTCTAGCCCCCCCCCCCCCTTTCTATTTGCTTCCGACACCACTGTTTATTTTTTTGAGTATACTAGTTTTGAATACGTACAAAAGGAGTTAACTAAATTCTTTCTGTCTCCGAAGCGCAAAAATCGACTCCCTCATACTCTTTGTCGACTCCCCTGCGTTAGGGGTTGTAAACGATGACTGAGGTAAATTAATTATTGCTAGAAAGTAATCAACATTTTTGTATTTTAACTCTTTAAATGAGTATGTGATTGTCATTCTAAATTTGCTAGTTTAAAGTATATGTAAATACTACAAAATTTAAGAGCATTTACGCCTTTCAAATGTCGATTGCCCCTTTCCTGTACTTTTGGACATTTTTATTTGGACAATACTGTCCACCGTTTAAATGCCCAGTTAACTCGTACGTTTATTACTTCTTATAAGACGTATGAGAGGGCCGTGGGCATTTGCAACGGCTTATTCCCCCAAATTCTTTCACACGAACTATACAAATCTCGGGGAAGTCTCGTGAACTTTCATTCTAGCACCTTTGGATTATATACATACTTAGCAAAGGTAAAGAAAACATTCCGAACACATTCGCAGGGGTGAATGTGTGCACACTGGGCTGCGTTCAAGATCGTAGCTGCTACGTAGGGCTACATGTACGTAGTTGAACGGTAAGCTAGCCTAGCCGCTACGTAGATAAGCGTAGCCTAAATATATTATGATCAGCGTCAAATTCAAGATGACTACCTTAGTTACCACTTTGTTACAAACATGAAACATATTTACTTAGTGATATTTTGTTCATCCTCTAAGTTATAATGAATTTTAACATATTACGTTATAATTCCGCTTGAAATTAACAAATTATGTCGATGTAATTAGTCTTTAGTTGTATATTTCCAACTTCAAATCTGAGACCTAGCGGCTAACCTAGCGGTCCGTTCTATAGACCTAGTTATCTACTACGTAGCGGCTGGGCTCGCTGTTACGATCTTGAACGCAGCCCCAGTATTACGTCATATTTTTGGAAATTTACTTTCGTTTTCAATTCCAACTCGGTGATTCAATCAATATGTGGCTTGCTCCCTCTGAGATTTACTACAGCCAAGACTCAATTTCAAACAGATTTGGAAAAAGCACTGAACATGCTGGAGTACTGATTGGTGAAACTCTGGACGACATTTTGTCTGGAAATTGTAGTATTGATGACATAGGCACCATTGAGGTTGTGTACCGCTATGGCGACTACATATCGGCGGACAACCGAAGGCTGTGGATTTTCAAGAAACTTGAAGAATTGGGTGAATGTAAAGAAATTCCTGTAACCATAGCGGATGGAATCAGCCCTCTAAAATGCGCAGTTGGTCTTGATATTGAAGTGAGAGGGGACCCAGGTGGTCATCTATGGAGGACCTGGATTGAGAGCGCTTCTTCATCCTCAGAGGAGGAAACGGATCAATATGATTCTGATGATTCCGATGAGGAGGATACTTTGCATAGAGGTTTCGCCAGAATGTCTTTGTCCTCTTACAGATATTGATAATGGGACACGTTGACTACAACATGTAAATGGATGCTACTGAATCAATAATTCATATTGCAATATTTGACAGAAAACCATTTGAAGAACATGTAAATTAGGACATAGCCTTCAACGTTAACGATGACTACACCTTGAAAAGAAATAATAAATTATACAAATATTCATTAATGGTTGTTCTTCAGATTAGCATCATTGGTGTCTTTTAACAGCAGAAATTGCATATAGCAACGGATTTATATATTTAGTAAATATTTAGCAAATGCGATGACCATCCAGTCTCCCAAAATTATGATTAACATAGAATTTCACAAACAAATTTATATATATTTATTAAACATGGTTTACCTATTTGTGGTTTCAATTTCCTAAAAAAAATCTCAAACAAACAAAATATTTCATGTAAAATTATTTTTTAACAATAAAATGTTTTCTTTGGTGATTCATGCAGGATATGAAGTTGGCGACGGTGCAGAAAAAAACCCCGCGTTAATGATCGCCACCTTTATAACTCGCATGAATCGTCAAAGAAAGCATTTCATTGTTTATATTTACTCCTTTCTTTTAACTTATTAATAAATTAAATTAAATGCACTCGAGGCGTTAAGTGTGTCGCTCCATCCTAGGTTGATTAACTGAGAGAACACAATTGCAGCATGATTGGTTTACTTTACGAAAGAACCATTTTCAATGAAATAGCAAAGGTCTATAATTTACGGAAGTATAATAATAGAGAGACGCTGAAAAGTAAAGTTTAAAACATTTTCATTGGCAAAAGGCCAAGTAAAATGTTTAATTCTTTGAAGATATACATGTATATTTAATTATATAGGTAGAAAAATCTCACGGAAGTCGATGTATACAACTGCATAAAGGCCAACGTTTCGATTTCAGATAATGCTGAATACATGTACCTGTTTTCCTCAGATGATATATATATTGGCTATGAGTTGGGCTTTCAATAGTTTCTCTTTATCCGTTTAAATTGATAATACTAGCTGTCAAAATTGGAAACCATATCATACGTGTCGATCCATCTGTAAATTGGTACATATACATTGTATTTACTCGTTCCCCTGTATACAGTGAGTATAATGAGGATCGCAACAGCCTGAGCTGACTTTAGAAAGGAGCCATTTGAAGAATACAAATGTTAGCATTAGTATTAACACCATTGGTGAGATGTTTTACACGAAAGACTTTAAAAGTTGCAAATCAAGAATGAGAAATCTCATGGAATTGGCCATGACCCAGAGTATATAAATTGTAGGCAGAATTTTGTGGGTTTTCGACAATTGGGATGAAAATTGTATTATATTAATTTACAAGCAGCACTATAAGTATATTATTATTTCTTTTAAAAAATGCATTTATCTGTAATTCATTGTGATATTCAGTATGGATACTTAAGTGCTCTACTTAACCATATTTTTTATATTAAGTGTTGTCAGAAGCAGGGTTTTGTAACGGTTATAAACAACATCCCCTAGCTCCATCAATTTCTTATCATCAACCCTTCAAGGACAGTTTGGTCTTTCATTTGACACAAACGTGAAAGCACTTCACCTAAAGATGCATTTTGCCAAGTTTAGTTGTAATTGGCCTTGTTGTTCTGGAGGAATAGATGGAAATGAAAAAAAAGTTGGCCAATAGACTGACATACTGGACAGAATGGGGTTAGTAAAACTCACTGAACCCTTCAACTAAGGTGAGCTAAAATACCGGTATATGTCCAAAACTCCAAAAATGATGTCAAAATGTGAAAAGGGTACAACTACTCTTTACCTACCCCCCCCCCCCCCCCCAACCAAAATGAGCACTTTTTCAAAAACAGCAATACGTCACGGTATTTTAAAACACCATTATCACTACAAACCTCATGTTTGTATGTAACACTATCTTGAATATTTGACTAGTACTTATTCATTGGTGGCATCGGAGAGTAAGGGTGAATTTGTGTGTATGTGTATTGTGCTTCCAAATTTTTGCAAAATTTTCTCAACCTTTTTTTTATGAAAAAACTGAACAAAACAATAGATAAACTTAAAACAGATTCATTATCAAATATATACTAGGCAGCAATCTTCCAGGTTTTTAATCAGTCCAATTATTCATGACAGAAAGTTCTCCTAACAACTGTCAAGTCTGCTTAACTTTTCAATTAAACATTAAGAATGGCACTTCCATCAAGAAAACATTATATGGTCCCATGGTTTCATTCAATCTCATTCTACATTTGTCACTGCGCAGGTCTGTAAAGCAAGTTAAGCACTCCTCCTGCTGAATTCCTAAATCCGATTTTTTTCTTGGCACCTTCGAACGACTCTGATGAACAAGTTTGAGCCCCTTGAGAGCTCTCCCTAAAAATTGAGAGAAATAGTTTTTAAATTGCTAATCCCTTAAAACATATTTAATAGATTTTGCATACTCATGGTCTCTCATTTACTTAACAAAAATAGCAACATGTAATAAAGTCACAGGAAATGAAATCACTTCGCTGTAAGCGTCAATTCTTTATAAGCAAGTTCACTATAAATGTGTTTTACTGTACAATACATATATCAGTTTAATGATTTTATAAACCATCTACATCTCTTCTATCACAGAGATGGATATTTCGTATACATGAAAAAGTTTTGATTGCTTTAACTTTACTACACTGTCACTCAATCTTATTAAAATTAAATCTTTGATCCACTCCTAATAGATCGCAACACATTTAGCGATCAATAAGGAGCTGATCAAAGATCTACAAATGCAATTTTAATTAGATTGACTGTCATTAGATGATCAATAGCTTACATTCTGTCTGAGCATTCTCCAACAGTCCGTCCACCCTGTGTATTCCGGCATATTTTTTGCTGCCATTAAACTGTGAGAAATATTTTTTATAATATTAAAATCCAATAATATACCCAAAAATACCATTAAAGTGCTCTTACAAGTACATGTATTTGTGAAATATTTAATTTTTTAGGACTTCCACCTATCAACACATAAAAGGAAACAACTCTCAGAAATGTTTATGAAAAGAGTGTAAATAGCAGATAAATAGGGCAGATATTAAGATAAGATCTTTTGTATTCATTTTAAAGGTGAGGGGTCAGAGGTTACTTGAATAAGAAATATTTTATAATGAAATTTTAAATGGCTGTTCATGCTTACTTATACACAAAGTAGTCATATACCTTAATTAAATATATTTCATAGAACGTTATCTAATTCTCTTCTAAATATAGGGCTTACTTTGCTGGCTTGACACTCATATTCCTGGACACCAGTTCAAATGGATATGTAAACTGTGTGACAACGAGCTGTAAGCAGAAATGATAACACACATGTGGTTATTTTGTTAGATCTACTTAACTTCATAAACATTGAAAGTAACATGTAAGAATTAAATTTATCAACATAATGCAACATAAAATAAAATTTGATTAAACATCCATGAATACGACATGGCACATCAAATTCATGTCATCAACCAGTGTTTTTTTTTTTATATTATCTGTTAAATTGGGACTGCGCAAGTGACTCTTACATTATTAACGTAGTGACAACAGAAGAATTAATATGTATTATATATAATAGTTCATTTTAATCAACTTTTTTCAGTAATGGTATCCATATGTACATGTATTTTATTAATATTTGGTTTGGATAAATTGCATGAAACATTTTAAATATTGATAATTTTTTGGGCAGTTTTTGGGACTAACAAGGAAGATTGAAATTAATGTCTATTTTTGGCAACGAATAAAGCCCCCCCCCCCCCCCCCACACAATATGATTCATTTTCCAAGGAACATAAGGTATAACAAACAATGAACGAGATATAAAACAGATAAACATACAAATCGATTATTACTATTCACTTGCCTTTTTGTGTATTGGATATTAACTATCAAAATCAATAACAATAGACTTAGAAATTTGGAAGCATTAAATAAAAATCTGCTCAAAAACTCACACTACAAGCTGCTGCTGTGTACGCTTTGTGTTCCTGTAATTATAATTAAACAGAATTTAATTAAAATAGCAAAACAATTGATCATTCAAGAGTAACAGCAACCCCTAATCAAAAAGGGGAATACAAAAAGTAACAGTTTTGAAACCAGAATGAGCAATTCAAAATCATGAACATTTTACTTTGTAGCAAAATAGACTTCATGGATGATAAGAAATAACATTAATATCACATTTCCTAGCTGTGAACTTTGCAAAAAGGATAGAACATGAACTTTTAAGAAATTAATCAGTTTCTATCACTTATCATATGAGATTGTTTGTTTGTTATGATATCATAATTTTACTCAGTTTTATATAGAAAAATTCATATTTATTTTGAGCCTTAAAATTTACCGGTACTTGGTTAATACTAATTCAACAGTTCTTTATTGTACATATTGCACAAGAACCATCATGGCATCCAATCTATATATTAATATCAACTATTTATTACATTAGCTAAGTTTTTTCTGATGAAATAATCAGGCAAACTGGGGATTAATTTAGATATAAAGATTTCTTACCTTTTCTGATAAGAGGTATCTGTTCACTAACTCAGACAGGAAGTTGATGAGCGCTATAGCAACTGCATCTCCAATCAAGCGTGGAATGAGGCCACTGAAATTCATACATTGTATCAGATTAGACATGTTAGAAAAAGAGATACTTTTCTATTTGGCTCAAACATGGTCCTCCAATTATAAATGATTTATAAATATTCTTATACACTTTTAAATTATAAAACGATAAGTTTTTACATGTATGTATCATGCAATTCAATAGATGAATTTAGTTGTCTATTTAAAAAATTTCATGCAAAGAAAGCGCAAATTCAATTGATCAATGCAATTATCAATAGGAATAACAGATTATCTAATCTTCATCGTTCTATTCTAACACATACTACTTACGCAAAAAATCCTCCTATTCCCTCGTTATTGTAAATTTCTTGAACCGAGACTAAAGGACCACTACAAAGAAGATTACATTGTTACATATTTCATATAATGGTACTATAGACTGCGTATTATATGTATATTTCATTCGTCAAAGTGTATATGTACTTGATTTTTTTACTTTGTTGTAAATAATAATTTTAAATAAAATATTCTTGCCCTTAATTGTTCTTTTCAAATGATATTCAGAAATCCAACCCCCTTCCATCCCATAATACTTTATTGTAATTACTTCAAGTAACTGTAAAGCAACGTCTGTTGCAGTAACGTTATTTCTTTATTTATCAGTGCTTTAATTCAAATGTGGTTGAGTCAGATACACAGCATTCCTTCTTGCCCTGAATTAATTCTGATTGATATAATGTTGGACTTGTATGCAAGCTAGAGGATCTGGGTTCAAACAACAGCAGGACCAATGGGTGTCTTGATGGCGCCCAATGTATGCCCTTCTCTTGACCATGTGAGAGCTGGATACACGTGAAAGATTCTAGACTGTGCTGCACAGTACATGTCCAACAATGTACATACCGTCTAATAATATTTTAAGAGTTACCTATATAGTTCCTCCTTTCCTACAAACTGGGCCATGCTTCTCAGAGCTATCACTGAAAAAATATAAGATAATACACTGATATGATAAAACCATTAAAGTCATCAGTTAAAAGGGACAAATGCATGCAGTAAACGCTTTTGCACAGTTTTCTTTTAATATGTAACATTTAAAAAAAGGAAACTTAGAGAGATATCAAATAAGATTGTCAATAACAAGGTATGATTCCATTATTCTCAGTTTGACTCTAATTATCTTACGCTTTTAATTCATGTGTGACAGTACTAGCATCATTGTTGTGACTATCTTGTTGAAATTAAATTAGTCCAATATTTGTATTTTGTCGAGTGCAGCATAACTATGGAAACTTACCATGGAATGGATGGCTAGCAATTGTTGCGACAATCTTGGCAACGACTTCTCTGCTTGTCTGAGATTAAAAAAAAACCCCAACAAACCATGTTATGATGTAATTATCACTCATAAATATAATTTATACAGAATGTATCCATATTTGCTAGTCAAAAGACAAAACTATTAAAATATACATGTATTAAATTCATTAGACTGTATTTCATCAAGGTATAAACCACTGTAAACCATTTTATATCTGTGTGCAAGAAAATTCTGCAAGATTCTTAAGAGCCTAAAAGTCACAAACATTTTCAACCAGTTCTCAAATTATTTCTGGTACTTTATTTTCCGGATAATATACATGCTGATTGTGAAAATAAGTCACTGCAAACCAGTTTATCTCTGATAAATTGTGAAATGAAATTGTCACAAATAAAAATTGGCTTACAGTACAATACAAATCAAATGACATCAGTATCTTTCTTGCATACTTAGTGGAATTAACCCTGTGCATGCATCCATTTTTTTCATGATCATGCAGTGACTATTTATGTTAAGTAAAAAAAAAAAATATCAATACTTGAGAACTTTTATGAATAGAGAACTGATAAAAGATGAAAATTTTCAGGCTGAATATCTATATTTCATTTTTAGTTCTTTTCATTTAATACTCAAGCCATCCATTCATCAGTGGTGGTGGACTGAGGTATCCTAAGGCCATTGAGGTCAGTAAAGTAAAATTGCACCATGTTCCATTTCATAGGACATACATGTACCTGCATACCAAAACTTTTGATAAATATTTGGACTTCTGAATCTTCGACATCCTCTTTGCCAGGCAAGGCTTTCTTCATGTACTTAGAAAGAGATACAATGTTGATGAACAGCTATGTGAGTAATTATTTTTTGCAATCATATAATTCATAATAATCTTGAAATTTAAATTTTATATCATCATAATTTTTTTCATCAAATAAATCTGAATCTTTAAAAAGACATGATATGATATCAAGCATAAGTAAATGCATGCAAAATATAATTAAACTCTTAACAGCTTTTTCATTCACTTTGATTTCTAATAATTATATTACATATTTATTAAGACACTACTTTGGAATTATTTTAAATTTGTATGGCCACTCCAATTTTAATTTATGCACATTATCAATATTTCCAAGGTTCGTTTCAACAAAACTTTGTGAGTTCTCTAAAAATAAATAATTAATAAAGACTATTAAGTTTTATAATTCAATATGGATATTACGGTACTGGTAATTAACAATTGCAAGGTATAATGTACTCATGAAATCCTGAAAAATTGGATGCCATTTAAATTTTAATGACTCCCTGAAGTACCTCAGTCACATTTTGTGTGACAATGCTTCCAACTATTCCTTCTAGAATTCTTGGAATCAACCCTCTGTACAAGCCAGTGAAACCATCTTGACTTTTGATGTGTTTGACTAAAATTTAAAAATTTAAGAATAAACACTTGTAAAGTTTGTTGCATCAGTTGTATTGCTGACAGAATAATACTAAATTGATATAATTCTAATCAAAGGTTATACTTCATCTCAAGTTATTTTTTGCTATAAATTTTCTCAAATTAATTATTTCTTATTCATCAATACCCCAGGATTAAAACAATAATTGTTCGCTAAAATGAAAAACTCCCAAGGTTCCTTGTCCTATCTCATCAGGTTGAAAAACATGGCAAAAAAGAATAGTATTAGTCTTACTGCTTATGGGGATTTTGCCTTGTAAATAACATGAAAGCACATAAATGACGTTCCAAGAAATTGGAAATCGAAAAGGGATATAAAATTAATAAATGACTGAAATCAATATATGGCAGAAAATCTAAGATTTGCATCTTTTTCACCAAGGAAAATTCATAGGAGCAAAAATTAATTTCCTAAGGGATTTTATGATGGGAAATTCTTAAGAAGACTCCTTGCACAGTTTGTCAACGAATGGAAACAGATACTTGGGATGGAGTTAGTGATAAAATTATCTATTAATGAAATATTTTTTCAATCTTACTGTAAGAAAAGACACTTGGATAGTAATTTCTAGTTCTTCTCCATAACAACTCCTTTGCAGAATATTGAGGCAGTGGTTCATGCCCTAACTGGATTACAAAAGCATTAAGTTATAGAAGGCAAATCGACCGAGAAAATTCGAAATAATATTTACTTTCATTTTGTCTTCCGGTAATAGCGGCATTAGTCTCCGTAATAGATCCATACCTGTATCAAAACTTTAGCATATCCTAGAGGATGCAATGCTGTAATGATAACAGCACTTACTCCTGCTGGTACTAGCGTCATCTTGATAATAATTGAAAAAAGATCTTTGATCTTTTATCTTTTACCTATCCCACTGTACAATATCTGTATTCCGATCCCGATGGACTCTTCTCCTCATTCATTTCCTTTTTTTGTGCATACTTAGTGATACGGCCCAATAATAAATTAATGTTAGTTCACAGATCGACACCAATTTTTCGTAGACATGTAGTTCAATTCAATATTAAAAGGACAGTGCAACAAAGTATAAGCTGCATAAAAATTAAAGGATTCAGCAGACATGCATGCCATGTGTAGCATCGTTGTTTTTTTTTCGTTTTTGAAAGTGGTAAGAAAGTGGCACTCGGATAAAACTTATGTGTGGGTGGGGGTGGGGTGGGGTGGGGGCTCAAAAAAATTCTGTATGTACATGTAATTACAATTATTTCCGTATAATGTCTTAAACCATGATACGTTTCGTCCCTAAATTGTTTCATACTTTGTGTGAATTATGGTATACATGTAGATGTACATGTAGTTAAAAAACCACACCAAACAAGCAAACAAAATATTCTCTTTTCTTGTTTAAGAGTCGACTTCCCGGCCTACACACAGCAATCTACAATGCCTTCATTTTTGTCAATTATTGGGGTCATCTATTCATATTTGACATTGCTCGCTTGAAATATATGTATATAGTACTTCATTAGATGTTATTGTACATTGATACAATGGTAATGTTTATTGGACGAAACATAACAGAAAAGCAATCAGCGTGCATCCAGCAGTCTCTTTGTGCGATAGCTTGAATAATAAACCCAAGCAATACCTTAATTGTACCCGGCAATATGCAAGGAAAAATGTGAATGCTTTTGCAAGGAATGCAACATCAACAAGAAATTAATAAAGATATGTTCTCGAGATAAGTCGAAAACTCGAATCAAACTTTCATAGTCTCCTCCTAGTGTTGCCCGCAGCTGAGTTTCGAGATTCGTCCACAAAGAATTTCAATAAGTATTCATGGGTTTGTGTAGATCATAGCTTTTTGTGAATAATCTGTCACTTGATAGTTACCGGGAAAACAAAACACTTGGTTTTGTTACTGACTGACTACAGAAATATGTCGGTTGATCAATTTCATATATGGCTTCATATCTCGCCATCTATGAGATTAATCAACCCAAAATATTTCTATAGTCAGTCAGTAACAAACCTAATAAGTAATAGTACACGTCATGCCATGGTCCATGGTTATGATATATTTTTTCTTCAAGGCTCTCTACAATCATACCCAAATGAACTACATGTTTAAAGAAATAGTGTTATACTGCTTTAACTTAACTGTAACCACCATCCCATTAATCGTCAGTGTGAAAAGTTTATAGCATTGTTTTATATCTATAGTCTGTCCCAAGTAATTGCTTCCATCACCTTTTTATGATTTTTAATAAAAAATACACATACCTGTGAAAGAAATACAGTTGCAATCGATAAAAGGGAATATATCCAAGATATCTTCATTGAACAATTATCATTTTTCATTCATTAAAGTTCACAGGAACGAAAACAAATTTCTTACGGAGATTTATAATAAGAAATGTTTACATCTTTTCTCCATTCGTAAGTACTCGGGATACCTCGCGCAATTTTTCAACGTTATCATCCGGGCTTATTAATGACTGATGCACTGCAAAATCTCCGTAGACTTTTTTCTTTGAATGTGTATTGAAACCTGAAGGTGTAAATGGGACGTTCCAAAACAGATAATCTGGACATTTTTCATATTAGTGGATGAACGTAGTTTGAGCACAAAGGTATTTATGATTATCGAAATATCAAGCAAAAAGTGGTGGAAGCAAAAACTATAGCTCAGTAATAGATCTACTGTCTAGAGTTGCAGGGGTGCCGGGTTCGATTCCCGGTCCAGCCATATGTTTTCCATGTATATGTTCATTCCTCCGCACCTATTACAACAACAAACGATGATAATCCGTGATTTTGTTACATGTATGAAAACAGATCATATTTACTTTTTACTTTTAGATCTGTTTTCGAGGAAAAGGTGAAATTCAAACCCGTCGCCTTAGGCGACTTCAACTGTTGCCACGACTCAGCCAAACAAACGCATTATGATCCGTTGTCACGTTTCATTCTTGTTTTTTTAAACGATTAAGTCTGATTTACGTCAAACGAGGCTCTTTATTCTTGTTACAGTCTTAAAACGGTACCTACAAACGCCTAACGTACTTACAGTTCACTAGATTTTCACAAGTACAGTGAGATTAACACACAACACACACTGATTCTCACTAACATGACTAGTTCCGGAAAATTTAAGCTTAACACACTTACAGTGTGAAAAGTTTTTACGCTTACATTTTAAGCGATTTTAATTCTGTCATTGTAAAGCTTTATTAAGTTTTAGAATATATAACCCCGTCGGTTAGATAGGAGAGGACCGTGCAAATCAAGTGTAGTTTGCGACAATGAACCAAACTATTATATAATAATCGTGCATGCGCAAACGTCACTACCGGGAAGTCATCCACACGAAACATGGTCCAGACATAAACTCAAATTAATATGTACTTCATTCATATAAAATCTTCATACAAGTTTGAATGATGTTTTTGTTGGTATAATCCATCTACACGGGTAAAGGCATTACTCAAGACGCAAGACTTAGTGTCTACTGCAAAATAGACGCAATACTGAAATGTTCACAAGGAATCAACTATTGCATAATTAGAATTATCATTTGTACGACTTTTGTCCTCAGTAATAAAATACATGTAAAAGATTATTAATATAATAAGATACAAAAAGGTAGGGCCGATTTATGCTTTGTATGTACATATTATAAATGCATGTCTTTAACAAGAACGTGAACAAGTACATGTACTAAGTCTTGTAGGTTCTTGTAAACACTATTTTCAGTTCAAGACACTACTGAACCAAACGTCTAGAGCCGAAGTCTATTTTTCTTGACCAATTTGTTTTTTACGGAATAAAGCAACGAAAACGGTAAGAGGTAAAAAATCGATACAAAAAGTAATTTGTCTTTCCTCTAGAAATAACAAAGTTTTTGTTTACAAAAAAAACCCCCCAAACAACCCCCCCCCCCCCCCAAAAAAAAAAAAAAAAACAAGCATAAGAATGATATGTTATTCTTGGCTTTCTAAAACGATAACAATTTATGACATAGAACTTTTGTTTTCTATTTGTTTTTTCAGGTGCGTAAAATGTAAAATCATAGACGGTGCGATAGATATGCCGGTACTCCAGTCAATAGACATAATTGTGCAAGTTTGTTAGCTTTAATCATTAAGAAGAACTT
Source organism: Magallana angulata (assembly GCF_025612915.1). Lineage (NCBI taxonomy): Eukaryota > Metazoa > Mollusca > Bivalvia > Ostreida > Ostreidae > Magallana > Magallana angulata. Next base: position 40,828,109 of record NC_069115.1, read on the forward strand.
AATTATTATTTTAAAAAAAACCGAGTGAATCTTCATGAGTTGATATGTTTTTTTTGCTGAGGAAAGATCAAATTTGACCACACACCGTGATTTCCAAAATAGTCCTTGTGTGGCCTTTCCCAAAATTATCGTCCAACAAAAGATATGGAAATTACTTTTTCGTCTTGGGTCATCAATTCATGAAATAATTCAACTATGGTGCAAATTTGATATTATATCATGTCCGCAATATGTGTATGTCATCGACATGAGCCCATCCATATGCAGTCTTGCTTACGTCTACTGTATACTGTCAGTGACAGTATAGACCTATACTAGTTTGAACTTTTCAGGTTATCGAAGAAACGGAAATAAATAGGACGTAATCATTCTTTCGCACAAAAGAAGGCGAACAATCGAATAACATCTCTTTTTTACTGTGGGTATTCAAGTTACACATATTACCACATACCTCAAGTGAGCTAAAGAGAAAACAAAAACATCGAAAGTAGTCTTTCCAAAGTCAGCTATATATATTTATAATAGGAAGTTGGGTGGTCAGCAAATTAATAATCGGATCTTACCAAAATTTTTAGATTTTATTTGTTTAGCTATTAATTAATACATGTAAAGTATCATTTAGCACAGAAAAAAACACATGTATTAATTTGAGAATTGAAACATGTCTTTTTACAGAACTCTTCTTAAAAGAAGATTAATAAGGTCTTAATTGACGTTTTGGTCCTTGTTACCAGTCATAAGGTTTATAAAGAATTGCAGTGTTAAATGTGGCTACCATGAATAATGAAGACAACATTCATCAATCTTTAGTTTGTATGACCTAAATCATAGAAAACGTTAATCTAGTCTAGTCTAAAGCAACATAATGTCAAAGTAAGCTCGCCGTTTCCTCTGATGTTAGCAATCGTGACAGTAGTGTTAGCCCCTTAGGATTCTTTGGATAGGTAACTTTAACTATTTGCTCTACTTGTAGTGGTTTAAAAAGAAGCAACCCAGTCTCCGGGGAATTCAGACTGCCTGGTGTAAACATGAATCTAAAGTGGATAAACAGTCATGATTACTTATGTACATTTAATATCGCGATAAAAAAGTCGAAAGGATTCATATCTTTATGTTGATTTTGCTGATTTGATTAGATAGTATCAGTAGATAAAAAATTAGATACACAAATTGTATATCTTACATTATTTAATATTTAGGACAGTAATTGAACTGCATACAGGTGTAGGCCACTAAATAGTATTAATTTTCTTTATCTAAAGTAAGCCATGCTTTTAGACACTACCTCTTCTCTATATATAAATCGTTAATTTTCCTTTAAAAATGTTAAATGAAAAAAAAAGGGTTTTACTGAGTATATATGGTAGAGTTAAGAGAACTAAATAGAATTAAGAGAATCCATTGTCATACATGTTTACATGTATCAGTAATATCACCCTGTAAACCAATATTACAGCATTGTTTAGAAATATTTTGTATAACTGCTCTACTTGACTTTGTACTTGAAGAAGGCTTACATGTATATTAGTATGACCGTTACCCAATCAAATTAAGAAATGAAGATAATAATTTTTCTATTGATCGACGTATCAAAGAAAAAATTTACCGGAAAACTTCATCTCTGCGCATAGCGCACTGATCCTCTAAAAGATCAGAATGTTTTGATGACCATAAATAATGTATCCTTTTTTCGCATCATGTTTGTCAATAAGCGGAGTGGAGCTCCAATAAGGTGAATTTCTCTGTGCTTAATGTATATCTAAATCATTCTCTATGGGCAGGTATGTTATTGCAATGTTCATGCGTGTGTGTGTGTGTGTGTGTGTGTGTGTGTGTGTGTGTATATATATATATATATATATATATATATATATATATATATATATATATATATATATATTAGGGATGTCAACGAGTACCCGGTTAACCGGGTACTCGATCGAACGTCCGAGTATCGAATACTAAAATCGGTACTCGGTTACTCGGATGTATATTTTTTAATATTTCTAATTTTATTTAATAATGCATTAAAACATCGGTATTAAAACTTAAAATGTCCATTGCACTTGTACATACAGTAATTAGGATTTCCTACGCCTCTAAATATGCTAAATGACCGTTATAGCCTGTTGCAGTGTTTATATAGTAATTATCGTGACAAAGAACCTGTTACCTACATGTAGCTTTTCTCACCTTTGGCTGTCTTCTACCCTTATTTTTGGCTAACTTTAATGATTTGTTTTCACTAAACATCGTTTATATAGTCTATTATATAAATTAGATAGCACACAGTAGAGAAATTGAACAGACCTAAAATGCTGCCAGCGACTTCAAAGGTCTGGAAATATTTTAAAAGAACTGAAGATTCAAAAAACGTAAAATGTCAGCTGTGCGAAATAAACTTATCCTATACGGGGGAACGACAAACATGTTAAATCACATTCGTCTTAAACATAAGGAGGAATTTGACAGGCCAGAAACTCCAGAAAAACAACCGACTTTATGGAATTTTGTCAATTCCCCAAGAAGCCGTAAATTCTCGGGAAAAGAGACAGATGATATTACACGTGCGATTGTTGATATGGTTGTGTTTGATTACATGCCGTTACAAATGGTCGAAGGCAAAGGTTTTAAAAAACTGATGTCAATCGTCGCACCAAACTACAACATACCGTCCCGTAATACTATAAAATCTAGGATCGAAACTCCCATTAGATCATGTGATTTTAGTTCTACAAAAGTGACCATGGTTTTACAGTTATCAATGTACTTGTTCATATTTATTTACACTTTTACCGAGTACCCGGGTACTCGATCGGAAAAACGTCCGAGTAACCGAGTACTAAAAATTGACCGATCTGACATCCCTAATATATATATATATATATATATATATATATATATATATATATATATATATATATATATATATATATATATATTTATCTCATACGTGTGGTGTATATTACCCGTGTGATAAACCTTTGCTATATCACACGGGTGATGCTATATCAAATACTTCCGGTCGGAACTACTTTTGACACAGCCCCTCGCTTCAACGCTTCAGTGACCTATATTCGAAGATTTGCTAGTACTTTTAACATAACTATTACTTCTACAAAAATTGATATAAAATAGATTTTGTCAAAGATTTAAATTACAAATATGAAGGAAAACACATAACTGCGTAGCACAGGCGTTGGAACTGGGGGGCTATTGTGAGTGGGGGGGGGGGGTTAGCCCCCCACCACACCTTTTTTGCAAAGTTATTCATAACCGTAACCACAAGACCCTTTTTTTCTTGTTTGTCAAGATTTTTGATAAATTTAGCCCACTTCCAACTTTCAATTTGCTTTGTGAAGTTTATAGCATGCGCGGATCCAGAAAATTTTTCCAGGGGGGGGTCCGAAGGATAATTGTGTTTGCCAGGGGGGGTCCGAGGCATATTTTCGCGATAATTTTACTATGTAAATTTAATAAATTTTCATTTTCCAGGGGGGGTCGGGACCCCCCCCGACCCCCATCTAGATCCGCGCATGTATAAAACTACAAATTATGTTAACTATCAAGGAGTTCATCCTGACGACGCGATGAAAACAGAGCGCTTTGGTTGTGTTTATATACAAGAACTTACCGAAATAATGTTTCATGAGACTTTTATTCCACCACCAGTAAGCATCCTTATTCACTATTTTCAATTTTGAATCATAAGGCTAGCCTAGTGTTTGTTTTATTAAACATCATGCATCAACAACTGTTCCTCGTTCGAGTCAATTCAAACTAACGAGCATTCGCAACTTTGTGTAGGCCTTTGTCAACAAACTTGATTATTCAAGTCTTCTAATCGGAATTTCCATTTAATCAAGTGAATAAGCTCTAAGAAAAATTATCTAGAGCTAAAAAATTATTTTAAGGTTTATTTCAGTGAAACTTTACATTAAAACAGTTAGATTTATCTCAGGAATGACGTACTAAATTGTATTGCGCAAGGTCACAATAGCCGCATAACACAACGTTGCATCATCGTTTTTAATCTTTGAAGAAAAAAACAATTTGGGTCATACAAGGGACTGTCTCAAAAGCTTCATAATATAAATCAAATTGTATGAGATAAATAGAACATCTATAATTGTGTGATTTTATATTTGCTTTATCCAACTCGTTGAAATGGTTATATTCGCTCGGCAAGCCTCACGAATATATACACCATTTAAACTCGTTGGATAAAGCAAATATAAAATCACACAATATAGATATCCTCTATATATATATATATATATATATATATATATATATATATATATATTCTTTGCTGTTGAAGCACTTACTTTGACTGTAAAGGCGATATCTTACCAATTTGTTACTGATATGTTTGATATGTTCCGCTCTTCCGCCTTAACATTAAAACTCATTATCAATATTCCGTTGTCGTCAGATTTCCTTGCTCTTGATCCTATATCAATATTCCGTTGTCGTCAGATTTCCTTGCTCTTGATCCTATATCAAAACTATATTTAGCACCGTAATTTAAACCTATGAGAAATGAAATATTCACAAAAACAGTTACTTTATCATTAAAAGACACATTTCCTTTCATATCTTTTATCATTAACCAACGTGTATAATAACCGCCCTTTTCTAAGATAAAGTCTTAAATATATTTTGAAACAAAAAATTCATTTCTAGTAGGAGCTGTTCATTATGTATACTTACTTTCACTAGAATCCGTATACAAGAAAACAAACTATTTAAAGTAAGATGTATTAATAATTTCCGAAAAAGTCCCATGATTATATTATTTTTGCCTCATTAACAGTTTGCAATTTGCATGAATTTAAATTTTATTTTCTATTAAAGAAAAATTAGAGACAATAAATCGGAAACTCAAAACTGAACTAAAATCTTGTTTTATTTTTTATTGTTTAAATTAAAACCTTTTTAAGGCGCGCGAAAACCATAACAAAATAATATTATCGTTGATTGATAAATCCATACCATCGGGGTACCAGGGAAATGGTGTAGGATTGTTAAATCAGTATCAAAACTTAAGAATTTTTGTTTGAACCAATGTTAACATCATAAAGATCAAATGGTAATTTTATTTTTCATCCAGTTGAGAAAGTTAACGTTACAGAGATAAATAAATATTTTGCTTAAGCCTCAGCAATGAGGCTTTATTACAGATGAGATAGACATTCCTCTTTATGGAACAGGCCCTACTTACATGCATTTTTTAAAATGAAAATTTACCTGATTTCTTCATTACGTAAGGGTAATCTATTGAATACTTATTGTTTTATGAAAATAAATGAAAATTTTCATTTTGGGATACGTATTTAAAATACTAGTGTAATAAATTGTCAATTAAGGACCAGTGCAAGTATCCTAATTGCAGATATGTACATTTGATAATGTTTTATCAGAAACCGTAATGTGTGGTGTAATTGTGTAGATTCAGACTAAGGTGCTTATCATTATTTTCATACATGTATGTTCCAAGTAAGAATATATAGAAATACACGTTTTTTCATGCAATACCAAACCTTATAATTGAATGGTACCGATTATCTACCTATACTTGAGGTGATGTTATAAGGTAGTTGTAATCATTGACTTAATATCAATGTTCAAATTTTTAAAAGCAGTATATACTTTCATTGCAGTAACAAACGCTTTTTCTAATATTTATGAAGAAAAAATCATGTAGTCTTACTTTTCCTTTCCGAATTGGAATTTTTTTTATTATTTTATTTGTATCCTTTCTATTCACTGAGTTGTATTGTATTGAATATTTCAAAATGTTCATTTTGACCTTGATCTAGGGATAGGGCTACAAAAAGTGGTGTCTTCTGCTTAATCTCATTCAATACACATTGAATAAAAAATTGTTTAGATAAATAAAACTAAAATCTTTATTAGAATTCAAAATATGAAATTCAAGTAAATAAAAATGTAATGTAAAACGATAACTATTTTTTTGGATTTCGTTAGTGGTAGTAATAAAAAAATTCAGCGCCTTTAAAACATCTTAAAGATGTTCAGCTTTGTTTTCTATCATTCGTTTAAGTGAATACTGACATGTGAATTGTAATGATAACGAAGGCAGTATGACAGTGGGTATGGAAAAATATTATAAGGATTAATTTGATAAAAAAAATAAGAGTGCTTTATGAAGACCTTTTCTCGCAAAAATACACTGTAATAATAGTCAGGCAACAGATATTGGCACAATCTCGATTTCCGGTCTGTGACAAAATGTCATATATCGAATTTTTCTCGCTGTGAACGCATATATTTAACGGCGTGTTTAACAAATGACTGCTGTGTTTTATTAAGACTACTGGAGTTTGATGGTCGGCTATTTCCGAAGGTAATTCAGGTAAGAATTTACAGAGGTACACGGTCAGGTGTTTTTCAATATATTGTTACAACGCACTTAAAAAGTAACGCACTTTGAATTTTTTTTTCAAAGTGCTTTAATTTTAAGACCAAGTCAACGCACTTCGAAAAAAAAAATTCAAAGTGCGTTGATATCGTCGATATTAACGCAATGTTATTTATGTTTAGGTTTAGTCGAAAAATATATAATTTTATAAACAATAAATGGTTGTTTTAACCTTGTTTAGCTTAATGGGATACATTAAAAAAACAACTCCATGTATTTTCAGCAAACTTGATGAACAGTTTCTTGCTTAGAACTTTGTTCTTTTTTATAAGCTGAGGTATATTGACAATTTACATAAAGAATAACTCGAGAGATTCGAATTAATATGACATAAACTGCATTGCTTAGCAACTGTATTTTTTCTTCTTTTTTGCGTATACGGCAAATATTTACTTCTTATCTGGTATATTGGGCTTTGCCAAAAACGAAAATGATTTAACTTATTTATTGATAAGGGAGATAATGTTTAACATATTTCATCTGGCTTCAATTGCATGTGTTTATAAACAAACATGATGTGAAAAAAGGATACATTAGTTATTGTTATCAAAAACATTTTGATCTTTTAGAGGACCAGTGCGAGAAAAAACCCTACACCCTAATGCCTACTTTTAAGTTTATAACAATTTAATGTTTGTCAATGTACATGTATTTTTTTTTTATAATGAAGTGATTTATTTGATTAGAATTTGATAGGAACACTTTCATACCATTTGAAATATTATTGGTTGATCAGCTCGTTTTTTTCTGAATATCATATGTGTTTTGGAAGGTGTTGGGGACTAACTAACTCAGTAACTGTTTTTGTAATGCTAATCAGTTAAGAATCTTTCACTCTTCTGGTTATCGCAGTAATCCAATGCAAGGTTCAGGGCTCATTTTGTCTTCAAGGCGTTGGTCATGAAAGTCTCTTTCAATAAAACTAAGACAAATCATGCAAGAAGTACAATGAACTACTAATAACAAAAGGCAATTAAACCAGTAACTTCTCAGTTACTGGTCAAACGCCTTTTACCACTAAGCTTTACTAAGCCATGTGCGATTTTGAACTCTTAAGCTAAGTCATTAAGACATACACTGAATGAAATGTTCACAGAATTTATCAGAAGTGCAATATCTAGGAAATGACATATCCTAGAACGTTACGGGGTTTTGTTTCAGAAGCCAAGAATCTTGATCCCAAAGATTCCAATGATACCATGTTACATTGTATATGCCGCGCAAGGTAGACTGGAGGTAACCTTTTAACAAGGACCCTTACCAAAAAGTCCTCGCTGATATCACTCTTAATTAGTTGTTGTATGTAGTGATCATCCTTGCGCTTTTTAGGTTAATAGATGTTTTAATTATTTAACCTTGATCGGAAATCGGGAACGCGTCATTAAATATTTAGCTAGATAGTTAGCTAATGGGTATGCGGGAAAGTCATCAAAGGGACAAGCATGTTTATCACCGATGTACTATGGGATTTATGAGGCTGCAATGCAATGCGTCGTCAGTCGACGTATTGGGAGCAAGTTGAACAAGAATTATTTGAAATGCGAACCTTCCCGATGGGCATTTTAAATAACGTAATTGTCGCCATGTACAATTTGAAAAAGAATGTCTGCGTTGCGACTAGCCCATTCGAATTTGCTCAAAGCTCTTTCTAAATACAGATCCGCTTTTTCTAGATTTATTTTAAGATAAAAGCTTGTCAGAACAAACAGTAGATCAATAGATACAAAAATACAAACCTTACATGAAGGAATTAGTTATAATTATGATAGTTAATAATAACGGTAATTTTGTTAATCATCAATTAATGATCACATTGAACTATAACATTAAACACATAATGATAAAATGAAACACATTTGGTACGTACATTTCTTTTTTCTCTTTTTGTTGTTTGATATAATATACTCAGCTTTTCCTATAAACATAAGAAAGGATTCCGTGTTACCAGGGAGGAGAGCGGGGAGTCCTTCGACAACTCCAGATTTTGGGTTGTTATGCCCTGGTCCTCTTATCTGTTCCTTCCTTGGGATTACTTTACAGCTATGTATTTTGATATTCATAGCAAAAATTCGCCCTATTGATGAAACTTAAATTTAATACTTTAATGTATCATAAAAGTAAAAAATACACTTTCAAAAATCTACATGAATTTTATTCGGTTTTTTTAAATTGAATACTCAGTCTGGTTGTTGTGTGGGATAGTTGCTTATTCCAAGATGTCGAAAAATGAAGAAAAATGTTCAACTTCACGCAGTAAATATCTTAATGATTAGATCTACCTATTACATGTATATCTTAGTGATTATTTAAACTGACTTGGAAACTATCCTTTTACAATTTATACTAGCTACATAAAATAATCAATATATTATAAAAGCAAACGTGTTTGTTTTAAATTGGTGCTAATGTAATTGGTACACATTACATGCACATGTCATTGGCGTTACCGTGGCCTTCTAAATTTCGTTTATGAGATAAACAGGAAAAATGGATAAACTTTGAATATTTTAATTGGCATGAATATTATCCTTTTCTATTTACCAGTTTGATAAAATAAAATTTTTATCATCTTACAAAGCAACAATTCATTTTATTATACTTTTGTCATTGGTATTACATGCACATGTCATTGGCGTTACTATTGTACCTAAAATTCTCTTTTTTGAGGTAAATAGCAAAAACATGATAAACTTTGAATAATTCAATTGACATGGATGTTATCCTTTTCTATTTACCAGCTTAATAGAATAAACATTATGCTATTTTACAAACAAATGTTCATTTTATAATACTTTTGTCATTGGTGTTACATGCACATGTCACTGGGGTTACTGTTTTCCCTAAATTTGTTTTTAATTAGAAAAATTGTGTTTAAAAATGAAATGAAGTAATATTCATATTAAAATTTAAATTGATTAAAGTTGTAAATTAGAAATGAAGATCAAAATAAAAAAGAATGTATAATTAAATGTATATTTTCTGTCAGTGGTGTAACTTAACTCGTCACTGGTGTTACTTTGTAGCAGTGACACCAATGACAGTAACACCAATGACAAAAAGTACATAAATGGGCTGCTCTACTTAAATACCCTATGAGAATGGAAAAGGTCATCTGCACAGTGTGTTTAGTAGATATCTTGAAAATGTTTAGTATGATAATCAAACTTCTATCTACAATTGTTTTGACAAAATTACTACAACACCAATGACAAAGAATTATTGTATTTCTTACCTTTTTGCCATCTGAAGCTCATTTTAATAACACAAACCACAAAACATATAAATGGCGTCTGCAGTCTTTTACAGGAAGTGATGTCTTACATCTCAGGACTAGTTATGATGTCATTTATCAAGAATGACAACTCTTTTCCAACAAAGCAAATTCGGTTACACCAATGACAAAGAATTTATGTACAGACATATTTAATATTGTATTGGTTTTAATGGGGGTGGGGGGTGGGGTGCATCTTTTTTACTTTTAAAAACATTCCTTATAATGTGTGTTACGTAATCATATATTTTCTGGGGTAATATTTTCAATAATTTTATAAATATTTATCATTTAAACAGAAAGTGTATTTCTATTGACAGAGTAAAACTGGCAGATTTAGGTGATTAAATTCTTATATTTATTAAGATACATTTGTTTTTTACTTTTTTCTTAAAGCAATAGAAAATATAAAGTCCATTATTTGTTATATGATAGTTAAATGATGGTTAGATAATAAAAATAAAATTAAACATAGCAGTGACATAAATAGCTGCCTTTTTTACATCACATGCATGGGTTGCGAAGAATCTCCTGGAAAGGTTTGTAGACAGAACTATGTTTTTTCTACTTCTCCAAGGTAATAAATGTTCAAATTTTCAAGATAATCAGAATCGTTATTTTGTAAATATAGCTGTATTTTGCGTGTTCTTTTTTAGATTTTGTAGCAGGAGTTGCTGCAAACTAAGTTTATTTGATATATTCATGTCTTTTAATGTTAAAATGAACTGAAATTGGTAAACCAATCAAGGAAATGATGATGTGTTTCGTTAAGAGGATCCCTTTTACTTCTAATTCTATGATGACCGAAGTCGGGCGAAGATCTTGTAGTCTCAGCACATGCCAATTACTGTCAATCAAAATCCGCGTGGTACAAATAAAAGATATAAGATTAATCCGGTCTCTACAACCCTTTAATTTCTGGAAGCTCATAATTACATTAATTAGGTACGTGAAAGGGATTTTTATGTACTTCAACTGTCACAATCAATGTTATTTCTTATTTCCTAACGATTCAATGTGAAATATGAAGTAAAACACACGTTTTTCAGCTGTATTGTTTCTTTAAACATTGCGTTCTCTTCAGAAGAAATATCAATGAGAGTCTTAACAGTCGACGCGGATTGACAGAGAATTCAATTCTTGTCATATGTTTTGTTTGCTACAAATATATCAATGCACGTTTACCAGTTTACTTTTCAGTAGAGACGAACCACTGAATGCAAATTCAAGCAATGTATCTGTAACGTGGTTTAATTTTTTCTTGGTTTTCCTCTTCGCGTTCGTCCAATGCGGATAATGGTCAATAACCACAGCTGTCATGTCTTCCTTTTTGTAGCCGCCGAGATTGAAATGTTCCCCGACGGGCTCCTTGATTTTTTGGTCTTCATGGTAGAACGATGATTGTTGTTTCTTCTGTGAAAGTCTCTTGTTTCCCCAAGTATTGTTTTATACGTATACAATACATTATACATTGTATACAATTAACGTAAACTGTATGATAATTTCTTAACCTTGTTGATTTTAGTATACCTTCGCTGTAAGCGTTTTCTTGATCAATAACAAATATTTTATAAGCTCTCTCTCTCTCTCTCTCTCTCTCTCTCTCTCTCTCTCTGTAATTTGCATTTGCGCACAACAGGGTCACCAAGTGTTAGGTGTCAAGTATGTTTTCACCATAGTTCAATTAACACGTCTAGCATCGAATATCTTTATGTAATTATTGTCGTAATATATCATGTCATATGTGAATATTATCTCATTACTATTTTTTCTGTTCTGGCTGCTGGACGCAAAAATATTTCATGAACTTTGTTTAAACCACCCACCCACATTCCTTTAAACATACGATATAGTATGTAAGATTTTTCCCCCATATTTTCATATGAACACTGTTTATTTGTGAGGTGGCGGTTTTTAACCCCACCTTTGCAAAATTATTATCATTTATTCAATGATTTTTTTTTTTATTATTTACTCTGTTGTTTTCATTTTAAAACAATACAAATGTAATTCATTGAATAAACAACCTTTAATGCAATAACTTGTTCAATTTTCTTTGCACATAAACTTGGACTCATTGGATTATGATAATGTACAATTTTTTCTGGTGTATGGTGGATTTCCTTTACTAGAAAAATTTGGTTGTCAAAAATGATAATTTCTTAACCTTGTTGATTTTAGTATACCTTCGCTGAAAGCGTTTTCTTGATCAATAACAACTATTTTATAAGCTCAAACTCTCTCTCTCTCTCTCTCTCTCTCTCTCTCTCTCTCTCTCTCTCTCTATCAGAGTAGCAAATTATACCAGAAATAAGAAATATACGAAATGAGCCACCGCAAATGTAGTGAAATTAGAGATCTCTTACAACTGGTATCGTGACACCTTTCCGTCATTTTCAATACATTCGTGATATTTAATTAAAGGAAGCAAATACATGTACCAATTATCAATTAACACAGACCAGGAATTGCGACACAATGACTCGAACAATGTATCACTTGATCACAAGAACTCCTATATCTTTTACAATATCCAATAAAATAACCGAAGCTCTCTTTAACTGATCAAATTTCCGTAAAGTTGTCTTTTAGATCTATTTCTCCCATGCATCACGTGACCAATGGAGTGATTTAAATTGCTTTATTATAATATTAGGAAAAACCGTTTTTGATAAAAGAGACGCATATTTTTAGTAGGTTCCGAATAAATGGTAATACATGTAAGTTGGTTTATAAGGACGATGACCTAAGCATAATTACATGGTGCATGCATATTGCACAATACTATGGACTTTGGTGAAAAACCTTCATAAAAATTCAAAAGAAAAAAATCCATGTTCTTAAATTTTGGCGTTGAAATAAACCTGAAAAATATAGAAACATTTATTTACAATGCCATCTTCATTTAAAAATGCCATGTTGATCATTTTGTTTGTTTAAATTTTTCAATTTTAGGCTATCATATCTTTTTTTAACCATATTTTTATTTGAAATTTTCTTTTTTTTCAACCTAATAATATTTTTCAAAATTTAGTAAAAAAAAAAAGAATTTGAAAAGGCCTAAGATCGAAACTAAAACAGCTTTGAGAGCAAGAACTTAACGGGCCTGCATGGACAGACCTTTAGATAGACTGTAGTTACGTGTACCATTTTGCAAACACATTTTGAAAAAAAAATCAGCAAATTATAAATTACCTCTTTTTTGCCCCATCCCCCTTCTCCGGATAAAAACAATCCTCTTTTATCTAACGTTTTTTAACTCTGCTTAACATTATCACTTAGACATGAAGACGTGTTTATGAAAATAATGTACGTAAATATTCTCTATTTCAGATAACAGGACAGAACAGCGAGATAATGAATTCCACCAACGACAGTTTACCGAGGCCCGGTGCAAACTCATTCCCAGTGCCCCTCTCCGTGACGCTATTCAGCTTGGGAACAATCGTCACTATAGAGAACTGCATAGTCATGATTGCTTGCATAAGGAATCTAAAACTCCGAAAGAACATTCACCACAACCTAGTACTCGCCCTCTCCATTGGAGACCTATTTCTTGGCGTTGGGGCCATTTGTACGGGGTTCCGTCTGACTATACCTGTATTATCCGGGGTCCTCCCGCTCTGCATAGGGAACGTTTTCCTGCAGGTCACAGGCGTGGCCATGTCTCATTTCCAGACATTTTACATCAGCTTCAACCGTTTTCTCGTCATTACTGAGAGCCGTCTCAATACGATGATGTTCGACGGATACCGCAAGTACATAGTATACGCCATCAGCTGGACAACTGTCATGTCCTTTAATGCGTCCATTATGGCACCGCTAGTTTCCTCAAAGAAACGGGTCTGCAATGTGAAGACTGTGTATGGGAACAACTATGACATATTCCGACCCACATTTCTCTCTTTCAACGCCGTCCTCTTAACTCTCACAATCGTTTTCTACGTGCTGACTCTTTGGGGAATCCGCCACCGCTACAGGAAGACTGCCCCTAAATCCACTGTGACCGTGGAGTCCTCCCAGGACCAATCCTCCAGCAACTACACAAGTAGTGGGAGCCAAATAGAGAAAATCAAAGCCAGGAGATTCCTGAACTCCATGAAACTCGTCAGCATCATCATCATTGCGTTAATGGTCTTCTCTGGACCCATTGTTTTCATAAACTTGTCTCAAGAACGGTCCCATATTGTCATCATTATGACGCTGTGCGCGGCGACCGTAAACTCCCTCATCAACCCCATCATATATGGCCTGCAGATTGAAGACTTAAAAAATGAGATCAAGAAGATGTTTAAATGCAAGTAGTACGGCTATATTCGAATATAAAGTTTCCGTGAGATTTTTTTTAGGTGAAACTCATCGAAACAAGAACACCAAATCTGCAAAAATTTTGCTCCAAGTTTCAACATTTAAATGCCAAGAATGCCATTTTTTTTAAAAATACACACTTTGTAAAAGTTTTATTACACAATTTAGAATTACGAATTTTGAAAAATGCAAGATAACTCGAAACAACTCTTGCTAAAGGTTGGTTTGTAAATCGCAAGCCTGACGAGTTCTGCTTAGATGTTCAAATCATGAACGATTACACGGGTTGTATTATGAGTGTATTGTAAAATTTAATATTGTCATCATGTCAGTATTATGAAAAAAAAAGAAAATCAAAATAAATGTATTCTGTTTTTGTTGTAGACCATCCAGGACTGTTATATTTTCTAATAAATCCGTTTTTACAGGAGCATGGACTTTAAGCAATCCGTATTTACTCGTGCAATCATTGACTAGTAGATATGAATACATAGAACACAATGACATGTGTCCGACTTAATCCAACGATGTATATTACAGTTAAAACAGCGTCAATTTCATAAAAGAACAAACCCTTGAATAAAAGAATAACTTTCCGATTTTGACAGGCGATGAAAAAAATTATCCGTTTCTTTTAGGGAAACAAAAATAAGGTACTCAATATTTGACAGCTTGTTTTGATGAACAAACTATATATAGTTACATCCCGACGAAAGCCGAAGCTTTATCATTCCATGTTAGTTAACCATCCTCTTGTCAAAAATACTGATCTGATTATCAAACTCATTATTACTTATAAGGTTTGTTACTGACAGTTTCTAACGATCTCAAGGTCTGCTCGGCTAGGCCTCACAGTCTTTGCGATTGATCAACCCGACATGTTTCCGTAGTCGGTCAGTAACAAACCTAATAAGTGTTTGTTTTTTCCGAAGACCTTCAATGAAAACATGACAATAACAAACCGTGAACCATCTAAAAAATCCATAAAACGAAATACAAATTTAAAGTAGAGCAACACAGACCTCCAAATAGATACAGGTAGGATCAGGTGCCTAGGAGGAGTGAGCATCCTCTGCTGAGCGGTCACACCAGCCGTGTGCTCTTTGTCAAGTGAGACATTTATTCATAAAAAGCAATGATATACGCAAATCCCGTTAATAAAAAATATATATTTATTTACAAAAAGCGACGAAACACGCAAATCCCAATAAGAAAGAGGCCTTTCAAATATTGTTTTCAAAAATATATTTTCGAATTTATTTTTGCGAAAAGGGGCTGGAAAGTTGCAATATTGACTCTCTCTGTATCGAGTGTAAAATAAATAGTATATAAATGTATATGATTGAAAAGAAAGATAATTACCCAATGGCTTTTGAAATAAATAAGTTAATGGATATAAAATCAACATTACGATTTTTTTATATGATATGTATTTTGATAAACATTTGAATATTCACCGAATAATATTAGCAAATACACAAGAATGCGCAAGATTTAAATCTATAAAAAAAATTCCATTCATGTTTTTAGAAATTTATTTATACTGTTAAACTGATTCAAAATGTAAAAGATACTTTTATTTCATTTAGGCGGTTGGTACATGTAGTGCATGTACTGATGTAATGACGTCTATAGTCAGCAAAAACTGAATCGGCATACAATGGACATAGTCTGGCTTAACATTTAAGAAAGAAAAATAAAATTTCAAATATTTACGTGTTAGAAAGTCGATGATTATTAATTTTTCGATGAATGTCTTTTTTACAATATTAAGGTACGGTATAACTAACTGCACACTCCAGTTCGACTAAACACAAAGAAGAATACTTCCGAAATATGAGATGTATATTACTAGTTGCAACAGTTGAAATACGTAAGAAGTTTATACATTTCACTTGTCAAATGCGTTAATTGATAATGTAGGTAGGTTATTGATTAATTAAAACAATATTGAAATATAAAATTTGCGACCATTAAGATGTTTTGTTTTCATAAAATACTGAATCAATTCTTTTCCACTGTTTGATTATAATGTTTACACTCTATTTAGAGGTTATCACTCACATCTGCTTTTAACTAAATTAATCCAAAGTAAAAAGTTAATCAAACATCAGGTATAACTTTCGTGCTCTCAAACGAGCCATGGACATATTCTCATTTTAATTAATCAACAAAATAGTGAGCGTGCCTTTTTTAAAAGTGTTTTGCACTTTCATAAATCCCAGATGGTAAAAAAAAATATAGAACCAATTTTCCAAGTCTGTGAAATGAATATGATAGAATCTATTGATAGAGAACTAATGTCCTCCTAGGAGTTGTATTGGTAAAAATTATAAAACTAATTACACCCCTCCTACAATATTAAAACAATAATAATAATAATAATAGTTTATTTCCAATTTTGGGCCCAGAGGGCATTCAAGATTACAGATATTAGATAGAAATGCCTAAAAGAGAGATTCTACATATAAAAACATAAAACATGCCAACTTATTTGCTGCAATCGTAAATATATATCATTTGACAACAATTAATTTTTTTTTTCAAATTAATTTGTTTTCGTACCACTACAAAAACTATAGTAATAACAAGAGGTACATATACATTGTATATGTATACAATCATATTCACAAGCATATCCCAAGAGCAGAGATAGTTAGGGATGGGGGAAATAACCAATTTCATAAATTTTGAAAATAGATAACTACGTATTTGAAAAAGAAAAACACACATAAAAAGGTGTAGCCAATGCCGGTGCCAACTTATTTCATTTCCGTAGTTGTTAAGGTGGCTGGATGGTTAGGACCATTTCTAGACTATATATATCTCCTCATAAAAAAGAGCTTTGTATAAGAATATAGGAAACTATCCAAATTTTGTTTTATCTTAAAAATGGGAATTTTTTTTTTGTATGAAACAACAGCATATAGCTAAAAAACCATATTTCAAAATTTAAGGCTATTTTGTTGACCCCCACGGTGTTGCATAAACTGCAGTTTTCCCTAAAACTTTTTCTCACAAGCAAATTATATAACATCCACATCAAAGGCATCGAGAAGAGTAAAACCTAATACATTCGAATAAATCCGATTTGATGTGGCCAGAGGTGTAGGAATTGACTCCCTCGTCTGGTTTGGTGACAAAAACCGGAGTAATGATAAGAGTGAACAACACTGTTCACGCTTTGTACATATGAACTAGAAAGTCCTTATCTTCCTACGCAACTATAACTTTGTAGGCTTTTGTATGCAGAGGTCAACTTATTTTAATGAAAAAAAATGTTAAATATATAATTTATTTACTTGTTATGGAAGATAACTTAATGGCGACTGATAACCTCTAACTGTCTCATTATTCTATATGAGAAAAAAAATAACGGTCATTACTATTTCATGATGCTTCTTTTGTTATTTTTTATTTAAATAAGGAATAAGGAATCATTCTTTGAGTATTATGAGGTGATAATTTTGGTCGGGGCGTGATCAAATCCAATAAAGCCCGAAGGGCTTTATGATAGATTTGATCACGCCCTGACCGAAATTATCACCTCATAATATTCAAAAAATGATTCCTTATTACTTATATTTATATACTGTAATTTTAAGCCATCGTACGATTAAATATTTAAATATGAATAAGCAAACCCCGCTGGCGTCATTTGTATTATGGGTTATATAGTACAAAATCGATACGTAGTGTTAACACAGGCAAAAACACTGGAAAATGTAAATATACGTCAATATTTTATTCAATATAGTACATGTATGTTGAATGGGATTGGGCAGCAGGCACAGCCTATTTTAGCACTCTCCGCTTCATTATCAAATTTATCGGAAGAAAGAGAGGCCGAGAAAAACAAAAATGCTATCAATTTTGAAAATAGAAAGTGACAAATTATTAAAAAAATAATAAAAAATGACTCAGTCGTCATTACCAATAAAATTTCACCATATTTCCGTAATTGTTAGAAGGAACTAGTTTTGCTAATACATCAATACTACTGACAGAGCTCTAGTTTCATTGATTTTTTAAACATCATTCTTATATTCCATGTAGGAACACATGCCAGCCACAAAACTGTTATTATTATTATTATCAACTCAGAAAAACAGTAAAGCAGAAAGTCATTGAATTAGAGTAAAATCGGAATGTGGCCATCATGATTATTGGGCGTGGTCAAAAAATGGCCTACATGTCGCGTCTGCTGACAATAACGCACACAGTCTTCCTTCCCACACACTGTTTATAACAAGGCTTTTTCAAGCTTCTTCACCTAAACCTACCGCGTACCTTTATCTATGGATATGGTTATTAGAGTGTGTTGTAATATCGCATAATTATAATAAACAACATTGTGTATTGCAAAACGTATTGAATATGTAAAATTAACCTTGTATCACATTCCGATTATTATATTTGATTGCACGTAAAAACGATATAGTTTATTGCAAAACATATTGATTCGGTCACTTTCAATTAGATTCCAAATTACTTGAACGAGATAATAATTATATCTTAACAAGGGAAAATATATCCCTTTCAACGAAAAAAATCAAACATACCAATTTCATATGATTAACATTAATTGAATTTTGGAAAATCTAAAAGATGGCAATTGAAACTTTTGCAATACAAAGATTTTTTGTATTGGGTAAACTATGATAGAAAACATATTTTTGAACCTGGTTCTACGTGTATAGTGATATAATTTTCTCCCGTAAAAAATCTTAATTTTACCGTCTGGGTTTTAAAAAAAGGGATCATCTCAGAAGATTTTGCTATTTAAATGCATGTTGAGCATTTCAAAAGTAAATTTGTACAAATGATTCACTAAAAAAACCAAGAGTATGAGGATAGCATGCAAATATGTGAAAAAATGACAATAACAAACTGTCGACCATCCTTAAAATCGATAAAACGAAGTACAAATTCAAAGAAGAACAACACGGACCTCTAAAAAGATAGAAGTATGATCAGGTGCCTAGAATGAGTGAGCATCCTCTCCTGACCGGTATCACCCGCCGTGTATTCTTTGTCGCAATCGGGAAAAAAGGGAGAGGTCTGCAGACAATTACGTGATTAATTATGGTCTAATAATTAATATGAAAAACGTCAGTCAGCAACCAAGTTGAAGATTGTATTTAATATTTAGCTGAAAAGGTCGTTGTATCGACCATAGGAAAAGATGACTTCAAACGAGATTGTGGAAAGTCTTGTTTTATCAACTTGTTTGTCTGTAGCTTGCCTCGTCTTAGAAACTGTTCATACGAAGAGCATGCCCACGTGTATAGAATTAACTGAGAGACAAAAACACCATATGCCGGTGATGAAGGTATATTAATTGCTACATAAGTAAGGAAAGTTTTCGAAGGCGCAGCCTTTTTACATGTTTTTCCTATGCCATGTAATAGAACGTAGTCAGGTATATGAACGTAAGCTACCAAACAAATAAGGGCTTCCTGCTGTATTCATTCTTTCATTTTTTTTTTATTTCTGAGAAGAAACGAAAATAAGATATAAAGCGTATGTTTAAAATACTTAAACCGATCAAATAGCTTAGAAAACATAACGTTTTTCTTTAAAACGTCTTTTCTTTCATGTCTTTTTTATATACATAATGTTTTCGTTTTTTGATTGTAATCATGAATTAACTAGCGTAATAATTATCAAAGATTTTCTGTTGAAGGCAGATAATGCAGTTTAAAGTTTCGCTTTTATGAGACACAATTAGAACTAAAAATCCTTAATTGCTAAAAGGAAATACTTTTTCTGGTACGTTAATAACGCTAGCAGAACCCCAGTATCCTTGATATATTTAACATTATTCTTAAATGTTTACGAAATATCATACACGCCAAATTTAATACGTCTACAGTAATAGGTTATGATTTAACAACTGATCATATCTAAAAATTGAAGGTATATAACTGGTGGTTAATTTTTTGTTGACCATTCAACCTCTTTAAATCATTGAATTCGGAATTTGATGATGATGATGATTTAATGTGGTTTAAGTGGCCTTCACGTCAGGTGATATTAACACACATCATCTTCCCACACATTGTATATTACGAGGCTTTTCAAGCTTCTTTCACCTAAACCTACCGTACTTTTATCTACATTATAGTTATTAGAGAGTGTTTTAATATTGCATATAACATATGGCATAGTGTACTGCAAAATGTATTGAATAGGTCAATTTTGTTTCACATTTCAATGTATATGAACGAGATAATTGATATTTTAGCAACGGAACATATATCTCTTTCAACAGAACACAAAATCAGAAATAGCAGTGTAAAATAATAAACATAATTCACTTAAAGAAGAAATCAAATAGATGGAAATTAATAATTTTGCAATACCAAGATTTTTAAGTAAAAGAGGCCGGCTTGGGTGTTTTAGCGAACAAACTACAAAAGAAAAGTTTTTTATTTGAATCTGGTTACCATGTCGAACATTTACCAACTCTAGTGAACGTGCAAAGTGAATGAAAATCTTTCTTTGGATCATTTTGCAGACCATCTCAAAGTACACATGCAATGCTATAGGGAAGTTAAGAAGACTAGAATTTTCCGAACTTCAATTAAAGTTGATCACAAAAAGCGATTATCTACTTTTTCCTAGTAGTACGTTTACGGTTAATATTTATATCATTTTCTATCCTAAATGTAAGAGACACTAAATGCTACTGTCTGGTTTATCAGGGACCATCTCAGAATATCAATATGCACCGACATTGTTGCATGTTGCATGTGTATTTAAATGCACGTGGAATAGATAGCAAAATAAAAACTCTAATGGTAGCACGCTTGTGTGTGACAATTTCCCTAGGCACACTTTATAACTCTTCCTTTTATGCCATTTTTATAATGAACTCCAACAAAGCTTAACTTTATCATAACTTCATACATGTAAATGCACAACAGCAACATTCACCGACCAAATAAGGAAGCTTTGTTTTGAAAATAATAGTTGAATTTTTCTGTAGATTATCTACTGTGTTCAATTCTGTTATCGAAGTCAGATTCCAAACCAGACAAGGCTCCCTGTATCCTTTTATTTGTATGCAGAGCCTTCTTATGATTCTTCAGAGAAATTATGATTTTTTTATTCTAGGAAGTATGATTGTTTTTACTTATGCATTATATTACAAAAACTTACAGAGTTGCAGAGTACATGTAATTATGTAATCATATCATTTTTGAAAAATAAGATGGATATGAACCTAAAATCAAAACAATTTTACTTAGCCAAATAACTTTAAAACACAACGGTTTTCTTTAAAACGTTTATTCATTCGTTTTCCTTGTTGCTAATTATTGTTATTGTTTCTATATTGTAAATCATGAATTAACTTGTGTAATTTTAATCGAAGATTTTCTATTCAAGTCACTTTTTGTATTCAAAACTTTCGTTTTTATGAGACACTGTTAAAAAATTTGTTGCATAATCTTGTATCACGTACATATTAAAGGTGATTCGCTACATCGTAACAACACGTTTGGCATCCGTTTGAATTGCTATTTTGTTCAGAAATGATAAATGTAACACTTTTTTGTGGTATAAAATAGCTAAACATCGTTTAATTGGACTTTTTTTTTTTTTTTTTTTTTTATACAAGGGACGGTTAAAAATGAGATCACCAAAACGTTTACTAAATGACAAATTTATCATCATAAGTCAAGCTTTTAACTAACATTGATAATCAGCTGTTTTGTACGAAAAAAAATAATTATGCTCTTACTTTTCTTTTTGCAATGTGAACAAATAGACGCACAAGTTTCATCCGATAAAAAGTGCAAATCGAGATAAATGCATCCATAACCTGGTGACACATGGACCAGGATACTTTGAAATGGTCAAGGAAGGAGGGGCTGGCCTTTATGTTGCATCCTGCAGAACCGGAGACTACATCATACAATGAAACGACCACTTAATTTTTTCAAACACCAAGTGCCTAATTATGAAAAAGGCCTTCAAAGCTTAATTCAGATATCCCTATCTATATTAAATACCGTTTTTGTTTGTAATTATGATATTGAAAGTTCATACCAAAAGCGTGAAAAGATGTATCGATAAATACATGTACGGTTGTTCTTAGAATATCCAAAGAACACACAAGTGATAATGTACACTTCATTAACTTGTCAGTGGTATCAGCTGCATCTTACCAGGTTTTGTATCTTATTACCATGCTTATTTATAACATATAAAAATTCAATTTGTTTTATCGGGTTTCATATATTACATGTAAATAAGAATTTAAACTAAACACATACCCAATTTTTTAAGGAGGGGAGTGGGGATAAAAATCGGTATACAATTTCTATCCTTCATTAAACAGTATACATATTTACAAGTTCTATCGATAATTTTTAAATTTTTTATGTAATTTTCTTACATTTGCAAAAGCTTTATAATTTTTTTAAACTTTCTTTTTTGTGCCGCCAATAAATTTCTTTATCTAGAATATTTGCGTATCACTAATTTAATCTCATACAATATTTGAAGTAAGCAAATAATTAAATTGTAGATACTAGTTTGTTGATTTTTAAGACACAAATTTCATCTTTCTGTATTTTCTGCGCATTTATTAAAAAATAAAAAATGCTTTCTTTGGTGATTCATGCGGATTATGAAGGAAGTATAGCGACATTGCAGAAAAAATACAAAACCCGCGTTATTTTATTGTTAATATTTCCATATTTCTTTTAATTTATTAATTCATAATTCTTTTCATTTACGGTGAGTAAACGTACAGTTACTAAGTTTTTGGTAATGTACACTCGATAAAAGAAACAAACAAGTCATCTTATGTGGGAGTTTCAGTCTGATATCTTCATGATTATTTCTTAGGTTTCTGGAGTGCCGATTGATAATTGGTTTGAACTAGATAGTGTAGATTTCAGTCTTGTAAGTTTCCAATCTTTTTTGGCTTTATAATTGTAATCCATGACAATTTTGTGTGTGTATTTTTGACAACCATGATAAAAAGTGATAAGAAAAATGAAAGGGATAAATCTAAAGTATTTGTATATGTTTCAATTATTCATATATACATTATGCCCATTTGTCGCATTTCACATTTATTTAGGTTTTAAATATCAAGATGTGTTTGAATTACACACAAGAGGAGCTTTCAGGGTTTTAAGTGTATCTTAATCCTCTTATAATAACACGCTGACAATAAAAATATGTTCAAAACAATAGCTGGGTATTTTACCAGACATGATTTGTAATCCGATCTATATTGAATCTGTGATACACACGAGTGCAACAATTATATTTACAGTAAAACTCGTTTAGTACGAGTTATCTTTTAACAATGCTCAGGTGAAAAATATATTTACTCAGGAAACATTATGTTTATCGAAGTTATTATTGATAGCAAATATATCCATTAATATCTTATCTTTTGACAATGGTCTGGT
This sequence comes from Magallana angulata, assembly GCF_025612915.1. NCBI lineage: Eukaryota > Metazoa > Mollusca > Bivalvia > Ostreida > Ostreidae > Magallana > Magallana angulata. Next base: position 40,851,567 of record NC_069115.1, read on the forward strand.
GAAAAATATATTTACTAATAAAATATTTTGTTATCGAAGGTTATATTGATAACAAATATTTACATCAATATCTTATCTTATGACAATGGTCTGGTGCAAAAACATTTACTCATATATAATGTTAGTCGATGTTATCACTGATAACATATTATATTATTGAACCAGTAATCGATGTTTTTATAATTCACGCTAGATATACGTCCTTTTAAATGCATAGCAATCAAAACGCGCAGAAAGATACAAGTGTAACATGTAAGTAAGTTAGTAAGTAAATATATATATATAGTGACATGCGTATATTGCATAATAATTACAAATTCCTCTCAGAAACATTTATACACACGACCCAACGGAGCAACATGTATAAGTCACTTGCAAACTGATACAAAGTGAATAACATTTACATGTTTTAGGAGCAAGATGGCTTTGTGAAGTGTTTCTGTCATTGATTGTATAATTCATGAATAAAGGGATTTAGCGGGGGTAGTATGTATAATTCATCTATAAAATAAGCGATTTTGCGGGGGTAGTTACATATTAGGTCAACTAACAGAGTACTAGAAGAGGTGATATTTTGACTTATAGCAAGTAAAAGGGTAATTCTAAATTTGAATAAAACAATACATATAATTATACATTAAAGATCCTTAAAATATTGCTAAATTGCCAGGAAACTGTACCTAAATCTAAAGCTAAAATGATTGATAGATTAGTGTTCCAAAAAAGTTGTTGTAACTTAATTACATTTCCCAAATAATTAATATTCCTCTAATTAAGAACTTAAGAAATACAGAGAATGTCATAAATCATAAAAAGGAAAATCAATTGAATTACGCCTATGTACATTCGTAACGTGGTCGAATGCCCAACTCCACTCTGGGACACCAAACATGTACATGTTTTCAGCATTCATGCACGTAGCTCAGGCACGTAGCATCAGGGGGGGGGGGGGGGCATGGGGATTGAATTGAACAGAATACTTCCCTCCCCCCCCCTCCCTTCACGGATTAGGATTTTCAGGATTTTGGAAAGTAACCTTTTCCCTTTTTATATTTTTTGTTTTTTGCTTGTCAAGATTATTGGATGAGTCTGAAGTTTGCCCCCCCCCCCCCCCCATTTTCAAAAACGATGCTACGTGCCTTTAACTTATCGATAAGTAATTCAATCAAAACCATTGAAAATTAAATTGATATATAGAATAGACCGGCAAAACTGCATTTATTTCCTTATTGTAGCACGGTCATAAAGACTGACATAGCATACATTCAGTTTCGGTTTCGTGTTTTGACGATACCGTATGTTTACATTTCAAACGTCCTTGACATTGGTCCGACTTGGGAGCCCTACACGTCTCAGCGAATGCATCGTTGACTCGGTCAAACAGATTGGATTTTAAAGACGTCGGATACGTTGACAACTTTCAACTGACATTCAGGTAATTTATACTGATAGTCAGGTAACTAAATCGCGAAACATGGGAACTATAGGTAGGGAAAATTTTAAGGGGCTTGTATTGAATGCTGTGCTTTAACAATGTTTCAAGCTTGTTAAGTATAGCAGTCCATTGGGGTTATTTATAGTTAAGCTTAATCAGCGTATATTTGAAAATACGTAAGGAATAAGGGATCATTCTTTGAGTATTATGAGGTGATAATTTCGGTCGGGCGTGATCAAATCCAATAAAGCCCGAAGGCGTCATTTGAAGTTATGGGTTTTGTAGTACAAAATCGATACTTAGTGTTATCACAGGCAAAGACACAGGAAAATGTAAATACATATAGATGAAGCGTTACATGTTACATGTACATTCTAAACAAATATTTGTTGGTATCTCTACCCGATTCAAAGTTGTTAAAAGCAAAAATCGCGTGATTTGACTGAACATTTTTTTCACAAGAAAAAAAAAATTAATAGAAAAAAGAAGTAACGAAAAATTCAAAGAAAATTCCTAAAAGTCTGAACAATTTAAAATCTTGCAGGTAATCGATGCTTTGAATAAACAAAAATAGTCATGGATAAAAGCTATATGGATTCTTTGAAATTCTGAGGTAAAAATCGATTGATGTTAAAATATGCAGTACTGCAAGTCTGCGGTGTAATGCAACAAACCGGAAACACATTATCATGAGACAGATACCGGTATATAGCGGTCGGCCAAATTGATCACATGAAATGTGGTTGATCACTTTAAACTGGTTTACGAAACTTTTCCTCCAGGCTATTCTGCTCTTAAATCACACATGTTGTTTGCTATGTAAGGATTTATAAACAATACACACATCTTTTTAAAGTACTAATATAAATGTACGTAGAACAGCTTTAGTAGAATAAATATTCTGATTAAGCATTTGAATTAAAGAAACGATCGATACCTTCTTAGTCCGTATACGATATCACACGGACTATCAGGTATCCATTGTGTAGGATAAATAGGCAAGCTACTTTCCGTTTTTATGTTCCATTAAGCTATGTATAAGATTGCAGAATGTCAACATGAACTACCACTTTGTAGTAAAAATGCATAGTGTATCCAAAGTTCAAAAGTAAAAAAAAAATGCATGACCCCCCCCCCCCAAAAAAAAAAGAAGAGAAAAAAAACCACCAACAAATGATAGCGTTCTTTTTGTCATCATTCAAGATCTTATGTCTTATGAGTCAATAAGTGCTTGGAGTTTTACATGTATGTCCACTATAGGAAAGAAATACTTCCACCTATGAAAAAAAGAAAAAAAGACTATAGAATTTACTACAGCAAAACAAAGGAGGATAAAATTACATCCTTTTCATCACATCAAATTAAAAAAAATAAAAATTTGTTATAATCCTGACTTTTTAAGAAACATCTACATGTATATATAAAAACATGCAATCGATATTTCAAGTAATTAATATTGTGTTAGCTCATTTTGTCATTTTCATATTTTTTATTGCGCTTTTCTTGAAAACTAAAATTTGTGTTAAATAAACATTCTTTGTTTTCGCTAATAAACTTTTCAAAGTATGAAATTGGCACATCATCTAGTGTGTACAATTGCCAAAACTATTGATTTTATCATCAAATATCAGCATTGGTTGTTTTCCTTTGGCCATCATGAGTAAAAAATTCGCATCGCATTTGTTGAATGCAGATTAAACACGATCTTACGTAGATATGTACTCTCTTTATTACGAGAATTTTATTTAAAGATACATGCAAATTGATTACAATAATTGTTTTTCATTACAGTTATGAGTAAACAATTTTAGATCGAGCAAAGGAAATCAAGCAACATGGATGAACCGAAGAAAATATTTCAGGGAAAAGGTTACATGTTGACAGCCTATCCTGCAGACTGTTACTCGTTTTATTACTGTCTAATGGCAGAAATGGACAGGACACATCTCTCTCAGAGAAAAGCAAGAGAAATGCAAAGCAAGCTGTTTGAATTCCAGATGAAGAATCCAATGTACTATCATTTATTTCTACCACAGTGTGTAACATATGACGAATTCCTTTCATCTAATGATTGCTTACAACTTGAGTTTAAAAAGATAATGAACACAAAGAAACATCCAACACCTAGAGAAGTTTTTGCTGCTGCTGAAATGCTACAAAGATACATTTGTGTTATTCGCTTTGACCGTTCTGTTGAAAGGGATATTCAAAAACTTCAAGGGTACATTTTTGCACCAACAAGTAAAGAAAATCTTCATATGGAGCCCTTATGTTTGCTTATGCTGGTAAAAACTGATGGAGTCGTTGAATTTGGCAGAATTGGTCGCAAAGACAAGATTAAAGATCTAAAGTCTTGTCCAGGCCAAATGGTCAACATAAACCATAAGCATTGTTTTGGTTTACGCTTTGTGAATGATTTCTCTGTTCTCTTTGACCAAAACGTTGCCTACGGTGAAAAGTCAGATGTTAAAGATTTGTTTCATCGCCTGAGTTTAGAGTTTTATGGAACAGAAAAGTATCATGGTCGTATTCTGAATGTCATTTGCAATTTTGAACTTGAGGAAGACAATTTGGAACTTTTTTGCAAGTACGCTGACGACACAATCACCGAAGAAACAAGCTTAGATGACAAAAGGAAACGTTTGAAGACTCACGTTAAAGACGTAAGAAGTCGAATGAAAGCTGCGGGTGAGGGGGAACTATTTGCAGTGTCCTCTGTATACAACGTCGACATGATCATTGATATAACGGGAAGAGATGAATGGGAGACGTATATGTCAGTGGTTTGTTGCTATTTGAGCTGTTTCGATTCCCCAATCATTCTCCGTGTTCAAGGCAAAAACAACAAGCTTTATATGCCATATGTAACAGAATCAAGAACTTGCTCCTGTCGTCAACAGAAACCACAGATACAAGGTCACATTGGAAAAGTTAAAGGCAACATCCATGAGGCAGTGTGTAGGTATCTTAAAAGAAGTCTAAATAAGTAAGAGAATTGAACACAAAAACCCCGCAAAAAACAAAGCAACATTCATCTATCATCTGTCTATCTATTAACTTAATACGTTGTAGCTACTGGATTTCGATTTATTCGAAATGTCTACCTTTTTCTTAGATTTGATGAAGTGCATATCATTTAAGTGCCAACAATGGCGTATTTGATAAATTTGAATATCTGTTTGAAGAAAAAAGTGTAAAGATTTTGCTTTCTATTTCTATTTAGTAAAACACCCTTGTTGTCCACCAGAAATTCGAAAAGGAAACCACGCACATTTAAGGCATATTCCAAATATTCGAAACTGTTGGCCTCCGCGAAATGAGTATATAATTCCAGCAGAGTTTATGACAATGGTTATATCACGACTGGAAATAGAAGATCGCCGCATTGATCAAATAAATGGCGGAGAAGGATCGCTTGCCAAAGCCATGGCAAAGGAATTGTATGGAAATGAAAATGGATACCTTGCAAGGTATGTGCTACAATAGATTAAGAAAGGTAGAAGGTCAACAAATGAAACACAGATATACCTTTTTTAAGTTACGATTTGTTTAACTGTAAATTATTATTTATGTTAAGAAAAGCTTACATGTCTATTTTTTTTTATCAAACAAGTGGTTTACAAGATGCCATGGGACGTGAAGACTTAGATCATGACGTGAAGCTCCGACGACTATCAAATTGGTTAAAAGTTCCGATTTACATCTACATGTACCAGAAAAAAGTTGACGATGGTCATGCTCAGTTCAACGCTTCACAACGCTTCATTTGGACCAAATTTGAGCCAGATCTAAGCATGACAGTTGTAAGCAGTGACTGTAGGTTCTACATTACCCTTTTTTACAACCACCTTAACGGTACCTTTGACAGAATCATTCCCTTACGTGGCTGCAATTGTCAGATTCCTGCTCCTCTTTCTTTGCTTAGAAACAGCCAGAGTAAGTGTTATTTCTGATTTCTAATTTCTAACATTGCATATCAAGGTACTTGATTATTTTAAGTCAAAGATATATATCAATCTTGATTTAAAGGTTTAAAATCAAGTTAAGTGTGCTTCTACATGTAACACCTTCTTATGAATTGCCTTTACATGTGTACTTTTTTCGAAAAGCATACCATTTAAGACCAATAACTATCTAATTCAGATGTTTCTTATTTTTGATAAGATATGGAGTCCCAGTTTCTGCCTTGTGTGTATCCAGATGACCGCCATCATCCACTACCAACTTTTTTAACCACGGACCCGGAAAGGGTCAACTTTGAAATGGAAATCCGGGATTTCCCTGCTTGTTCGACATTCTCTTCTGTGAGAATAGCAATGCAGAGAAATGATATGAGAAAAAGAACAATTGATTGCGTTGAAATAAACCACCATTCACTGCTTCGATGTTTAAGCAAAGAGATTTTTGGAACCGAAAAGCACGTTGATCTACTGATTGAAGAACTCTGTAATGAATTTTCGAATAATGTGGAAAGCTATATCTATTTCTTGGGAGGAACAATAATCAAAGCATACGAAGAGTCAGGTGGAAAGATTCAAAATAACAGAACCAGCAATGAAAAATTGGCTAAATTGGTTAAAGAAAGAATTGAAGATGACCTTCCTTGTGACGATTTACTGTTGTGGCTTGCTTGTACCTTCTTCCAGACTACAATATTCGTGCTCCGTGTAACGGACACGAATACCTTGACAGAGAGTTTCTGGACGGATTATTCAATGGTGAGAAAGAGAAGGAAGGATCCAACAAAAAGAACGTCATTTTCAAGGAGATGTCCCGATGAAAAAACCTACTACATCACACTATTTGAATCTGGGAGTAAGCTGTATTACAGAATCGTTCCGAAGCAGGCCTCTTGTAACTGTGCGTTGGATGCACCTGCCGTGCCTGACCACAATGCTGATGCTACAGAGTACCATACATTTCAAGGTAGGTCTTATTGTGCCATATAATGGAAACATACTTATGTGTCAAAATACTTTAATGTTAATCCAAATTTTCAGTACATGTAAGCATGCATTTTGAGTTTGATGTATTATCAGTACGTTCAATTTGTCGTAGTTGAAGGCTATAAGTACAGTGTACATGTAACCCACTGTCCTGGGAATTAATTCCTGTGTAATGAATTTGTAAATGAAATAGAGAATGGACTTGCTTTAACCGTAAAACTGTTTTAACGAAGAGCTTTTCATCTTGTTCAATTGATGGTCCGAGTATTGAAGATATCGATAGCAACTAAAAATATGCATTTGTATTTGCCTTTAGAATTTTAATACTCGAGGTTTAAGGTGGTCAAAATGAAAATGCCTTGGAACCCGTTAAGATAACTTTGAAAATTATTGTAAAATGGTACTAATCAATTACCACAAATAATCCAAACGAAAATGAAACGATATTTTAATTTTTACACAAAATAATCTGTTGCATCAAACTGCAGGCATGTGTGTATAAATGCTAGTACTACTATTGTTTTGTACTTGTTATACCGGAAGTTAGGCCGAGGATTTATTTAGAAACATTATTAAACTTAATTCAAATTTTTCTTTTCAGATTGCAAACTTATGCGAAAAATCAGAAAAATAGACAGCCTTCTCCACAGTGCTTGCACATTAATTGACCAGTGGTTGATTTGCAACCAAATCCTTCAAAGAAATTGCGAATTGATAGTATTGGAGATTGAAGGTCGTCGCAAAAACGTAAATATTGCTACTATAGCAGGTACTGGCACTGGTATAGTTGGAGCTGTTCTCACTGGTGTTGGAATTCTGTTTGCTCCAGCAACAGGGGGGCTTTCTACTTTACTATCTTTTGGGGGTGCAGTTATGGCAGTGTCTGGAGGCACCGTAGCAACAGGGGCAAAGATAACTGAAAGCGTGCTGAACAACGGTACAATAGACAAACTAAAACGGTACCAAAACTGCTACAAAGAAAGGTTTGATAACCTGAAGTCAGTAATAAGAGAAATCAATAATGAAATGAAAGAATTATCTGAATTATCAAAAGAAATACAAGCAAATCAGAACATCGAATCTTCTGATTTTGCGGATGTCCAAAGCATTCCCGGTATCGTTCGGGCCGTCAAAGGACTGATAATGATTCCAATAAGTCTGTTAAAAGTGTCTGCTCGAGGAATAACCATTCTTGGCGCGATAATTGGGCCACTGTCAGCTTTGATTGACGCAGCATTGCTAATTTTTTCGGCCAAAAATTTGGTAGAGGGCAATAAAACCGATGTAACAGAAAATCTACGCCGAATATCTGCAGCGCTGTATGGATCAAGGAGGCAAATGCATAGCTGGGCTTATGGAAATCAGAGACCGTACCATTACGATTGAGGGAGAATATTGTTTAAAAATTGTAGTAAACTCTATATGTTTAGGGTATTGATCCGGGAATAACATTCATTGTATTTAAAAGCAAATGTGTTTTTTTGCCATTTAGTTTTTGTGCACATTTTTACTTTTTAGCTACATAGTTTTTGTTATATATTTGTTTAATCTTATATTTAGCTTTAATGATAAAAATGTTTTGCAGTGATTTCAGGGTAGCATGTAAATAATTTATGTTGTCATTTAACTTATTTCTGCTGACGTTTTGTCGACAAAAATACTAGATGCATTACCTTGTTATACGAGTGCACTATATATTATTGATATGTAGGAAAATAATGTTGGAAAGAGCATTATTATAATATAAGTACTGTTACTAAAAATAGCATTTTGACCCTTTTGAGAATAAAATTGTGCATAATTAACCAAATTATTGTTAAGAATTCTAAGTTTAAATATAAATTCAAAAAATCATTTAGAGTTAGCACTAACAAGATACACTAGTAGAGAGATAATAGCACGTTTCAAAACGAATACACAACGTTTTTTCTAACAAAAAGTAATTGACATTCCGAACCCGATGTATTGTTTTATCTTCGGAACATTCTCCCCTCCTTGATTGCTTGCACATCAACAAAATTACATGATTTTGTTATTAAAATAAAAAATATTAAGACTTGTTTATTTTAAACATTAAAAAGTAATGCACATATTTGATAGTCATTCGTGACCACAATGTTTGAAACAATTTTGTTTAGTCACTGAACTCCAATTGACACAGCTTAGCTATTGGGCGGGTCATCGATTTCTGGCCGACTTTCACGCGCACATGTCAATCTTTGCCTGTATGAATTTCTAGAACACGCCTAGCTGCCAATGTCAACTAGGTAAATTTGGTTCAATTACGAGAACAATGTCACCTGTCACCTTCACTAATGTCTTTGTGAGTTAGATTCCACTTCTTGCGTACGTTCAGTCCTGGCAACCATTCGCGCATCCATCGATGCCAGAAGTGTCTCACAAGCTCCTGGATTCTTTTCTAACGTTTCCGTGGGTTGAATGCAGTTATGTTCACAGTTTCCGGTGCGAATAATCCCCCCACCTGCCCGTGAAGGGAGTGGTTAGGAGTCAACGGAACATCATCGTTAGGGTTTGCCGATTAGTAAGTCAAGGGTCTTGAGTTGATCAAAGCTTCTGCTCCTGCAAAGCTGTCACCAGCTCTTCATCTGTAACATCTGCTGACCCGATCACTGCATAGATAGCTCATTTCGCTGCTTTGATCATGATTTCATGGACACCTCCAAAGTGAGGCGCAAGAGGCGGATTAAAGTGCCTCCTAGGTTTGCCGTAGATTGTTGAATCTTTGTGTGGTCAAATAATCCAACTATAGTCTGTCCCAAGTTATTGCTTCCATCAATTTTTGATGATTGTTAATAAAAATGCACATACCTGTGAAAGAAATACAATTGAAAGCGATGAAAGGGAATATATCAAAGAAATCTTCATTTATCAATTATCCCTTTTCACTCATAAAATTTCACAGTAACGAAAACAATTTCTTACGGAGATTTGTAATGGGAAATGTTTACATCTTTTCTCCATTCGGAATACACTCGGAATACATCGCGCAATTTTTTAACATAATCATCGGGCTTATTAATGGCTGATGCAATGCAAAATCTCCGTAGACTTTCAATTTTTGGATGTGTATTGAAACCTGAAGCGGTAGAGGGGGCGTTTCAAAACAGATAATCTTTACATTTTTGATATAAGTGGATGAACGTAGTTTGAACACAAAGGCATTTACTATTATTGAAATATCAAGTAAAAAGTGGTAGAAGCAAAAACTCGAGACGGAGTATAGTTCCATAAGCTCATTGTTGCAACCAACAAAATTCGTTCCATTGTCCAATATAACTTCTGTAGGTAGACTTCTTCGGCTAACCATCGGGTAAAATGCATTGAGGAACGAATCTGTATGAAGTCCGTAGGCAACTTCTAGATGCACTGCTCTTGACATCACGCACGTGAAGAGACATGTATATCTCTTATCTCGCCGTTTTCTGCGTCCCTGCTTCGTAATGAAAGATCCTCCATAGTCAACCGCTGTTCGGGAAAATGCGTGTAATGGCTGCTTTGTACGAATTGATGGAAGGGGACCCATTAGTTGTTCTGGTCTGGCTTTGTTGCGGCAACATTTATTGCACTGTCGTTCCCACTTTCGTATTTCCTCTCGTGCAGATGTGATCCAAAATCGTAATGAGATCACAGATAGTGTGTGATTTGTTCCTGTCACATGTTTTCCTTTTTCGTGGTGATATTAATAATAAGTGTAGTAATACGATTGTTTCTAGGGAGAATGACAGGGTATCGAACATCATATGGTAAAAATTCTGCGTATTTCAAACGTTCTTCACATTGCAGGAGCCCGTCTTTATCAATTACAGGGTTCAAACTCAATAACTTGCTGCTCGGATGAAGAGGTTTGGTCTGTTTCAGCAATCTGTATTCACAGTGAAACTCACATTTCTGGGCTGTTCTAATGATTTGAGCTTCTGCCTCTTTAACTTCTTCAGTATTCTTTTCACTTTTAAATCTGTCCTTGGTACTCATTCTGCAGTTATTTACAAAACGATTTATCCAAGCTTAAACTCTTACAAGTATCCAGCTGGAATAGGATTCTGGGTTCAAAAACATTGTACGTCTCTATAGGCCACTGATCTTGTTAAGAATTAATATGGATCATTGACAACTTCTCTGCTTAACTTCTTTCTTTCCTTCTCAGGGTCCTGTTTTTCAACAATCTGATTCGGCCACTGTGAATCATCCAGGGTAAGAAAGTGCGGCCCACTCCACCAGACACTGTCTTTCTGTAACTGTGAGACCGTCACTCCTCTCGATATCATATCAGCAGGGTTGATTTCTGTAGGCACATGATGCCACTGCTTTGGATTTGAGGCCGACTGTATTTCCCCAATACAATTTGCTACAAAGAGCTTAAAACTTCTACTTTGTGCCTTGATCCAGCACAGCACATTCATGCTGTCCGTCCAAAATGTGCACTGGTCACCGTGTATCTCCAGAGCACTTGTCACTGATAGTGTTAGCCTTAATCCCTATACTACACCCATCAATTCCAATCTAGGTATGCTGACTGCGGTAAGTGGAGCCGCATCTCGGTACTTCAATAAGTGATAGCTCTGTCAATTCTTTAAACCAATTCTCAGATTTTGATATGAGTTCTTCGCTCAACACATCACTCCAGTCAAGACCTGCAGTCAACATTTCTTGCAACAGAACTTTAGCTCTTATTGTGTACGGTCCTAGGAACCCAAAGGGTTTAACAGCATTGCGATATCCGTAGAAAATCCGCTTGTGTAAGCAAAATCATCCTCTGGTGGATTTGCTTTGAATATAAAGATGTCATATTTGGCCCTCCATAGCACACCAAGGGTTTTTACGGATGATAAACGGTTGTCGTGCAGGTCAACTTCGGGAACAACATCTTCTGTTGGGATATGCTGCAGTTCCCCCACTGAGTTTGATCGCCACTTCCAGGCATACATGCCGGCCTTTTCCCACAATGCTGATAGCTGCCTGTAGAGTTTGACTCCATCCTCCTCGGTAGATACTGAATCCATACTATCGTCCATGTAGGTGGATTTCAAAACAGTCTCTGCTGCCATGGGGTAAGTTTCTCTGTTAGTCTCAGCATGGGTATGTGCTACAAACTGTGCTTGAAGTGGCAACGAATTTATTCCAAATACAACATTGCTAAATTCGTACACATCTGGTTTCTCTTCTGGTTTAACGTAACGCCAGAGAAATTGTTGATAAGGTCCATCTTCCTGTGGAACCTTAATCCTTAAGTAAATTTCTGTAATGTCACATACTATTGCCACACTGAATCTAAATCTAATTAACACATCACAAAGTTCATTTTGAAGTTTTGATCCGCAGTGAATCATGTCATTTAATGAGACACCACAATGCTTTGCTGATGCGTTGAACACAATACGTGTCTTTGCTGTGCTCTTATCTGGCCGGATGACAGGTAAATGCGGAAGAAACCATTTCCCGGACTTTTCCTCATCCTGATTAATCTTGCGTATGTATCTTTTCTCCAGATACTGTTCAATAGTCTTTGAGTAAGAATCTCCCACTTCCTGGTTCTTCATTAATCGCTTTTCAGTGTTCCCTAAACGTTGTAGTGCCATGTCGTAATTACACGGTAAATCAGGCTTTTCTTCCTTCCAAGGAGTAGCTACTTCATAATATCATCAACAAACTTCAATGAATCTTTCACTTTCTCATACGCACTTTTCTCCTCTGGACTAAATGACTGTTTCTTCTGTGGCTCACTGAAATTTTCCATCTCCCAGAATTTACACAAAATCTTGTCTGATTCATTATGACTTTTCTGATTCTGGATAAGTAAGTAAATGAGTTTGAACACACATCTCACTGCTACAAGGAATTTTCCCAATAAAGTCCATTATAATGGAGTAAGTCTAGCCACTGGTTCATCTGGTCGACTTAGAAAGCATAATGAAGTTCACTGTGTTCCATTCTAATCAGACTATCCACCATAGAATGTTTTCCCACTCCAGGAAATTCAAGTCCTCTCAAATGGTCCCATTTGTGTTGATATTTTCTCCAGGTGATTACACACATATCACCGGTAACCTTGTCAGCTGTTAGGGCTTCGACTTTAGTCTTTGTCTTCCCATCGACAATCCTTATTTGGAATTTTACTGGCATAGTTTCAAATGACACAGTTTTGTCATTAACAACTACGGTAATTCTTTGTAGTTTGCCATGTAAATCCAATTCTGTTGCAACATCTGCATTAATGTAGGTCCGTGTACTGGCATCATCCAGCAGTGCGTTTACACTCATTGTCTTTGTTCCATTTCTAACTATTACTGGAATGGTTCGTAAGGCGATAAATTGTGGCTCCCCTCCATGACATGTCAAAGTTCTGTCTTGATTCACTGATATCTGGGCATCAACATTACTTTTTCAGCAGTTCTGACAGAGGAATTTGGTCTCTGTGGACTTCTAAAGGGGAGAAATTCTGAATCATTCTGGTTCAATTCTGATGCAGATAGATCACGTTGATATCTATCTGTGTTTTAGTTCACAGTTCGATTTTCAATGTGCAATAGTTTGTGTCTCGGTACAATGGTCAATGCCACAAGGTCTGCTCCTTCTACATGTCTTTCCCAAGGGTCCTGACCCCAAGCAACGAAAACACAGCTTCGACTGACGGACAGGGTTCCATTTCTGGGACACTTTAAGTTTCTTGAACTCCTCACATGACCAAATCCCATGTTGTCCTTGACACATCTGACACAGTTTGTTGAAGGCCTTAGTGTTTGTGAAAAATGATCTTTGATGATCATTAACATGATTTCGATCACGGTTGCACATTTTACTATCAAAGTTATTGTTTGAATCAACCTGTAAACCATACACACAGTTTCATTTGCCACTGTTCGGAATTCGGATTCCTGCAAGATCCATTCCCTCAAAGATTCCACCGATTCAGTCTTTTTCTTCTTATACACCCATCGGTGATATGTAGACAGCAGGGTCTCTGGAATTTTCTCTTGAAGTTTGACGTACAGTGATCCGTTCTTCAATTCATTTGTTCTACCTGAATCGTTTAGGTTAATGATTGCTATGTCTAGAATGTCTGCGAATTTTTCCAAATCCTTTGAATGTTCTGCATGTATAGGTCTGAAGGAATCCAACTGTTCAAGATGTCACATGACTTGCTGTCGTTGTCATCCAAACTTCCGCTGAAGCCGATCTTTGGCTGCTTAATAGCGGTTCTACAGCTTTACAGCTTCACCGGAAAGATACTGTCTTAACTGAAAAAGTTTGTATTCTGGAGTCGCTGTAGCTTTATCAATACATGCTGAGAAGGCAGCTTTCCAACTCTCGTATTTCCTTTTGTCACCGTAAAAGACAGGAATCGTCACACGCTTCATCTCTTTCCTCAAATCACTTTCAACGGTAGGGCCATGCACAGAATCATTGGTCACATTAACTTGTTTCTCAGATGATGAGGGAATGTGTGAGTCTTGATTAGCATCAGTATTTTCAGTCCTCTCTTTCATGATTGTCTACATCTTCAAAACCATCATTCAATCCTCTTAATATCCTTTGTGCTTCATTTTCAACTTGTTCAAGTTCTCTGTATCCAGCGTTGATAGATTCATTTAATTGTTCATGTTTTGTCTTAAATTCTTCCTCCAATTCCCTTTTTGTTTCTTCAAATTTGCGCACCTCCTCACGAATAGAGTCTGCCTTTTTTCTTGGCCCGAATTTCTTCTTCATCTCTTCATTCACAAAGTATTCACTTTCATGTGATGAATCTGTCGCAACACTTGGCTGATCACCTCTTCGTGCATCTAGATAATCCTGAACTCTGTCTTGACAATTTTCAATATTATCTTCAATCATTTCAATTTCTTGTTATGTCTTTGATATTTTTTATAATGTCGTTTGCCTTCTTGTACTCCTCGGAAAGCGACAACAAGCAATTAATGAGCGGTACTTTTAAATCAATCAGACGTTCTCGAGCCTTACATAATTTCCCAAGACTAGGCAAATCAGAATCTAATTAGTTCAACAAGTGATGCTTTGCTCTCGTAAATTGTGACTTAGCTTACGTTTTCTCACGTTTCAGAACGTCGATATCTATATCTGCATCCGCTGTACTTTCCTGATTTCCCATCATCTGCATTCCTGACGCTTCTGCTATTTCTTCATCGTCTCCCATATTAAACCACGCTCTGCTACCACTTTGTTCCCGATATGAACAATAAATTTTAAAATAGTTTTCACTTTTAGTCAAGAGAGATCATAGCACGTGTCGAAACGAATACACAACGTTTTTTCTAACTAAATATAATTGACATTCCGAACCCAATATATTGTTTTATCTTCGGAACACTTTCTATTAAGTGCAGATAGGTAACGAATCTGGCATGTTTCCAACTTTTTGTAAAATTGTAAAAATATAGAATTTTTAAATGCTTAAAAGTCAGAAAGTGGCACTTTAAATTCACTAAATCTGTTTCTAGTTATATAAGGACATTCATCTTTGCAATATATCAAAAATCTGTCTTTGGACTTTCAATAATATTGCAAATATATTGTCTTAAAGTTGGACATTTTTCTACGTTTAAAACTCTCAAGAATCTGTAGTTTAGCGTTAGCTTTACATTTTCACACGTTTATTATGGGGAAAACCCATACATATTCGCGAGCCAAAAATATTTTACTAAACTGAAGGGTTGCTTCAAAACATTTTAGGTTTTTTTTTTTAATCAAAACCATTAAAACACGAGAAATGGGAAAATGAGAATTTGAATATAAGCTGAAGTGGACTTATCTCACTATTAATGAAAGAAAAAGTAAGCACCCTATTATTTGCCAATGCTACACATTAAGACAGGCAGAGTGCCCATTATACATATTGTTTATTAAAGATTGACAATCTTTCCTCTCTCTCTCTCTCTCTCTCTCTCTCTCTCTCTCTCTCTCTCTCTCTCTCTCTCTATATATATATATATATCGCTCTCTCTCCTTGCTAATTCGATAAACCTAGTGATACATGTATTGATCTTTTCATTTTTTTATACTTGAAGTTGTAATCTTTTGAAACAGGAAGTAGGACCAAACTTCATAGCCCCCCCCCCCCCAAAAAAAAAATAAAAAATAAATAAATAAATAGATAAAAAATAAATAGATAAAAAAACCCACCAAAAAACAAGAAAGCAAAAAAACAAAAAACAAAAAAAAACAAAAAAACAAAAAAAAAAAACCCACCAAAAAGATCACCTCCATGGAATAAAATGATTAAACATATATTTGTTGAATTTAACAGACAACGGTTTTTTTAAATGCGGAAGTGGTGTGGAACCAATTGCCAATGAATGTTCATCACATTAAATAATCATGGAATAAGGTAGATTAGGTAATTATTTTTGTCCGACAGTATAAAGTATTGAACTTTTATTGTTTGAGGGGTAGAAGGACCCAAAATCAGGCTTGAAAAATCGTTAATAGAAATATACTACATAATAAATTATCAGCATGATATCAGATCAATATAATATAGAGACACATTTTTTTCCAATTTTTTTAATCACAAGACAATAAGAAAGTGAAAACAATCCCACAAAGACAAGTTATGATGTCTTCATTAAAGGGGCGTGGTTATGATTTTGGTCAAAAATTATTTTTCGATTTTAATATCTACAATGCTTTAAAAAGGCATTTTAAATATGCAACTGAAATTTGAGTGTCATTTGTTGAGTTATAAGCGAGTTACAGAGCATGAAATTCTTTGCTATGTAAACAAAACGTTTGTTTACATTTTGAACGTAGAAGTAAACATTTCAGTTTTAAGCCTAAAACGAATGTGTTAAACGTTACGAAATGTTTATCTATGCTTAAAATAAATAAAAAGATAGACATATTAGCTGGAAAAAGATTTTTTACTGGTATATTGAACCTATGTAAACAAAAACAGGGCACGAGCCTTGTTTACATGACAAAGAATTGTGAGCGCTGTATCTTGCTTATAACTCTACGAATGACTATCAAATTTTCTTTGATCATTCGAGATGCATTTCTAAAGCATTGTAAATAATAAAAACATGAAAATTGAATTTGATCAAAATCGTGACCATGCCCCTTTAATATTGGAAAAACTTTTTTATAGTTCATGTTTATATTTATATATATGCGGTTTTCGCAGGTTGATATCCTCGGTAAAAGGGTAACCTAACACCTTCTTTTTTCCTTTACAACTAGTATACTTTAAATTTAAGAAAAGGTACAAACCTTAATTTTTTCAAAGAGGAGATAAACTGCTAATCGAGAAGCAGGGAGTAGAGATCTTTATTTATTTCAGATGTACTTACTGTGTTACATTCTCAAGAACTAATAAACTCTGGCCCCCTCCCCGTCATTTCAAAATTCCATGAATATTTCAACTTAAAAAAAAGTCTGATCCATAAAAAAATATGTAAAAGAAGGATCGAAGAAATGAACTATAGCTAACATTAAATTCTTCCATCGGGCGGATCAAAACTTGCAATGATACTGCGCACAGGTATAGTTATAATTGATAAAAGTGATTTAATTATGATTTAATACTTTAAATGCGAATCACATTGAAAAGGTGTGCATTTACTCACTTTTACAATTATTTGTTTGCTTAAAGCTATACACGCTATAATTTGCGTCAATTTTGAATAAAGGGGAAAATGTATGTGTTTGATTACTAATAAAAGTTACCTTTATGCTGTTAATTATAATGCTCAAATCGATCACGTAACAAATATATCAAATATTAAACAATAAAAAATATTTATTTTCCTGCCCGGAAAGTAATGTCTCCTCGTGAATATCAATCTATCACGTGATATCGACAGCTAAATTTAGCCTATCATTCCAAAACTGGTGAAGGGTCAACATCTTCATAATTGTGATAGTTTCACAAAGGAAAGGATATTTTCAGTAAAGCATAAATTTGTCCGATATATGAGTACAAACAAAAGAAAAAAATACAAGCCTGTGAGTAGATATGAATACTTCCTTTAAAAAAATGACGTAGACCTGTGTTTTTCCCCTATGTGCTATTTATAGATCCTATAAGTGTTAATGCAGAAGTAAGGGTATCGTGAATGACAAACGTATTTTACTCATTATACATGTATGTATTTCAAATTAACAACTGTTGAGCATATTAAAAATCAAGTTGGATATTTAATTAGGCAAACAATAACGACCACCTAGTTCTCCGCGGACATGCGCAATGAGGTCGGTTTGCTCTTCCTTCATCAATATTCATGAAAAGGCATATTTTCTTGGCAGGAAAATGAACAATTAAAAATCTATATCTTTGTAACGAGATGGAATTCACCAGTGTAATTTACAGATTAAGGATAACTTTTATAAGTAGACAAACACATGCGTTTTCACTGTCATTCAAAATTGACGTAAATTATAGCGTGTATAGCTTTAATAAATTCAAACAGTCAAAATTAATGCTTATAAATAGGAGTCTAACTTTAACACCTGCAGGGTGGTTTATATTTGGCCATTGAAATATACACGTACGGAATGGGATGTCTGTTGCAACAGACTCCGATGATAACGATGAAAAATTGCACGAGGCATTCCTAGTGAATTCCGAATGATGTCAACATACCCCATTATAAATCTTTGTAAGCAATCAGTTCTCGTTTCTGTGGATTTTTTCGAGCAAAAAATGATAATCTGTTAATCAGATTATCTTGGAAAATTTCCCCTTCATCTATTTTAATTGCACTTCTATCACAGGTTTGTATATTTTGATTAAAAATCGTCCAAATGTGCTGCATAAATTTATTGGGACAGAAAATAGCAGTTTAGACTAGATACAAGTCTCCTTCAAACTTCAGTATGTGATATAGGCCTACTGAATAACACTAACAAGACGAAACAATTTTTATGCAAGTAAAATAATTCAATACCACAGATTTTTTCCCCCATATTTGCATGGTTTCCTCGTAGACATGCTCTTAATTGCTTTTGTTTTTTCTGGTATCTTCCTTTAAAACAGGTATGAATATGAATTCATAAGATACACGTAATTCCCATTTTCGACTTTAGCTATATTTGTATATTTGTTTTCAATTTCGCATTTAGCTACAGTGTATACGCCGGGCAATTGGTGTCGGACAAGAGAAAAAAAACAACCAACCAGTTGAAACAGAGGGAAAGTTAAAGATACCCTTTTTTATGAAAATAAATTACCACTGTAGATGATTCTTTTTTTAATGTACTTTAGCTATTTGTAAATCTACATCATTTTCGGACTTTAT
The DNA here is from genome assembly GCF_025612915.1 of Magallana angulata. Lineage (NCBI taxonomy): Eukaryota > Metazoa > Mollusca > Bivalvia > Ostreida > Ostreidae > Magallana > Magallana angulata. Next base: position 40,870,217 of record NC_069115.1, read on the forward strand.
AAAGCAAAACAGGTACGCGGGGGTGTTAAGGAAGCATATGGGGAATTTAGCGTCTTATTTTGACTGTTATATTCAAAATCGTGAAATTAAATAATTATTTTGAATAAGATCAAAAACTTAGTATTATCCTTTTAAATAGATGTCAGTGCAATACAATCGGGTAGTACATAACTGCCACATTGGTGCATTATCACGTGACAACTATAAATAGCTTGCGTATATTCCTTAACATAAAATGAGATAGAACAACACTACCCCGCGGTTTCAAAAATAAAATAAACATACCAAGTGAAAGCAAAACATCTCAGTTTAATCAAAACCGCTGCTAGATTTCTATGTTTTTCCTTATTAAAAGTTATTTATCCGGTTCTCGTAAAACCTTCCCAACTTTTATATAGTTTGCAAGGAAAACGGCAAATTGCATCAAAACAACACACAACATGGGATTCTAGCAGCATTATTCAATTTAAGCAATGATCAAACTAACGATACGAATAAAATTTCAAGTTCAATATATACGGGGTAGTGTTGTTCTAGTCGGATTTTTATATCGTAAACAACGACAGAGGAAAGCCTGGCCGAGAAATAAAAGCAAATTTACATACCTTTTAGCGAATGATTGATAAAACTAACATCTCCCCCAATATTCTTATGTTCAATTCTCAATAAATCACACCACAATACTTTATTAGAGTTCTTAGATTAGTTATATTTTGAATATGTTTACAATGCTTTCCGATCAAATTCACACGACATTCAACTTTTAGTCATGACGTCATCAATGTGTAAATCTACGTAATACAAACTAATTTCTGGAAAAAATTGTCTTCAGTATTTTTTATTTGTTTTTGATCTACGTTTAGTTGCTTAGATATTGAATATGTACATAATAATTAAGATTTGTGATTTCACGGAATTACATGTAACTCAGATTCCATATGCTTCCTTAACACCCCCGCGTATTATTATTTTTCTTGAAAACGGACAAAAATCAATGACATATGATACATACATTAATATTCGCGAGGAACAAATTTAACGAATATTTGGTAGAAAATCCGAAACAAAATCCTACCTGTCGGCAAAACTCAAACTTAAATTCTGATTAAAAGTACATATTGTAGTTAATGTTAACATTCCCTGTTATTGAAATAGGTAAAGTAAGCTACTAGTAACTGGTTACTAGTAACTGGATACGAGAAGTAAGAAAAGCTAGCTACTAGCAACTAGCTCCAAAATGAAAGAAAACTTGGCTACTAATTACTAGTTACTGTCCAAGTATCAAAACATACCTGGGATTTCTATTTGTGTTCTTAATATGTACATTGCACTTTATCATCCACATGATTTATCATCTTTTGTGACATCGTCATCTACAAAATGCCTAACAATATCTCATTTTTAACATCTTTGTCAAAACCTCTCAAATAAATGTAGCTGCATAATAGATAAAATATATTTACAAGTGATGTTAATATCAACATTTGACTATTTTATCTACATGATTATTCCTTTAAAGTACTCTTTTCCTCTCAAACTCTCATCAGTAATTGGTGCATTTCGTTTAAAATATCTTTATTTTAGACAATGTTGTCAATTTGGCTCAATTAGCTGTACCTATAGATTGAAAATATCAACAAGTGTTATTAATTAATTATTATTAATCTATCATGTCATCCACATTAATTTACAACAAAATTACTCTGATATCTCTCTTAATCTCGTCAGCTACCAGTGCATTTCGTTTCAAATATCTCTATTTTAAAGACAATTAAAGTTCATTCAACTCAAGTAGCTGTATATATAGTATGAAGATATCTACAAGTGTTGTTAATTTGAAAATTATTTATTGTCATCCTGTACCACATAATATTATGACACAGTTACTCAGATATCTCTTTAAATCTCGTCAGCTTCTAGTTCATTTTGTTACAAATATCTTAATTTTGTTTATGGTTTTGTCAACATATCTCAAGTGGCTGTATATATAAATTGATGATATGTGCTGTCTTGCTCATTTCAACATTATATGAAGTCATCCACATTATATTACGACACAACTTCTCAGATATCTCTCTTCATCCCGTCAGCTACTAATGCATTTCGTAACAAATATCTCCATTTTTAACATTTTATTAAAATACCTCAAATAGCTGTGACACAATTATTCAGATGTCAAATTGTTCAAAACAAACCATTTTGAAGCTGTAAATACCTTTCTTTGAAAAATTTCATTCTATAATTGCGGAATTCAACATTTCTTCAACAACGTTTTTAACACACCATGTGGACATTCGAAACTCTTGGGATTTTTTTTATAGTTAATGCACCGTGTTAGAGTTATCTCCCGTATTTTCTTTGATGAACAAAAAAAATATTTCTAATGAAAATTTAAACGCATTTTCTTTATCGTCTCTGATTTTATCCATGCAAATGTGATATTGTGGAAACATAAAATAAAGAGCTTCCCGTGATTAAGCGTGAATGTAATGCGCATGCGCAAGATTGTAAAATCCAAAAAATTAAGATGATTTCCGGAATTTTTTTAGGAGTTTTCGTTGATTATTAATAAGCGAAGCTTGATTGAGAAATAATAAAAAATATTGGTAATCTTCAAGTACCAATGATATTTAGAATATATAAAACAAAAAACAGTACTCTTCCGATTTACCGTTATTAAAGACCAACAATTCGAGTCTATCATTTTAATATAGTATTATAGATATACAGCTTCTTGAAATATATTGATAAAACCACCAAAAAATATAGATATTTGTAACTAAATGCACTAGTAGCTGACGACATAAAGAGAGATATCTGTGTAATCTCTGTAATTCTATCGTAATATCATGTGGATGACCTGATACAATGTCAATATTAACAACCCTTGTAGATGTCTTCAATCTTTATGTACAGCTACCTGAGTGGCATGAAAAAAATTGTCGTTAAAATAGAGATAGTCGAAACGAAATGCACTGGTAGCTGACCAGATTAAGAGAGATATCTGAGTACTTTTGTTGTTAAGCATGCGGATGACATGATAGATTGTTATAAATAATAACACTTGTTGATATTTTCAATCTACATTGGTATAAGTACAGCTACTTGAGTCAAATGGACAATTTTGTCTAAAATAGAGATATTTTATATGAAATGCACCAATTACCGATGACAGTATGAGAGGAATATGAGTAAATGATGATATAGTGAAATGTACATATCAAGAACACAGATAGAAATCCTAGGTATGTTTTCTCACTTGGACAGTAACTAGTAACTACATGCAGTAGCCAAGTTTCTTTCATCTCGTAGTCAGCTACTAGTAGCTAGCTTTTCTTACTTCTCATAGCCAGTTACTAGTAGTCAGTTACTAGTAGCAAAAGTTTATTTCATCTCGTAGCCAGTTACTAGTAACTAGCTTTTCTTACTTCTCGTAGCCAGTTACTGGTAGCCAGTTACTAGTAGCTAACTTTACCTATCTCTGTAATTGGTAGTCCGTGCAAACGTTCATATAACATACCAATGTGTATTTTAATTATATCATATATTACATATTCTATATTTGTTAATGTTGTTGTATTTTTTTCAGGTTTTGACCATTTTAGAATAATTAATCATTAAAAACACCTATAGGTGGTAATAATACCGTTTGATGAAATGTGTTACAACAGTAAGACCTTTTCCAACCCTTGAATACACTTTCAAATAACCAGATCGAATGAGACTTGCTCTAATGTTTTCTGGTCTGATTAAATCTATCAAGGTTATAAATCTACGCAGTTGTTACAAATCATAATCAAGATTTTATCCGCTCCGGGTCTCAAAGTGCACAGTCTTTTACTGCAGCAAGAGGTTATATATAGCGGGACACCTTGACACATAAGATATTCGATCTGATAAAATTTATGCATTTACCATACAGACTAGATCATTCCACCGGACTTATGGAGAAAATTAAAAAAAAAGAAGAAGGTAAAATAGAGTTCATTTGTTTTATAAATGCAAAAAGCTGTTACCGATATTGTTTATATTACAATAGCGGTGTGCATTTTTAAATATTTTGTATGTTATATGTACCAGATTTGATAATGTTGATGCATTGTTTTTTAAAAAGTTTTGACCGTTTTAGAATAAATTTTGAAAAACTTTATGTAGTCGTTTTATCGTTTTATCGATTGATGAATTATACTACAACAGTAAAACCCTTGTATACAATTTCATAGAAACAGATGGTCCAAGATTGACTTCCTTTTATTTGTTTTTTGGACTGATAAAATCTATGAAATTTTATATATCTACGTGTTTGTTACAAAAAATAATGCATATATCATACCTTCAGGTTTCAAACATCTGTTACTGAAGCACGTGGTCATGTAATACGTGGCATCTTGACATTCGTTCAGATTATTTGCAGTTCAGGAGTTTACCTTCAATATAAACTAGATCCTTCTGCTGGACCAGTGGAGAAGTTTCTATAAAACTAGGTAGGCTAGTGTTTATTAATTTTATATATGTAAAAAAAAAACTGTATTGATATTGTTATATAATATGATTGTGTGCATTTTTAAATATTTCATATATAGTATGTACCTTATTGGATAAAGTTTTTGGATTTTGTGCTAAGTTTTGACCGTTTAAGAGTTAATCAATAAAAAAAATACATGTATAGGTAATCGTTTTATCATTTTTTAAATGTGCTACAACACTACAACGTTTTCCAACCCTCGTATACATTTTCAAAAAACCAGATCGAACTAAATTTGCTTCGATGTGTTTTTTGGACTGATAAAATCTATGCAATTTTATAAATATACGTAGTTGTTGCAATTATAAGGATATAATTTCATCCCCCAGGTTTCAAAGTACAAAGTCTTTTACTTAGCACGTGGTTATGTATTACGTGACACCTTGTCACACAATATATTTAATCTGATAATACATGTATGCTGTTCACGAACGTTCTTTACAGACTCTATCTATTTGTAATTGATATTTCTATTTTAACAGGTACGAATACCGTATTTAACTTTCATTTTGATAGTTTTATACCGTTTTGCTTTTTGTGAAAAGCATTACATAAATTTGTTGGTGTTGACACTCAAAACAATGCCAATTCAAACCATTTTATTTCATGGCTTGAAAACTTCGTTAGTCTCTCGTTTTGTTTTTAAGAAACTCTTACACAGACGTTTATTTATGAATTTGAGTTAGAAGTTTTATTCTTTTTGCCTTAACAATGTCTTGTAGAATTCATTGATTTTTAATGAAAATATCGATAATTTCAAGAACTTATAGGGTTTTCGTAGAGTTCATTTTTTTGCAATATAGGCCTACCTTACATGCATATGCATTGAAAACATACAATTTACGTTGTAATAAATCGACAATGGTATGGATTTATCGACTCCTTATCTATTGTTCAAATACTACAAAGATAATATAAAGTCTAATGATGATATTTAAAGAGCAAAAGGCCACATATTCAAAAAAGATAATCCTATTTTCTTAATACACCTGCATGAGTAATATAAACTTAATGTAGAAAGTTTACACATGCACGAGCTAGTTTGACAATGTGTTACATCTAAATCTTAATTCTTGTTGCAAAAAATCGCTGATTCTGCATATTAACGTTTGATCATATGTACTCTAGTGTACGTTTAGTATTGTGTATGGCACGTCAAATTCACTGAAAAAAGCTAGATGTAATCATAGTTTCACAGTCGATAAACTAGGTTTAACGGTTGTTTACAGAGATAAAACAATAGTTAACGACGATAATCTATATATCTTATGTGTAAACCATCGTTAACGCGATCATCTATGTTTAAGTGGTGTAAATGTAATTAACACTGAAAACAACCATTTGCGATTGCAAAATATAGTGTATCTGATAAATTTGGTTTCAAGACTGTGAAACTATGATTAACAACTCTTAACTATAGTAAAAGAATGTAAATTATAGTTTACAGTTGTGAATCTATATCTAACTATAGTTTGGGGTGTGCAAACTATGGTAACCAGTCGATAAACTTAATTTATCAAATGTGAAACTATGTTTATTTCATTTTTGTGAATTTGGCGTGCCATAATTGTGAACACTTAGCATACTTTACACACGTCAACAAGCATTGAAAGAAATGCATAACATCGAAAGTCAATGCATTTTAAACCATCATTATATAACTTATTTCCCTTAGTCTTACCAAGAAATATGCATTGGTCACCGAAATATTTAGCTTCAAGAAAATTACCTACATGTAATAAATGATATTTAAGAACCGTACAATGTATATTGTTAATACAACGAGTTCTTATAAAATATTTCATTTTTTCACAATTGGAATGATAATAAAGATTAGATCCATTTGCTTTATATCGTTGTAAGAAATGGTCACGTGAGACAGAACCGAGAGAATGTGTGTGTTCCTAGCTTCGTGTTTATGACAATTTCTTAGGAATTTAAATGCTTTTTAACGAATCTCCTTCACTAATTTTGTATACATCGTTTGAACTCTCTGTGGCAATAAATCCTAAATAAATGCAATTCAGAATACGTCAACTACATTAGATGCAAAAATTGGGAAGATCATCTCTTATTCTAACTGTTTGAAGCTAAAAAAAAGTTAGATTTGAAGACTGAAATAATAAAAGCAAAATTTAATCAGGCATCGGTTTTCCGTGAGGCATTGTGCAATTAAAAATTATCAGCAATCTTTGTTGAAGCAACCTTTAATGATTTTTGGACGTCCGGTTTAGATAAAAAAGAAACGCTCCACATCTCCCTGGTCTGGTAAAAATAAAAGTTGGAGGATTTCCTGACAAACGTCACTGCATCTCATTCTAACGACAGTCGTATTACACAGCAATCGAATTCCGCACCGCGAATTTCCAAGGACAGCTCATAGCGGGACATCTCCAGTATGTTCAGCGAGCTTTGAACCCCGAGAAAGTGCGATTGCTCCGGTACACGGAAAAATTCGCAAAAAATCACCGACTATGAAACGAGCTAACATTGATGGCTTACATTTCATGTGAATTTTCTCATAAAATGTCAACCTGATTTACGGATACCTTAAAAAATAGACTAGCAATAAAATACCTGTGTGGACATAGCAACAATGTACTGTGGAATCATTATTGTTTGTGGGAAGCAATGATCGTGGCTTTTGTAGGCAATCCTTGCATATGCATTTATTTCTCCACGAACGTATATTCAAACACTTGTTGAGTTTTTTTTTTTACAAAATAGAACTTGCTACCGACGACATTACACCCCCGCGAACCAGGACAATTTTGGCTACCAAAGAACATTGACCCCACAAATTTATCTAAGTAAATATGAGAGGTTTGAACTCTAAAAAGAGATAAATTCTAATATTGGATACAGGATAAAAGTATCCATGCTATAATTTTGATTCAAGAAACACTCCTTATAGAGAAAAACACTTTTCAACACGATTTGCTTGGAATGACAAATCTATACATTGCTTTTCTGACTTATCATTCAGTAGAAGCTTAAAATTTAGTTTTAAAGGGGGTTAAATATTGATATAAAAAATATACACAAGACCAGCGATCAAAGAAAAATACTGGTCAATTTTAATATTGATGATATTTCCTATAGTTTACTTAAGGTGGCTTACTACACCTTGAAATATTTTTTGAAAGCAGCAGAAAATTACTTGATTTTGATAGATATCATAATGGAAAAGAAGTATGTAAGTCAAATAGGCAAAAATGTGCAATTTTGGATGAAAAATTACATTTTCGAAAATTTAATTCGGTAAACATGAACAAAAGCTCCAGGCGGATTCGAATTCATGATCTGCAGTTCAGAAGCCCAACATACATCCGAATGGAACAATATAAACAGTTTAACAAAATATTTGAATCGCCACCTTGTGACGTAGTGTCTTAAAAGGTGTAAGTCTGGGTGTAGTGAGGTACTTTTATTGATGCACCGCACAAAAAAGCTACATAATTGACTTTTTAAAGCAATTAAAGAATCACAGAAAATATTATTTTATGTGGAGATTTTAAATGCCACTTTGAGGGGGAGAATACTGAGAAAGGTTTGACATTATGGTTAGTTTACATTTAAAAGACTTATGAAGAGATACATGAGTAAATCTTAATGGATACACCTGGTGTGGTGCAAACAATAATATAAAAAAGCCGTATAGATTTCATATTTATAAGGACATCTTGTTGATAAAAAAACCCACAAGTGATTATTCGTATTATTCTCGGTACTTATAATAACGAGACTAGAATGTCTTATCATAGAGAGCAATCAAATTTGATTTATCTGTATATGATATGATAATGAACGAGGAAATTGGTACTGGAAACTGAACACTAATAATTGTTATGAACTTGATGGAATTTACAATTAATTTTATCAATGCTTCTGGCGTCAGTTATCCTCCCTTTTTTATGATATGATCAAGGTATTTTTTTTTTGAACGGAAAAATGAGATTTTCTAAAGACTTGCAGTTACCTCCCTTATACAGAGAGAGAGAGAGAGAGAGAGAGAGAGAGAGAGAGAGAGAGAGAGAGAGAGAGAAAGAGAGAGATAGAGAGAAAGAAAGAGAGAGAGAGAGAGAGAGAGAGAGAGAGAGAGAGAGAATAGTTCATGAGTTAAATAAGAGTCTGATTGAGGGAAAAACAGACAAGTTGAGTTGATGCATACGTAGGGACCTCATAATAGTACATTGTGTAATATTTTTCTTTTGCAAATCTATGGCATATTTTCAACTCATCACATGCCAAAAAATAATACTTAACAAATTTTCAAGTACATGTTTATACATGATTTGCGTAATACAATGTTGCTCTGCTTTGAATTTGTATTTCATTTTTTGGATTTTTGAGATGGTTGACAGTTTGTTATTGTCATTTTTTCATTGCTATGTTTGGGGCTCTTGTACAATATTAACAAAAACATGTAGCAATAGTTTTCTAGAAGTTTTTGTAAAAAAAAAATTCAAAGAAAATAATGAATTTTTCTTCTAATAATACCTATATCAAAATTCTAACAATAAATGAAACCGCGCTTTTTTCTTCTCGGTTTAATAACAGATACAAAACACACACCTGTTTCGGTGTCTTACACCACCGCGGTAAAATCGTGGCCCTGCGATCAACGCGATGACAATACCGCGACGGTGTATCGCGGAATGAATTAAAACACCATCACGGTGTCGCGGGAAATACGGGATCCGTGCTGGCCGTAGTGTATATGAATAAGGAAGAAAAATAATTTGAAAAACGACCGACCAATAAGTCTTTTTACTACAGACTATATAATCATAGCATTAGTTTTTGCACGTAGTTTACAAACTTTTACTTCAAAGCAAATTGGTAAAAAGCAAACAGCGTATGTAAATACTGTTTATAGGTATTAATGTCCGTTTTATTTTAGATATTTTGTATTGTTGTGAAAATTTAACAGAGCGGGAATTCTGTTATTTTCAGAATTTGAAAAAAGTTTTTATTAAGTTGAGTGGACTTTATTTAAACAGTAGAAAAATTCAACTTAGTGGAAAACTTTTTAATTGGATAAAAATCTTATATTAAAGAACAATATTTAGATTTAAAGATACATTACGGCGCATCTTATTAAAAATCGACTTGAAAAAAAAATCCGATTGGGTTCGGTATTTTTGTACTACTCATAAATGTATAAACTTTCAGAAAAGTACAAATTTCTCCGTGATATAAATCTAATATATTCATTAAAATTAGTAAATAGGAATAACACTTTAATATATACATCGCAACGTGTTACGGGGTTCAGCCTTTTATACTATTACGCATGCGTATTTACTATAAACAAAACACATGAAGGGCTCGCAAAGATTCTCCTTGACAGGTTTGTTGATAAAAATATGCCTTTTCTACTTCTCCAAAGTAATAGTTTCTCAACGTGTTTAAAATAACCAGAATTATTATTTTGTAGGCATGTATTTTACGTGTTTATCTCAGGAGTTGCTACAACCTAAATTCATTTTGTAAGCGATGCCCCTTGAAGGATTAATTGACATATTTATGTCAGTTAATTTTAAAATGAGCTGAAATTGGCAAATCATTTATAAATTATCGAGAAAGTGATGATGTGTTCCGTTTAGAGAGTCCCTTTTACCTCGTATACCATGATAATCGTAGTTCGGCGCAGATCTTGTAGATTTCAGTAGGTATCAATTACTGTCAGTCAAAATTCACGTGGTAAAAACAAACAATATATTCTGGTTTGTACCACCCTTTAATTTCCGGAAGCTCATAATTACATTTATTAGGCACGTGAAAGGGATTTTTATGGACTTCAACTGTCACAATCAACGTTATATCTTATTTCCTAACTATACAATGAGTTAATCTGAAGCAAAAAACACATTTTTTTTCAGCTGTACTTTGTCTTTATAAATGGATTTCAAAAACGTGCGAAATGGAAAGGGTAATGAGACAGGACTGTCCAATATCTGCCGTTTTGTATCTATTAATGCCGAAATTTTATCTGAAAATATAAAGAGTACTAGAAATAAAGCTTACTTTACTGAAGAAGAAGTAAAGAATATATAACATGCCGACGACATGACATGAGCTTTACAATGCAAAATATTGAATCACTTAAACATGCTTTGGAAACGGTAAACGAGTTCTGTATTCATGCTGGATTTAAGGTTAATATAAGCAAACCTGAATGTATTTTGCTTGGTCCTTTTAAATATATGTCAACAGAAATCGAAGGCGTAACAGTCATGAACAAATCAATAAAATTAAGATATTTATGAAGATTAAGATAAAATTGAATGTTATAATAAAATTGGATGAAAATTATCATGATACAGACATTTTATTATAATCTCGAATCTTGGAAGAGAAGAAAATTAACATTATTTGAGAAATCTATTGTAATAAATTCTTTAGCACTATCAAACTCTTATACAAGTGAAAAGCTGTCAATATGACAGCAAACCGGGTTTTCTTTTATGTAAACTGTATCCATAATCCATGTCAACCCTTATCCAGTGAAATGGAGTACCCTACATGTATATACAACATTTTGCCAAAAAATGACTAAGTTCAAAAGCTGGTATTTTTTTCATAAATTATCGGAAATCAAAATCCTAGCAATATGCACACCTCTGATATATGTACAATTGATCTGCAAAAGAACAACTTCCTATCTTGAGAACTGTTGGAGGAGTTATCCGTACAATGAGGGTACCCTATATGCAATATTTTGCCAAAAAATGACTAAGTTCAAAAGCTAGTATTTTTTCGATAAATTATCAGAAATCAAAATCCTAGCAATATGCACACCTCTGATATGTGTACAATTGATCTGCAAAAGAACAACTTCCTATCTTGAAAACTGTAGGAGGAGTTATCCGTACAATGAGGGTACCCTATATGCAACATTTTGTCAAAAAATGACTAAGTTCAAAAGCTGGTATTTTTTTGATAAATTATCGGAAATCAAAATCCTAGCAATATGCACACCTCTGATATATGTACAATTGATCTGCAAAAGAACAACTTCCTATCTTGAAAACTGTAGGAGGAGTTATCCGTACAATGAGGGTACCCTTTTGGCAGCCGCCCGCCCGCCCGCCCGCCATTTTCACCATTTTAATAACCGGATTTTTCCGTTGGAAAACCCGGTTAAAAATGCAAGCATTTTCAAAACTCCCGATGAGGACTACATTAAAAGCATTAACAAATTAAGCTTTAGTTTCATTTCGATATCATTTAATATTTATTCGTTTGATGAGATATCGGCGCTATTGATTGGTTGAAAAATTTCTTTGATACTTGCATCAATAAAATTTTTACCGGATCTTCTTTTCTAAACTGTTCTGATCTAACACTATTTCTAGAACGAGGATTTCCAAGATAAACACTGTCAACAAAATGTAAAGTTATGTCTGTTTTATTGCCAGCAGACAAGATACAATTTTATAAACATAAAAACTTGAAAGTTTAGCCTTCAAAAATAAACAAAACACATTATTTGATTTACGAAATAGAAAATTAAGCGTCTTCTCACGATTTCGTCTGCTTGCGATCAATCAACATTACTGCGAGGCTGGCTGTTCCTTTTCCAGAATAATTAGCCTATAACGAACATATAGGCCTATACACTTTCACGGTAACACTGCTGTTCAAATTTGGTAACGATGATTTTTAAATTTACGCACGTACATCATTGGACATCAGAATAAGCATCGTGAAGAAAAGTTAAGACTTAGAGTAATGCATCAACTCCTCCGGCGCATTCCAAGCGGCAGATATACCATTTAAGTACATCACTGGCTTGCTAGTTACCACAACGTATTCAAAAGTCGCTTATACATAATATTCTTTGTCGACATATCAACTATATTCGTCCATGATCGCCTCTCCTTGGATGGTTATCGATCTCCAGTTGCATATTCCAGCGATCACACATGGAAACTAGTTTTATTACGAATTTTTCAGCACAGTGAATAATATCACAAGCTATCGCATGTATTTTCCTTTTGTTTCCAATTCAGTCGGTTCAGATTTTAACTCACTATTTGTGTTTAATCCATTGCTCTGCATCAGCTGAAGGCGCATCCATTCTAAATATTGTTGCTGTTGTTTTTTTGTATTCATACGCGCCGCTTCATTTACATTATTTACATTTTTGATCAATGACACTTAACATTTTTTTGATTTGAAAATGTTTTATTAAATGATAAGAAATGAAGATAATAATTTTTCTATTGATCGACGTATCAAAGGAAAAATTGACCGGAAAACTTCATCAATGCGCTACTTCGCGCATTGATGAAGTTTTCCGGTCAATTTTTTCTTTGATAAGTCGATCAATAGAAAAATTATTATCTTCATTTCTTAAAAAAGTGATAGGATTAAAAGAAACACGTTAATTGGTCATGCACAAGAAGGCAGACTCAAAAGCATAAAATGTTTTTATAATTAAGCTGATTTTTGTTTCTTAATACTGATCTTGCAAAGGGATCATGGTAATTTAGCGGAAATTACGTAAATCAAAATTTTATTTTACAATGCAAGTTAGATAATATATACAAGCGCAAAAAAAGAAACTGTGCATTATAAAATTTAGTATAATTTTTCTATATCAATTGTTTGTATTTAAAAAATTTAAACAATCGATAATGGTAATGTTTTTGACAATATCGGATGGTAACCGTCCGGTTGTACGGACTTGTTCATGGTTAGTGGGCACGAAGAATTTGTACGCACGAGCTTTACGGGACAATACTGTTTGGAATAAGAATTTTAATTGTAAAGGATTTGTTTAAACTTTTTTTGTTAAGGAAATCTTTTTAGTTTCAACAAAATTTACCCCTATGTCATGCCGCGGCTCAACGAAAACCAACGTAATCGTGCTGTTGGGCACAAACAGCTGGAATTGCACAAAATACTGTAGCAAGACACTTTGGAGTTAAACGGAACACCATCCAGTCATTATGGAAACGTTTTCAACAATCTGGCTACACTCAGGATCGACCGCGCTCTGTGCGACCTCGTGTGACGTCACGTCAACAGGACAACCACTTTAGACTTGTGCATCTGAGAAATCGTTTCCAGACAGCAAGTACTGCCCGTAGCATTCCAAAGTTTCGACCAATTAGTCCAAGAACTGTGCGTAATCGTCTGCGCGAGCAAAACATCAGACAAATACGTCCAGCAGTGCGCCCAGTACTGCTTCAACGTCATCGTATCGCCAGACTAACGTGGTGCACACGACATCTGCGATTCAGAATACAGGACTTGGCCAATATTCTGTTCACTGATGAATCCAGATTTCATTTGGATAGCAGTGACGGCCGTTGTAGGGTGTATCGTCGCGTTGGGGAGCGTTACCAGGACGTTTGTGTTGTGCAACGTCGACAATTTGGTGGAGGTAGCGTTATGGTGTGGGGTGGAATATCAGCACGTGGAAGGACCCCTCTACAAATTGTCAATGGAAATCTCACCGGCGTACGCTATCGAGATGAAATTATTCAGTGTCATGTGATACCCTCCATACAGAGACATCAAAATCACATCACTCTACAGCAAGACAACCCAAGCCCACACGTTGCACGTGTAGTCAGGGACTTGTTTGTTCAACAGAATGTGGATGTCTTGCCTTGGCCAGCTGTTTCCCCCGATTTGTCGCCGATCGAGCACGTCCGGGATGAAATGGAAAGACGTTTACGCCGTTTACCAAATCAGCCAGTGACATTGGCTGATTTAGGTCAGGCTATAACCAACATCTGTAACAACATCCCTCAAGCATTTCTGAACACTTTAGTGGCATCAATGAAGCGTCGCTGTCAAGCGTGCGTGAACGCAAATGGTGGTCACACGCTTAAATATTAATTTTGTTAATTCAATTTCAAATAACAGTGACTTTCGAGTGTGCTGAAATTGACGTTATTCGACGTTGACATTAATGTGTTATGAGATGTTGTTACGAATACATGTGTTAACAGTATTACAAAAATAAAATTTGTTCATTGTAATTTTTAAATGTTTTTTCATATATTAAATAATGCACAGTTTCTTTTTTCCGCTAGTATACATGTAAATTACTTAATTTGATTGTAATTTTAATGGAGCAATTTAATAACATCATGGTCGTAAGAAAATCACCAAAACAGACAATGTATTTGTTATAGTGTTTTGAAAATATTGAAATCAAGTAAATAAATACATGTACTAATCCGCATTCGGACACTATTCTATATAACAGAATAATTAGCTGGTATTTTATTCTGAAATGAAACAAACACCAAACAAAACATCTAGACCTTTATAATCAGTAACATAGGCGTCGGAACCGGGGGGGGGGGGGGGGTCTTTTTGCTTGTAAAGATTTCAGAAAATTCTAGCCCCCCCCCCCACACTCTTTTAATTCACGTCCGACGCCACATGGTATTCATAGGTCTTTATATTTTATGCTTTATGTTCTCCCCTATACCCCTTTACATACAAGTATCATTTGATTACAGTTAATATGCGTCACATTTTACATAATTATGCTGACATACTTTTTGCCACATCGGTACCTTATATCAGTTTTGTTCTGTAAAATAGTGTCAATCAAAGTGTTGTAAATTTAATCGACATAGTTTTTTTGTATAATTACAATCGGGTTCGTTATTGGGTCGGTCTGTTGTTTCAGAAGACGGTAAAAAATGATATTCTGCATGACAGTGCATTGTTTTCACAAATTTCTACCAGCAAATACTTAATGGACTTGGCGAAATTACAGGAGATAAAATAAAGAGTATTATTTTACCCATTTTTTTTTAATTTCTATAGCATCTATGTAGTTTTGAAATAGATATATGCCTCGAAGCTTTCATAGAATATTACAAACCGGGAGGGGACGTGTATTGCTTACGCAGTATTTTCAGAATGCTTGTTCATTCTTAAAATTAGTAAAGATGTTCGTTATAAGTATATCATTAATGAGTGTAGTTATGTGTTATCAAGAATCTGTGAAGAATACCATTTTGTGCTTTCAAAATAACTTACCAATTATTAGATTCTGCTAATCAGCTTCTCACTTAGGGTCGATAGCGTTGTTGACGTCGATACCGATAAACATAAGCGTAAATGACGTCGGTAAATTAACATTTTCCGTTTACATTTTTTATAAAAGTTCATACTGTTCACATGTAACAACCAACACAATTTTAACTGTGTTAATAAATGATGAATTGATGAATCTGCATGCACAATATGCAAGTGGTTGTCGCATGTTGCAAAAACGATTTATATACAGCATATAGAAACGCATTTAACGACGCCGGGTCTAATTTGTTCAGCCCTAGATTTTTGAATGAAAATTTTAACATGAATTTCTACTGATATAATTATTATTTTAAGAAAAAAATAAGACATTTACCACACCGTTTGTTGTATGGGTCATCTCAAAGTTTGTTAATTTTTAACATAGGACCTTATGGGATTTTGCTTGAAATGTATCAATTTTGCATATTTTTTTCTTACCTTTTTTAAAACGTCTGCCCTAGGGATTTCTTTTTCTGTTCTACATATATAAAGTTATTGCTAAAAGACATCAAATAGTAAAATATAAAAAAGCTTTTACCTCCTGGTTTGTTCCAGGGGTCTTATCAAAGTTTTTTTGTATGCCCAATTTTCCAGATTTGTCAGATAATGGCTATTTTTTATTCGTCAAAATGATGATCTTTATAGTATTATTAACATTAACATATATTTAAGTAATAAATAAATATATAACATCACATATTAAGGGGCATTAATATAAAATACGTGGTTACTGTCTAGAAATATGTGAATTAAGCTATATTTAGGCGGGTTAAGAAAACGTGACAGAAGGCTAGGCTTGCTGAATCCTCTTCACGTTTTCGACCCGAGCCCAAATATAACTTCGAAACATTTATGTTTATTCCACAATATAATATCAATTCTACGCATCAAACGAGCTATTTTCAACAATTTTGCTGAATATTTGCTGTAAAAACAATCACCCCATGGCGTCAACCAAGCAAAAAGATGACGTCACAATACAAATGAAACGCTGCGCGAAAGCGTGCGTACTCGATCTGTACTCGGCCCCGTTAAACGAGCAGCACATGTTAAGCGCACTTAAGTGACGTCATCATGATAAATTACGTCATTTTAGTGCCTGTAAGATTTAGCTAGAATAATACAAGACATCAATAACCCAGACAAAGACGTTGAAAATGTGTTAAGTTTTGCGGCCAAATACTGCCAATACCGTATCTTGTTCTTTGATCATACAGTATGCCGATATTTGAAACAAATACAATCAAAGAGGTTTTTTTTTACAAGGTACAAGAAACATACTGCTTAACAAATAAGGTTTTTGTTTTTATCAACGCTTCTCAGAACACAATTTGCACTGTAATATAAAAAATGCAATAAATTAGCACATTGGGAATCGGCCTAATGGGCTACAAAATGGTCTTTTTGATGGATTATCATGACAAGAAAGTTTTGTAAAATCAATGGTTCTTGATGATATATATATATATATAAATATTGTCTCATTTACATGCGTATTTTAATGTCTCATTTACTTAATACCAAATTTCGAATTCGTCCCTGCCAAAATTTTTGTTATCAAAACTCGAATGTGTTTTTTATACCAGATCTGAGGACCATTTGAGTTATGAAAAATTCAAATAGGTCCTTTGTTCACTTTTGTGTTCACCACTTCAAAGACCTAAGACGAGATCATTTATAAGTTCAGTTATGGAAATAATAATAACAAGCATTCTGAGAGTATTGCATAAGCAATACACGTCCCCTACCGGTTTGTATTATTCTATGAAAGCTTCGAAGCATACATCTATTTCAAAACTATTATAAACGAGATGTTATGCTTTAATCAGATAAAAGAACAGAGGAAATTCAAACTACATAGATGACATAGAAATTAAATAAAAAATGGGTAAAATAATACTCTTTATTGTATCTCCTGTAATTTCGTCCATTAAGTATTTGCTGGTAGAAATTTGTGAAAACAATGCACTGTTATGCAGAATATCATTTCTTACCGTCTTCTGAATCAACAGACCGACATGATAACGAACCCGATTGTAATTATACAAAAAAACTATGTCGATTAAATTTACAACGCAATGCTTGGAGAGGAAAGCTATACACCGGAGGGGAGTAATAATATCAAGATGATTAATATTTTATGTTGTTTTTTTTTCCATTTTCCAGCCCAGTGTCAATTTTTTCTGTGCTTTTTTCTATCAACTGAAAAACAATATTTATTGTCTTAAACTATCGAAAATAATTGACGTTTTTTTTTCTTCACTTTTCAAGGTCTCGAATAAACCTCAACAAAACATGGAACTTTGCAGGAATATATTTCAAGAAAAAGGATACAAGTTGACTGTATATTCTAAAGATAATTACTCATTTTATCACTGTCTGTACATGGCAGCATTGGACAATAAGCAGGATGTCACCCCTAAAAAGGCAATGCAAAAAGAAAACGACCTTTTTGAGTTTGAGAAGAAAAATCCCATGTACTATCACTTGTTTCTATCACAATGTGTTGAATGCGACGGGAAGCTTCCCCCGAAGGATTGCTTGTCAGCTGATCTTAAAATTATTCAAAAAGAGAAAAAGCCCCCTACACCAAGAGAAATATTTGCTGCAGCAGAAATGCTACAAAGAAACATCTGTGTTGTCCGTTTTGACCATGCTGTTGGCATGGACATTGAAAGGCTAAAGGGGTATATGTTTGCACCTACTAATAAACAACTTCTTGATATGGAACCATTATGCCTTTTAATGATGGAACAATACGGCGGATACACAATTTTTGGCAGATTTTGTCAAGCAGACGACATGACAGATTTGAAATCTTATCCAGGTGATATTGTTAATATAAATCACAGTCAATGTTTTGGTCTACGTTTTGTTAATGACTTTTCCATACTCTTTTCGTGCAATGTTGCCTTTGGTGAAAAACCAGATGTAACAGATTTATTTCGTCGTCTAAGTTTAGAGTTTTATAAGACAGAAGAGCATCATGAACGCATTCTGAATATCATATGCAATTTTGAACTTGAAGAAGACAATTTTGAGTTGTTTTGTAAGTACGCTGATAACACGACCACAGAAGAAACGAGTGCTGGTGTCAAAAAGAAGATTTTGAAGACACACATTGAAGCTGTTCAAAAACGAATGAAGCCACCAGGTGAAGGGGAACTTTTTGCTTTGTCTACTGTATTCAACGTAGACTTAATCATTGATACGACGGGGAGAGACGAATGGGAGACGTATATGTCAGTGGTTGGGTGCTATTTAAGCTGTTTCGATTCCCCAATCCTACTGCGTTCTCAATCAAGAAATAATGTTTATATGCCATATGTAACAGAGTCTCACACATGTTCCTGTCGTCAGCAGAAACCAAAAATACCTGGCCATATTGGAAAGATTAAAAGCAACATCTACGAGAGTGTGTGTATGTATAGTCACATGAATATTGCTAAACATTTTTAAGAAATATTTTTGAAGCTAATTATAACTAACATTGATTAATCAAACCAAAGATCATTGAAGATTCTCTTGAAAAGAAAAAAAAAGATCTTTTTCTACAATGTAGAACAAAAAGAAACGATGAAATAGGTTACAATATCCCAAAAATGTGGAGACATCCAAGGTTTATCAGTCATACTTTTAAACCAGCGATCTATTGAATGTCATAATCGTTTTAGCTTAAGTAAACTGATCAACATCTGTTCGCTGTCATCAGTGGTATTGTCTTTTAAAAAATTTAAAATTTGCAGCTTTTTCTACAAAACTACTACTCACCAAACTTGGCAAATATGCCCTTAGCAAGAAAAATTCAAGTTTTTTTTTAAATGAGGGAATATTCCTTTTTCGAACACACACACACACACACACACACACACACACACACACACACACACACACACACACACACACACACACACACACACACACACACACACACACACACACAGATTATTAAAAAGTTTTCAACGATACCCTTCTAAAAAGACATTCGACAAAAAAACAGACATTTTAGTGTAAGGATCCTCATATTTAAGTCCGTTCAAGTCATGGATCTTGAAGAATGGGTGGAGAAACTCCAAACTCCAAACTCCAAACTCAATAATGATTGAGATTTGAATTTTTACCCAGAAATAAATATAAAAAAATCCTTTTTAAAACAAGTTGGTGCATACTCAAGTAGTGTAATTCAAGTTTTATTTAATCAATGACCGCAAGGATGTCGATTTTTTTTACATCCAAATCATAGCTTTCAAAGGTAGGGTGGGGCCATTTTAGGGGTTTAAATTTGACAAAGGAACAACAGAGGCAAACCTTGTCTAGTTTCGTTGTGTAACAAGTTTTTGACAAAAGGCTGAAAATAGTGAAGAAGCATATTGGTGTCAAATATTTTATTTGTGCAAATAATGATCTCCAGATTAAAGGTGGACCTGATGAAGATATAATTTATTTCAATGATAAGAACCATTAATTTTTTTAAAAATAAAAACCAAACTAAACCAACAAAAAATGAATTAGCTAAAGGAGCTGGAGGGGTTTGTTCGAATCAATGCCCACCTTGGGTTAGGGTGAGACCTCTATGAAGGTAATTTTACGCAGAAATAAATAAACAAAAATAATAGTTTTGAATTAAATTAGTTTTTAAAGAACCAATTACAACCATAACTGGCCGTAGAATGATAACTCTTGATTTTACAACGAAATTTTCTTGTAAATTTCTGAGAGAACACATTTAAAAGAAAAATGAAACCTATATACATTTCAAACCTCCTACTTAAATCTGTAAACTAGATGTGATGTTGCGTAACGATTATTATTGCATTGCAAATTCTTTTTTCGGTAGAATATTTGATCTATGTGTTTTAATATGTGTCCTTTGTTCTCATAGTGAAAAACCCATGTTGCTCTTCATCGAATAGTCGACTAATCCACAATCATTTAAAGCATTTACCAAACGTAAGAAAGTGTTGGCCTCGTCGAAACAACTATTTGAATCCAACAAAACCGATTTCAATCATTATTGCACGACTTGAAAAAGAAGATCGTTGTTTAGACCAAATCAATGGTGGAGAGGGATCTCTTGCAAATGCCATGGCCAAGGAATTATTTGGGGACGAGAATCAATTCTCTGCCGGGTATATTTTATTAACTCACATATTCATAAGTTTTACATCTGGCGGATCATTTACTTTTTTCCGAAAAACTTAGTATCCGTCCTCGTTTGTTCAAACTTTGACGCCGTGTTCTGCAATTTAATACGATATGAAATGATGAAAAACCTTTTAATTTGTTTTTATTTAATTCAAATCTAAAACAATCAAAAGGAACTAAATTCAGTAATTTACATTCACACAATCAACATAAAAAATAAAGGTTTTGTCTTTCACCAATGGAAACATGCGAGAACAAAATGCAACTAAGTATAACAAAATGTTAATAGAAAAATCTCCCGAATAACTAATTTTAGCTGCAACGAGAGTCAAAAGTTGAAATCATTTACCGATACTTGTAAATATTCTGTAAAAACAATTCATAAAAAAGGTTAGAAGACTTACAACACTGAGTTGTAAAATTGAAAGTAATGTGATATTAGATAGTTTGGAATTTAAAAAGAGAATTTGTTTCATCTCAAATTCATTTATTATGATCCATTATATTACCTTCTTTCTTTAAATAAGGGATCTACAGGAAGTCCTTGAAGAAAGCACATTGGATAAACAGATCCAACAACTTTCTAATTGGTTAAAGGTTCCCATTTACGTTTACCATGACATGACTGCCCATGATCAGTTTGGAGATTCACAACACTTTGCTTGGAAGGAATACGAGCCAGACCGGACAAAGTCGACAAAAAGTGATTGTAGATTTTACATCACTCTCTTTCATAACCGCTTAAATAATACGTTTGACCGAATCATTCCCATAAAAGGCTGCAATTGTCAGATTCCTCCTCCTCTGTCTTTGCTGAGAACCAATCAGCGTAAGTATACCTTTACAACTTTTAAGATAAAACAATATACTGCATCACTTTATATTGATTGATGCATTATGTTCAATAAAGCTTATTTGTTGCTTTGGGACATTTCAAAATGACGCAGTTACTTAAAATAGAAACATATACTTTTTGATATGACACAGCAAATAAAAAGAAATATACGAATATTGGTCACATGGGAGGTTTTACGCATTATAAATCATCGCGTTCATTGTTTCAGTTAACAAGTAAATAAAACCATCTGGAGTTATATGTGTGAACAAACCAGAATAATCTAATAGTGAAAAATCTTTAAAATCCTGTCCTCCTTTCCCTTGTATATGAGAGGAAAAACTAAATGCATTACTATGAGGCCTATGAAGCCTTCTAACAGAATTGTTAAATGAATGGTCATTAGATGAGGGTTTCAGATCCTACGGCGGGACCAATATGGCCACCTAGTGAAGACGTATTCAATCATCTAAAAGCATGGTTAGATGCCCATTATGATCCCTTTTAGCAATGTTTAATTCATGTCCTTTGGAACAGGGCTATAGGTCGTCTGGCAGAGCTAATTAAAAACCATATCGAAAACGTATAAAATGTTTTTATAATTTTGTTTCTGTATTTTCTTAGTTGTTAGGGATCAACTAAATGACAGTTTATTATTCAATGGGCTTTAAAGCTTCTTTAATTTAAAAATGCATTCCACATGCAGAAAGGGATTCGTTATACATGTATATATATGATTTACGCATACTTAAAAAGAATCAATCACCATGCTTGTCGATACCCCTTTAAAACACGTACATGTATTTAAAAAATATCGATATTAACATTCATATATCATGTCTAAAAAAGGAATAAAGCGTTCCAAGTAATTGTAATTAAACATGTTAAATGTGCATAGAAAACATAAATTATATTTTATTTTAGAAAAGGAAATTGAACTTTTGACTACAGTCCAACGAAACGACCGTCATCATCCTCTAACGAGCTTTTTAACAGTTGACCCTGACAGAATTAAAATTGAAATAGAATTACGGGATTTTCCGGTGTGTTCAGCATTCTCTCCATTGAGGATAGCATCGCAAAGAGACGATATGGGACAAAGAACATTTGATTCCGTAGAAATAAACCAACATTCCCTCCTGCGATGTTTAAGCAAAGAAATATTTGGAACCGAAAATAACTTTGATATACTGATTGAAGAACTCTGTAATGAACTGTTGAATAATTTCGAAACCTATGCTCCTTTCTTCGGCGAAAACATCAACAAAGCTTATCAAGAACATTTAGGAAAGGATATTGGTGGAAAAAATGACTATAAAGATATGGCCAAATTCGTTAAAGAGAGAATTGAGGATGGCTTACCCTGTGATGAGCTACTATTGTGGCTCGCAAGCACGTTTTTCAAGACGACCATTTACGTTCTTCGTGTCAGTGACACTAAAACTTCTACAGAGAGTTTCTGGACAGAGTATATTAAAGTGAGAAGTAGAGAGACGGATCCAGCCAAAATATCCTATTCTAAAAGATGTCCCCAGACCAACACCTACTTCATAACTCTGTTGGAGACAAAAAGTAAACATTATTACAGGATTGTTCCCAGACAAGCATTGTGCAACTGTGTGTTAAACATCCCCACCGTGCCTAACCGCGTCACTGATCCCACATCATATCAAACACAACTTGGTACGTACAGATATTGCAAAACAAACAGAAAAAAATAAACGTTTCAATTGTTCTGCTTTACTTTAGAATTTTAAACTTAGTTTTTATTTTAACGTTTTAAACGGAGAGCTGTTATTGATTTGAATATGTTTTGAATATGATATATATATTTTTTAGATTGCATATTTATGCGAAGAATAAGAAAAATTGACGGCCTACTTGACACTGCTTGTACATTAATTGAGCAGTGGCTAATTTGCAACAGAAATCTGCAAAGCCATTGTGAACTGATTATATCAGAAATCGAAGGTCGTCGCAAAAACGTAAATATTGCTACTATAACCGGTAGCAGTGCTGGGATAATTGGAGCTATTCTCACTGCTGTTGGAATTTTACTTATTCCAGTAACAGCAGGAATTTCTACTGGACTATCTGTGGGAGGAGCAGTTATAGCAGCAACTGGAGGAACCGTAGCAACAGGGGCAAAGATAACTGAAAGCGTGCTTAACATCGGTTCAATAGACAAACTCAAACGCTACCAAAACTGTTACAAAGAAATATTTGAAAGCTTAAAGTCCGTTCTAAATGAAATTAATAATGAGTTGAAAGAATTGGTGGAATTATCAACAGAGTTAGAAGCAAATCAAGACTTTAATTCTTCTGACTTTGCGGGGATACAGAGTATTCCTGGGATTTTTCGTGCCGTTAAAGGATTTATTATGATTCCATTAAGCGTGTTAAGAGTATCTGCCCGAGGATTAGTAATTCTGGGTGCAATTATTGGGCCAATCACTGCTTTGCTTGATACAGCATTGCTTATATTTTCAGTTAGAAATATGGTAAAGGGGAATAAAACCGATGTAACGGAAAATCTACGCGCAATATCCGCAGCGTTATATGGATCAAGAAGGCAAATGCATGGCTGGGCTTATGGAAATCAGAGACCGTACCTTTACGATTAATAGGGACAGATATCATAAAGATGTTGTGCAGTGTCTCATGCTAATTAGGATAAAGAACATCATAATTTGATATACCTCTATTTATTTTTTAAACTTTCACGACAGTAAGTCAATTAATTTTGCTGATATCCTAAAAAAATTACCGTGACCAGACCTATTGTTGGCCAAAACAGACTAATTCCCTTAAAAAGGTGCGTCAGTTTGATTAACTGTTACACAGTTCTGTTTGAACGTTTAGGAATTTCGTTTAACCTAAGGCAAAAAGTATCCCGAATGCTCCGAATTAAACTACGATTATTTATTATTGCCAGCGCTTTCGAGCGCTAGCAACAATGTTAGTGTATAATTCTTGATTGCATATGTTCGACGTCATGTTTGGGCATGCTGGGAAAACTGTTGTAAAATGAATGTACGGTGACAATTTCTTTTCATCAGAAAAATGATACTTAGTATATGATATGATCTTATGTCTGAAGTTCCTCAATGTGCAAAAAAAAAAAGAAAAGAAAAAACCCCCAAAAAACCTACAATGCCAAGATTGTAGAGATTATAATTGTAAAACCTGGCTTTATTTACAGTTTTATCACCTTCCTAGGTAATTCAGGCAAGATGTCTTTTCAAAGTACGTCTAAAAGACAAGAGACAATTTATACAATGCAGTACCACACTGAAATAATTTTTAATGCTTTTCAACTTTGACGGAAAATACCGATATATATTTAAAGAAAGCCGACTTTAAAGCATGAAAATTTTTAATCGAAGCAAAGGAAATTATCTGTGGTTAATTTTTCTTGAGTCTTTCATACAGAAAAACCCAAGAAAAGAAATGACATTAACGACCTTCCCTTTTGTGTATTAAAATGGCTACAGTGCTAGCTCACCTATCCTTTGAAAAGATAAGCTTGTCAAATGTCCCGGAACCAGAATAGCTTATAAGTAGCAAAGAATGACCAATTCGGATAATTTAAATTTCTTTCTGATTTATTTCTTATTTCGGTATAATAGAACAGTTAAAGAACATGTATACCATTGATGAAGTCACCAAGAATCCAGTTCCATTCGAGCAAGCCTATTCCCCTCGGGTTCTTCTCGGGAGATAGATGTAGGTTTCTTCTTGGGGAACTGGATTCTTGGAAACTCTCTGAATTGTATACTTTAGGTTATAATGTGAGTTTTCTGCTACTGTACAACCAATGCTTGATTTGTTTTACATGTATGTGTGCTTATTTTTAATATTATATTTCGTTTGGTTTGTACATTGTTTTTGATATCAATTTTTTGGGTTTTTTGGTTTAAGGCTTTGCATCTTGAAAACCTATTTATTTTTGTTACCTTTTTTGTCACTGACAATCAATGGTACATGTATAATTTTTCATACAATCTAGACTTTGACCCGTTCGTGCACAGGTTGACATTGCATATTGGACATATACGAAATAGATACATCGACACACCGTATTGATTACAATTCCATGACAAACCTATAAGCATACATTAATGCTTTTAAATTCACTACACTTTTCTAGTTAGAATAATCTAACTGTGTCTTGGAAAAGGCCCTCACCACAGCAAGAATGCCTTCCATATACCCGTAATGTAGCAGATAATTGCAAAATCGCCCCTAAACGTTTAATGAAGTTGCATTGAAGATATTAGTCAAATTTAATACCTTTCGTCTAAAAATTTAATCCATATATTGGAAGAATTCAACACTTTTTTTGCCAACGTACACATATTTTCTTTGCTACAGAGACAATACACGAAACGCATTCTACCAATAAACCGGATCCATAAGACATTTATCATTTAACAATAAAACATTGTATCTTCACTCTCCTAAGAAATATAAGGTGAATTTTTTGCATGGAATCAAATATTTTCTTGCCATCACGAAAACAAAAGTAAGTTGATATGTATATTTGTTATTTTATAATTTCTCTCGTAATAATTATAAATATATATGTACATAATATATAGCAAATTTCTAATGAAAATTGACACTTGAATGTTATTCTCAGTTTTACCGTTATACAGGTACCTTATGAAAATATGAATATATGGATTGTATGCAACCCAATTTGAGACATATCAAAAATATTTATAAATTGATGCAATGTAAAATGAATTGTTAAATTTGTTAAAAACTTTCATTCGTTTTAACATTTTTATTCTGTTTCACTTTGGATGTAAAAAACAATTTTCCTTTCAATTTTCCTATAATGTTGTATCTGGGTTTTTTTTAAAATTCTTTTTTAAATGAAGGTTATTGTTGGTTTATCTTCGGTATAGTTTTGAAATAAATATAAAATGGGGAAAAGTAAAAGTGACGTGTTATTTATCACACACACACACACACACACACACACACACATACTCGTAAAGACATGAAACTCACTACACATGACTTTTCACCAGAAAATCACTACACTATTTTCTAAGGGTCGTGAAGAAAAAATTTGAGCAAATTTATAAAAGACTGTCTACTCTTATTAGCCTAGGGGGCTGATAATTCGTAAATTCATTATATTAAAAATTTGGGTTTTCCCCTGAACTCCACTACATCAGACCACGTGACCCACCAGTTAGACACACATGATTCTCACTACATTGTCAGGTTTGAAATACACACATGAAACTTACTACTTACATTAATTTTACTTATTTATCCCATCTTCTCATTATCAAATGATTTGATACACCATACATTCTTTGTACAGTTTCTAAAGAATTATAGCACACAAGTTTAAATAACGTATGTGGCAACGCACTTTGAGAAAAGTACACACTTAAAAAAAATAAAACGCGTTAAACTTAGGACTAAGCTAACGCAGTTTGAAAAAAAAATCAAAGTGCGTTATGAAGGAACTTCAACATTTTTTATTATCGAAACACTTAACGCACTTTAAAAAAATATGTTTAAATAGAAAAATCTGGAATTGAATTTCTAATTTGCTGATTGTATGATGAATTGTTAACACTAGTAAATCTATTTAACCGTCTTTGAGAACGGGGGTGGGTGTGGGTTAACCAATCATACAGGTCAATTACCAGTGCATCATTTACTAGTAATTGATTTCAGGAAGAAGGTTGCCTACCCCTTATCTTTCTATCCAAAACGTATGATATTCAGCAACTTGAAGTAAACGTTTCTGACATAGCCCAATGTATCAGATAAGAAGTACATTAATTTTGCTGCATAGACAAAAAAGGAAAAAGGCAATTGCTACGCGATGCAGTTTATGTCATATTTGGATAATTTCAAACTCCTGATTTGTTCTTGTGTAAATTGTCAGACTACGTAAGCTTATGAGAAAAAAATTATAATCGAGAAACTGTTTATAAAGTAAGCTGAGAATGCATTGGATTCTTTTTTTTTTAAATATATCCCATTGAGCTAAACAATATCAAACCAAGGTTAAAACAATCAGTTATTGTATGTCAATAAAAGTATCAATTATTTGGACCAAATCCTGAACAGTTTTTTATAATATCGACGATATCAACGCACTTTGAAAAAAAAAATAAAAGCGCGTTTAACTGGTTCCAAAATTACTAGTAACACACTTTGAATTTTTTTCAAAGTGCGAAATATTTCAAAGTGCATGTAACAAACCTATAAATCTTTAAATAAACCCAATTATTTGTTTTCAATTATTTTTTTGATTTTTGAATAGCTAAAACCGAATGTTGTTATTAGAACAACTAATGGACCGTGGCAGTTTAGTTATTGAAAGAGAAAAACTATCACAGGCCCCTTCTACCTACATGTACATGTATAGCACACGCATATACAAGCATCCATCATCTTTCATTTTCAGCCAAAGCTGTATGGTTATTTAAAGACAGAATGACGGCACAACTTCTGAGTAGAGCACTAGTTTTAATGGTGAAATTATAGATTATGATATAAAAATTCATGCAATTATTCACACCAAAATGCTCAATCACATTGATTATTTCTACATAATATTGCAAGGCATATACAAAAACAAGATCATGCATTAGCTAAGCTTATTTCATGCTAGGATCTAGAGGGAGGTCAGGGGGGTCTGAACCCCCCCCCCCTTGCAAAATTAAAATTTCTTTAAATTACATTATAAAATTACCAAAAATATGCCTCGGACCCTCCCCCCCCCCCCGACAAACTCAAATAACCGTCCGACCCCCCTGAAATTCTTTTTGGATCCGCGCATGTATTGATACATTAAATAAAAATGAATATCAATGATTATGAAAGTAATTAAGACATTACATTAGACTCTGACATTTTATTGAGTATTACTAAAACATTTAAATATTAATATGAACAAGGCAATATGATCGTTTAGGAACATTAAAACAGCAAAATATGTACATTGTATAACCCAACTTTCAATGCTACTGAATTTACACGTACATGTACACGTAAAAAGTGTATTAATTCTCTCATATCTTCATTTTTGGGAGAATACATGAAAACCACACGATCAATAAAAAATGTACCAGAGTTTCATTATCATTTCTAAACCAGTATTGATTAAAGCAATATTCATGGCGTAGATTTTTTCCGTTGACACTATTGGTCCTCAATCGTCTATCTAGGAAGTAAACCTTTGTCTGAACACTGGTGCTGCAACACAAAAATACTTGTCAAAATATAAATTCTGAGAATGTGTTTCATCTCTGTAAAGCAAGACTTTTAAATGTACTTTTTTTCAGATTTTATGCAATACTAAAAGGTATCACTACTCACTCTCTCTCTCTGTATCTCTGTCTCTGTCTCTGTCTCTCTCTCTCTCTCTCTCTCTCTCTCTCTCTCTCTCTCTCTCATAACTATCAATGAAAAACACATGTTGAGGCATTAAGTTAAAAATTCACTTTACACTTTAAATTCACACACTATCTCCCTCTCTATCTATTTTAACTTTTCCCTATCTCTCAATTTTTTTTAATGCCTTATCTCAGTTTCATGCTGTTATCCCTTTTTTACACACATCTAGTGACATTCAGGAAGAGTGTATCAATGATAAATTAACTTCATATTGATGAAAACTAAAAGCAGTTTTCTCTGTATTCTCTTTCTCTTTTTTTTATTTCCCCCCTCTCTCTTCATCTCTCTTTATTTATTTCTCTCTCTCTCTCCCTCTCCCTCCCTCTCTCTCTCTCTCTCTCTCTCTCTCTCTCTCTCTGACTCTCTCTCTCATGCTTATTTCTTTTTAAGAAATAACATTTAATTTATACATTTACCTTAATATGTATAATCTTAGACAATGGCTTTTCCATGTGAGACAAACACTTTTCTCAGGAAACCTCATTTACCTTGGATATTTTTCCTGAAAGCATAAGACAACAATAAACATAAAAAAACATTATTTTGTTTACTTTGTTTTACTCTTTATAAAAAAAGGTTATGTTTTGTTATACAAGGAAGTTTTTAGAAATGTATAATTGACCTTTATAAAAGTGTTCAAATATTGCTGCTGTTGTTATGTTCTACATGATCTCTCTCTCTCTCTCTCTCTCTCTCTCTCTCTCATTTGAACACATTTCTTTTATAAGTCCTCTCACTCCCTCTCTACCTTCTGCAAACTGTCTTTGTCTCTAACTTTGTTTCAATTTCATTGACTCTCTCTCTCTCTCTCTCTCTCTCTCTCTCTCTCTCTCTCTCTCTAATTGCCATCACATTTAGTTATTTACACACATGTTGTGACATTCAGGTAAAGTATCTCAATAGAACAAAAATCCCTTGATTTAAACAAAATAATAACTTATTTTCTATCAACTTCTTTCTCTCTTTTAAATGAACATTACTTTTTTTATTATTTACACACACATAGTGAAATTCAGGTAAAGTATCTCAATAAATAAAAAAGAAATTACCTCCTTTGAAGAAAAAGCTGTAAAAAGGCCTCCCACTTCCTCTCTCCCTTTCAATCTAATTATTTTATCTCTTAATTTCTATCAATTTCTCTGACTTTTTCAAACAGACATCACATTTCGTTATTTACACCCATGTAGTGACATTCAGATCAAATATCTAAATTGAAAAACATGTTTTACTTAAACAAAATGTTAATAATTCATCTCTCTTCCTCTCTCCCTTTTGATATAATTCCTTTAAATCTAACTTAGTCTCTCTCTCTCTCTCTCTCAAATTGACATCACATTTAGTTATTTACACGCGTGTAGTGACATTCAGGTAAAGTATCTAAATAGAAAAATTACTTCATTTATACAAAACAGTTGTATTAAGCCTCACTTACTATCTTTCCTCCACTCTGATTTCTTTATCTTATATTTCCCCTCTCTCTCTCTCTCTCTCTCTCTCTCTCTTTCTCTCTCTCTCTCTCTCTCTCTCATATTAACATCACATTTAGTAATTTACACTCATGTAGTGATATTCAGGCAAAAAAATTCAAAAGAAAAAATTGCTTCATTTGAACAAAAAGTTTTAATACTTCCTCTATCTTTCTCTTTCTCTACCGAACTGATTTCTTTCTCTCTTATTTTCTATTAAATTCTCTCTCTATTTTCCAATTGACATTACATTTAGTTATAAACACACATGTACTGACATTCAGTAAAAGTATCTCAATTTACAATAAAAAATTACCTCCTTTGAAGAAAAAGTTGTAATAAGTCCTCTCACTTCCTCTCTCCCTTTCGATCTAATTCCTTTATCTCTAAATTTATATCTATTTCTCTGACTTTTTTCAAAAAGACATCACATTTAGTTATTTACACACATGTAGTGACATTCAGGTCAAATATCTAAATTGAAAAACATGCTTTATTTAAACAAAATGTTAATAAATCCTCTCCCTTCCTCTCTCCCTTTTGATCTAATTCCTTTAAATCTAACTTAGTGTCTATCAACCTCTCTCTCTCTTTCAAATTGACATCACATTTAGTTATTTACACGTGTGTAGTGACATTCAGGTAAAGTAGCTAAGTAGAAAAATTACTTCATTTATACAAAAAAGTTGCATTAAGTCATCTCACTTCCTTTCTCCCTCCACTCTGACTTTTTTATCTTATTTTTCTTATTGACATCTCTCTCATTCTCTCTTTCTCTCTCTCTCTCTCTCTCTGTCTCTCTCTCTCTCTCATATTAACATCACATTTAGTAATTTACACTCATGTAGTGACATTCAGGCTAAAAATGTCAAATGAAAAAAATTGCTTCATTTGAATAAAAAGTTTTAATACATCCTCTATCTATCTCTCTCTCTCTCTCTACCGAACTGATTTCTTTCTCTCTTATTTTGTGTCTCTCTCTCTCTCTCTCTCTCTCTCTCTCTCTCTCTCTCTCTCTCTTTCAAATTGCCATTCCATTTAGTTATTAACACACATGTAGTGACATTCAGGTAAAGTATCTCCATCGAAAGAAAGTGCTTCACTTAAACAAAAAGTTGTAATACGTCCTCTCACTTTCTCTCTCTCTTCTGATCTAATTCTTCTATCTCTAAATTTTTATCTATTTCTCTGACTTTTTTAAATACCCTTCACATTTACTTATTTACACACATGTAGTGACATTTAGGTAAAATATCTAAATTGAATAAAAAATGCTTTATTTTAACAAAATGTTAATAATTCTTCTCCCTTCCTCTCTCCCTTTTGATCTAATTCCTTTAAATCAAGCTTAGTTTCTATCAACTTTTCTCTCTCTCTCTCTAACTCTCCTCTCTCTCTCTCTCTCTCTCTCTCTCTCTCTCTCTCTCTCAAATTGACATCACATTAAGTTATTTACATGCATGTTGTGACATTCAGGTAAAGTATCTAAATAGAAAAATTACTTTATTTATACAAAAAGTTGAAATTTGTCATCTCACTTCCTATCTTAATCCCTGTACTCTAATTTCTTCAACTTTTATTTCCTATCAACTTCTCTCTCTCTCTCTCTCTCTCCCTCTCTCTCTCTCTCAAATGAACACCACATTTAGTTATTTACACTCATGTGGTGACATTCAGGCAAACATTTTTAAAGAAAAAATTGCTTCATTTGAACCAAAAAACATGTCCTCTATCATCTTCTCTCCCTTCCAATCCGATTTCTTTTTTCATAATTTCTATTAAGTTATCTGTCTCTCTTTTTCAAATTGACATAACATTTAGTTATTTACACACTTGTAGTGACATTCAGGTAAAGTATCTCCATAGAAAAAAATTGCTTCACTTAAAACAAAAAGTTTTAATAAGTCCTCTCACTTCCTCTCTCCCTTCCAATCTAATTCCTTTGTTTCTTATTTTCTATCAAGTTTTCTGACTTTTTTTCAAATAGACATTACATTTAGTTATTTACACATATGTAGTGACATTCATGTATTATATCCAAATAGCAAAAATGCTTCATTTTTTTTTTCAATAATTCCTCTCTCTCTCTCTCTTCCTCTCTCCCTTCCAATCTAATTCCTTTAAATCAAACTTAGTGTCTATTGACTTCTCTCTCTCTTTCAAATTGACATCACATTTAGTTATTTACACGCATGTAGTGACATTCAGGTAAAATTTCTAAATAGAAAAATTACTTCATTTATACAAATTAGTTGTATTAAGTCATCTCACTATTTCTACCCTTCAATCTAATTCTCTCTCTCTCTCTCTCTCTCTCTTTCTCTCTCTCACACGCACACACACACATAGCATTTCAATTTTTTTCTGTTATTATTTGTAATAGTTAGTTGTTTACAATAAGTAACAAAAATTATACTGATACCTTCAAAAGCATCATTTTAAACATCTGCATCAAAAAACATATCAGTCATTGTCTGCAGATGCTTTCCATTTTGGGCCATTTCTCTTAAAAGAAAATGTACAAAAATTTCAGATATGCATAGTATCATTCAAATTAATTGTTCATTCTTAATTTCTTAATAATCATATATATTGTATACAGCAATATATAATTATATAAAGAATTTAATTCAGCTCACTCAGATCAAATGTAAAAGTATTACTCATAGACACTTAAGTACAAATAAAGCTTCTTTCTCTTATATATCCCTCTTTCTTTTTTTCCCTTAAGCATGTGTTTGTTTACAGTAAGAAAAAAATTGTTCATTACCTGGAAAAGCACAATATCCAACATCTACATCATAAGGCACATCAGTCACTATTTGCAAACACAATTTTTGGTTTTGAGTCTCTAAAAGAAATGTTAAAAAGAAGAATAATATTGGTTACATGTTGAGTTCATTTATGCAACGAAATAATCACCGTGAGTATATAAAATAATCCTTTTGTAAAGTATTGGACCCCCATGAGGAAACCAATATCTTATGCTTTTAACTTGAAAAAATCAGTATACATTATGTACATGTAATTGATTATTAAAAAAAACAACCTATATCACCATTATAGTTTAAATAAAAATCCTTTCCTATTGAACTAAATAGACCTCCATGAGGACACCCATGCTTTTCATTTCAACGTTAAAAATTCAGATTACTTATTCACTCCAAAAACCTCATAAATATTCTTGGATCTTTACTTTTACCCTGATTTGTCTTAAATTACATTAACACTATGAAATATTCACCATTAGTTTAAGTAAAAATCCTTTCCTGTTGAACTTAGAAACCCATGAGTAAATTTATACTTTTAATTTTAATGCTACAAATTCAGTATACTTGATCACTAAGGAAACTCCCTAAATTTATTTAAATCAATATTTGTACCCTTATTTATCCTAAATTACACAAATACTATGTAATAATTACCATTAGTTTAAGTAAAAATCCTTTCCTATTGAACTTACACACCCATTAGGAAAATCATTCTTTTCATTTTAACGTTATAAAATCAGTAAACCCCTTAAATCATTTTCAATCAATATTTGTACCCTAATTAATCCTAATTTACACTAATACTAAGAAAAAATAACCATTAGTGTAAGTAAAAATCCTTTCCTGTTGAACTTAGACCCCCATGAAGAAACCCACACTTTTCATTTGAACGTTCTAAACTCAGTATACTTAATCACATAGGAAACCCCTTAAATCTTTTCCAATCAATATTTGTACCCTAATTTATCTTTAATTACACTAATACTAAAAAATTATCACCACTAGTTTAGGTAAAATCCTTTCCTGTTAAATTTAGACTCCCATGAGGAAACCCATAATTTTCATTCAACGTTCTAAAATCAGTATACTTATTCACTTCGGAAACCCCCTAAATATTTTTCAGTCAATATTTATTCCCTATTTTATACTTTATTACATAAACACTAAGAAAAAATAACCATTGGTTTAAGTCAAAATCCATTCCTGTTGAACTTGGACTCCCATGAGGAAACTCATACTTTTCATTTTAATGTTATAAAATCAGTATACTTAATCACTAAGAAAACCCTTAATTCTTTTTCAATCAATATTTGTACCCTAATTTATCCTAAACTACATTAACACTTAGAAATAATCACCATTAGTTTAAGTAAAAGTTCATTCCTATTGAACTTAGACCCCCATGAGGAAAACCATATACTTTTTATTTTAACGTTCTAAAATCAGTATGTTTTCACTTAGGAAACCCCTTAAATTTTTTTTCAGTCAATATTTGTACCCTAATTTATCCTAAACTACACTAATGTTAAGAAATAATCATCAATAGTTTAAGTAAAAATCCTTTCCTATTGAACTTAGACCCCAATGAGGAAACTCATACTTTTCATTTTAACGCTCTTAAATCAGTATACTTGATCACTTAGGACACCCCCTAAATCTTTTTCAATCAATATTTGTATCCTAATTTATCCTAAACTACACTAATGTTAAGAAATAATCATCATTAGTTTAAGTAAAAATCCTCTCCTATTGAACTTAGACCCTGATGAGGAAACTTATATTTTTCATTTTAACGCTCTTAAATCAGTATACTAAATCACTTAGGAAACCCCTTAAATCTTTTTCAATCAATATTTGTACCCTAATTTATCCTAAATTACACTAATACTAAGAAATAATCACCATTAGTGTAAGTTAAATCCTTTTCTGTTAAATTTAGACTCCCATGAGGAAACCAATAATTTTCATTTTAACGTTATAAAATCAGTATACTTGATCACTTAGGACACCCCCTAAATCTTTTTCAATCAATATTTGTACCCTAATTTATCCTAAATTACACTAAAACTAGGAAATATTCATCATTAGTTTAAGTAAAAATCCTCTCCTATTGAACTTAGACCCTGATGAGGAAACTTATATTTTTCATTTTAACGCTCTTAAATCAGTATACTAAATCACTTAGGAAACCCCTTAAATCTTTTTCAATCAATATTTGTACCCTAATTTATCCTAAATTACACTAATACTAAGAAATAATCACCATTAGTGTAAGTTAAATCCTTTTCTGTTAAATTTAGACTCCCATGAGGAAACCAATAATTTTCATTTTAACGTTATAAAATCAGTATACTTGATCACTTAGGACACCCCCTAAATCTTTTTCAATCAATATTTGTACCCTAATTTATCCTAAATTACACTAAAACTAGGAAATATTCATCATTAGTTTAAGTAAAAATCCTCTCCTATTGAACTTAGACCCTGATGAGGAAACTTATATTTTTCATTTTAACGCTCTTAAATCAGTATACTAAATCACTTAGGAAACCCCTTAAATCTTTTTCAATCAATATTTGTACCTTAATTTATTCTAAATTACACTAATACTAAGAAATAATCACCATTAGTGTAAGTTTAATCCTTTTCTGTTAAATTTAGACTCCCATGAGGAAACCCATAATTTTCATTTTAACGTTATAAAATCAGTATACTTGATCACTTAGGACACCCTCTAAATCTTTTTCAATCAATGTTTGTGCCCTAATTTATCCTAAATTACACTAATACTATGAATTAATCATCATTAGTTTAAGTAAAAATCCTCTCCTATTGAACTTATTCTTCCATAAGGAAACCCTTAATTTTCATTTTAACGTTCTAAAATCAGTATAGTATTTATTTAGGAAACCCCCCCTAAATTTTTTAAATCAATATTTGTATCCTAATTTATCTTAAATTACACTAATACTCAGAAATAATCACCATTAGTTTAAGTAAAAATCCTTTCCTATTGAACTTAGACTCCCATGAAGAAACCCATAATTTTGATTTAAACGTTATGAATTCAGTATTGTTATTCACTTAGGAAACAGTCTAAATCTTTTTCAATCAATAGTTGTACCCTAATTTATCCTAAACTACACTAAAACTAGGAAATATTCATCATTAGTTTAAGTAAAAATCCTATCCTATTGAACTTAGACCCCCATGAGGAAACTTATATTTTTCATTTTAATGCTCTTAAATCAGTATACTAAATCACTTAGGAAACCCTTATAAATCTTTTTCAATCAATATTTGTACCCTAATTTATCCTAAATTACACTAATACTAAGAAATAATCACCATTAGTGTAAGTTAAATCCTTTTCTGTTAAATTTAGACTCCAATGAGGAAACCCATAATTATCATTTTAACGTTATAAAATCAGTATACTTGATCACTTAGGACACCCCCTAAATCTTTTTCAATCAATATTTGTACCCTAATTTATCCTAAATTACACTAATACTATGAACTAATCATCTTTAGTTTAAGTAAAAATCCTTTCCTATTGAACTTAGACTTCCATAAGGAAACCCTTAATTTTCATTTTAACGTTCTAAAATCAGTATAGTATTTATTTAGGAACCCCCCCCCCTAAATTTTTAAATCAATATCTGTACCCTAATTTATCTTAAATTACACTAATACTAAGAAATAATCACCATTAGTTTAAGTAAAAATCCCTTTTTATTGAACTTAAACTCCCATGAAGAAACCCATAGTTTTAATTTAAACATTATGAATTCAGTATACATATTCACTTAGGAAACCATCTAAATCTTTTTGAATCAATATTTGTACCCTAATTTATCCTAAACTACACTAATGTTAAGAAATAATCATCAATAGTTTAAGTAAAAATCCTTTCCTATTGAACTTAGACCCCAATGAGGAAACCTGTACTTTTCATTTTAACGTTCTAAAATCAATCTGTACACTTAATCACTTTGGAAACCCTCTAAATCTTTTTGGATCATTATCTGTACCCAAATTTATCTCAGATCGTACTAATATTAAGAAATAATCACCATTAGCTTAAGTAAATATCATTTATTTTGAAATTTAACCCCATGAGAAAACTCATACTTTTCATTTTAATGATAAAAATCAATATTTCCTGCTAAATCACTGTTTTAAAGTAACTTTTCCTAATATGTTTGTATTAATATAATTATGTAACGTAATTCATCCGTATTTTTAATGAAATTGTACAATTGAAAAGGTATATCAATCAAGTACATGTATGTGGAAACAGCATAACGATTCCACAGAACACAGCATTATGATTTTTAGAAAGATAGAGGAAATTAGGATTAAAAGTTGGCAATGTTTACAGAATGTTTTTAAACAGGTATTATGATAAAAGCTATGCTGATTGAGGTTAAAAGATCACATATTTTGCTTTTAATACATATTATTTATTTAAAAGAATTAAATATAGACTCAGTGTTAACCAGTTGGGAAAAAATACCGCTAAATTGAGGAAATATCACATATTTCTGATTAGGAATGGGGCCGAATTTCGCCCACTAAGAAGGTACTGATATATCCCTTAAAATATAAGTAATAATCTGTTCCATAATTAAATAAATCTTGAAATAAAATAGACACATTTTAATTCTAAATAAGTTACGATCCCTTCTTTGATTATGAATATGGCATTCGCATGATGTCAAAATTAGATCTCGTGTTCTCTTATCAGTGAAAAACTTAACAGGAAAGACAATGCCTGACCTTGTTATAGTCGTTTACCAGATTTATCTATTAGAATAGAATGATATAATTCCCTAGATATCGAAGAAAAAATGATACTTACTGTAAACAATTATTTCCATCTTCGAGTAGGAAGTTCCGATTGCGCATGCGCTATTTATATCCAATGGAGGAAAGTGTGTAAAGTACTCTTATGGACTCCACAATGCGTGTCAAAAAATTCACATACACACCGGAAACCCAAACATAGTACGATTTTATATTTTTTGAATCAAGTACGATGAGAAATAACGTTTCCGAACGATTTTACTTCCCACTACACGGGTGCATGTAGTGGGAAGAAAAAATGTAGTGGGATAAAACGTGTGTATTCATACTCGTGTAGTGGTATTCAGGTGCTTACAACACACACACACACACACACACACACACACACACACACACACACACACACACACACACACACACACACACACACACACACACACACCTCTAAAACAAACCGTACCGTTCCGTGCAAGAAACGAACCGTTCAAAAAGCGTACCGTACCGTTCACAAAACGAACCGTACCGTTCACGAAGCGAACCGTACCGTTCACAAAGCGAACCGTACCGTTCACAAAGCGAACCGTACCGTGCGAAAAGCGTGCAAGATAATTTATGCAAGACCCTCCTCCAGACGGACAAAAAAGCGTACCGTACCGTGCAATAAGCGTGCAACTTCCATATACGATTTTTTGACCTAATACGGACGGAGATTTTCGCTAACCAGTTAAGTTCAATATTTTGCTAGATTTTTTTATACGGGATTAGAAAAGACATACTAAGATTTAAAACTGTTATTCTTATAAAAACAGTTACAACATATTTTAATATAATTTCCTTTCTAAGACCGTAATCACTTCTTTAGGTTTTCGACAAAACTTACATCGCCAATTTCTTAAACACTGTAAACAGTTAATGTTCACACAATTCGTGGTAATACTATTTTGATTATTTTTATGAAATGTTTGAAACATTTGGTACATACTGGGCCCTACATAGCTTTAAATTAGTGATTCTCGGGAGAGAGAGAGAGAGAGCGAGAGAGAGAGAGAGAGAGAGAAAGAGATCATTACCTGAGACGTTAAACAAATAGCGTATGTTTAGAAATAAACACATTATGGCTAAACAAAGGTTGAAATATGATATTATATAGTTTTATATCCTTTTCAAATTAAAAAAATAAGAATGCCCACTTAAGTTACCCGGACCCAGAAAATCATCAGTGTTTTCAACGTGAAGTTAAATTTTTTGTGATCTGAAATCGTAAATTGGTTCCTTTTAATGTATTTGTTCTTAGATAAATTCATATTAATTTACCAAATATATTTATTAATCAATTGATATATTATCAAAATTCAAATCAATTTAAGTCATGTGTTTTTTTTCCTAAACAGACGTGATCTTGTAACTGACAATCCGATTAAAATGTCGGGAGCTTGCCTTAACGTCTTATTTTCTGTTATCGGAAAAACCCTTTTGATAGAACACCTTTAGATTTGTTAATTAATCTAAAGATAAACTTTAAACCAATAAAAAATGAGAAAAGAAAACATTTCAGATCATGTTTTTAAATACGCGTGGATGTGCTGCAGTAAATGACAACCACATATTACCGATGACTCGAGTTATTTGTACTTCAGCTATTTATGAAGCAATAAATAAACAAAAAATAACTCTTATTTGATATATTATAAATAAATACATGTACAAACTCTTAGTAAATTAAATGCAAAAATTGAACGGAAAAAAGTACATTCCATAGAATAACTTTTAACTTTATTTCCCGCGTAGCTGGTAATAGCGACGTGATTTCATATGAACAAAAATCACTCGTGCGATATATGTGTACAGATGATCAGAAACACAACAGCGTCTTTCATCTTGGGTTCTATACACAACAGGTGTAATTGTCTTATTTTGTTTTTTGGCAGTTATTGTACTTTACAAATAACTCTGTATATTTAGACGCTTAAACAGGTGTGCACGAGGTGCCGGTATTCACACCTTTCCACGGACACTTGTTTGGTAACTCTTTACAACATGTCGTGTGTATAGTCTGAATATATCTTACTTCTTCTTTGTTAGTTTCGTGGCTTTTCTTAATTTCTAAAAAACAAAAGAACTGTCTGCGAATCGTACCGTTCACAAAACGAACCGTACCGTTCACAAAGCGAACCGCACCGTTCAAAAAGCGTAACAAACCGAACTGTGCAACTGGTGTAGTAGCACGTTTCAGGGTCTGTACATGTATCTGCAACATGGAAAGGTGCTATAGTCACTCAAATATTTTAAAAAAATTAAGAGTTAAATAAATCGAAGGATTTACATGTATTATCAGGCCTATCAAAAGTTGTATGGAACACTCTAATATAGGAACATTCTGTTTTTTGAAATATGTAATAAAATTATGTATTTTACAATTTTATCTGAACCAAAGCAGCAAAGCACAATGGAGTATTCTTCAAAATAAAGTAGCGCAAGTATTATCTTCCCAGTATGTTTTTATCTGAATTGAGACGACTCTCATGGTGTATTTTTGATTTCTATAATTGTATATTCAATGTTAATAATTGATTTAGTTTCGCATTTTGTTTTGGTTTACATTTCTAAGGCTTCTTTCTTTTGCGATATAATTCATGGCAAGATTATGCACAATCAATTACTACATTTTTTTTGGTTAATGTAAAAAGATATAACAACGACACAATTCTTTTAACTCAAATGAGGGTTAAGTTTACATTTGAATACTACTGTGGTTTCATCAATATTCGTTGAATACCAATTTTCGTGGATTTCGTTGTTAAGCTGATCCACGAAATTAAATGTTCATTGAAGTTCATTTTTAACTATCAATTTGTATTGATTGGATCATTGGCCACGAAATTACGAATCCTTGAAACTGTGGTTTTCAGAAAATCCACGAAAATTGTTACCCACGAAATTTAATGAAACCACAGTAGTATGAATAAAGATAGATTTAGTTCTTCACGCTATCAAACATATATGATCATCTGGTTCAATTCTCATTTCTTCTTATGCTCACAGTTATACGATTAGTAGAAAACAGATTTACCCGTAATAAATATTGCCAATGATCAGCTTTTGTACTATAGTTATATCAGCTACTAATCTAATGTAATAGATTTGATCATTTACAAAAAAACAAAAATTATATGTATGCATTTTATTTTATTTTCATCGCACAAAGGAAACAAAACACATTCTGGTCATATCTGCAAACTATATATATTTAAAAACTATCTCTATAGAGCTTTTTAAAAAATAACCCCAACAAACAAAAAGAGTTTGAATGTCTCACTTAATAACTCCCCTGCGAATGTTATTGTCATTTAAATTTTAGACTACGTGGTTTTATTTGACCCTTTCAGTTTTGCAGTAAAAATCGTGTCTCGTGTTTAGAGTCTATTTCATAGAATATAGGTACTAGTAATCAATCAAATATAAAATCAAGACGTTTATTGATTTTAATCTTTATCTTCATTAATTGGTGGATAAAATGAGTTCTAGAAATAAAAGTGACTATAGAAAAAAACGGTTTTATCTGCTGTTGCAGCAATGAACATGCTTAGTAGCGATCGCCCCTAAGGAATTAATTTTCGATCCGCGCCTGACCTAGTAATAGAACTAATAGTGGAACAACGACTTTACTATTTTATACAGAATGTTCATTGAAATTGCTCGATGTACTAGGTTTTTATGCAAAACAGACACCCTTTTTTTTTAAAGCATGATATTGCACACCACAATTATCATAACTGGCTAGGATTTTATTATGCAACAAAATGTTTATATTTTCAACCACGTGGAGGGTGGTTGAACACTAATGATAAATCTGTGTTGAATATCATCATTTAATTTAAATAAGTGTTAGATGATGAAATAAGACATACATCTAAAAAGATTTTCGTGTTTTAACATAAATCAAGGTATGATATGATATAAAAAACGACCAGTACTTATGTGTTTTGAGAATATTATCCGAACACTTATACTTCCGCTAAAAATTTCACAGAAACTAAACAAATCGCGGGGAAGTCTCGTAAACTTCCATTCGAGCACTTCTGGATTCATTACATACTTAGCAACGATTAAAGAAACATTCCGAACACATTCGGGAGGTGAATAAGTTGTTTTCATATTGGAAAGCAATTTAAAGGCTTTACGTCCATTTCTCTGTCAGTAAAAAGCAAGAAGAAAGGAACCGAACACATTTGGTAAGCAAGATGTGTATCACCATAGAATTCGAAATTTTCATTTCAGCTTATCAAAAAAGTTTTGAACAAAAACATCGCTATTCACTTCATCGAACTACAGTTTCAAATAATGCCTGCATGCATTTCTGCCTTGGTTTTTTTAGGCTACTATCACTACAACGTGTTGAAATTTGAAAC
This sequence comes from Magallana angulata, assembly GCF_025612915.1. Lineage (NCBI taxonomy): Eukaryota > Metazoa > Mollusca > Bivalvia > Ostreida > Ostreidae > Magallana > Magallana angulata. The sequence continues at coordinate 40,912,669 of NC_069115.1, forward strand.
AAATTTGAATTCAATTTGTTTAAAAAAAATGTAAACTTTGTAACTTGAATTTGAAATGTATTGGGTTAGAATGGTTTATTCATCGTTTCATAAAACATTGTCATAATGACGTAGTCATATTTTTGACAATGCATCAGTTGGGTAAAATTTTTATTAGTTCACAATTCGGTACGTACCTTTAACATTTCTTAAATAGAATAAAACATGTCAAAAATGTATTATGTCATCAAAATCATTATATATTACTCAATCAAATTAGATTATGAAATAGAAAAAAGGCAATTGCTATTAAATACAGAATGATGAATAAAGGTAAGAAAAACCACAACTATAGTGAACATGTACCTACCACTGATGTTACATGTACTTATCCTCTCCTTACTACGGAGGATGCATGATGCCGTGAAACAAAATCGCCACTTACAAAGGTTGCTGGCTGGCAACAACCTGCATCTCTCTACTAAACTGTGCCTCTCAATGGATATTCAAATTGTTAGGACTTTACTTCCACCCGACCATGATTAAACTCTAAAATATCAATTTAATCATAGATCAAAGTTTCGTATAAACCCGGGTAAATGTTGGCATTGATTAGATTAAAAGGAGAAATGTGCTTCAAATTTTCTTTAATATTGCTGGGATCGATAGAGATGTCCAAGAAACGGGAGATTTCTTTTTCTTTTTTGGCGGCAGCTTGAAGGTATGAACATTACAGAAAAAAACCGTAGGTTAACAGACAAAAACAAAACTCGCCTTTGGTTTTCGACTTTCTCAATCCTCATACTTGTAAAACAGAAAGAAAAACCATCCTGGTATGCCAGAACCAAAAAAAAAAAAAAACCCAGAAGAAATCTATTTATTCCACCTAAATATCATTATTTTAAAATAACCCCCCCCCCCTGAAATTGCGAAAAAATGATGTTATTGTTGATATTACCTATGCATTTTCTTTAACCATATTTGATAATACTATTGTGTTGGTTTTATAAATTCAGTTATAACAACTATGTATTTCAAAATTAATTGATTAAAAAACAAATTATAGGTAGTTGATTTTGTCGTTTGATAAATTATACCATAAAAGTATGCATTTTTCTAACCCTTGTATACAATTTCAAATAATTGATTTGCTTTTATGTGTCTTTGTTACTAAATAAACACTAGCGAGTTTAATAAATCTACCGTAGTAGATACAAAACATGGAACTTATTTCATTAGTTTTGGTTCAATCTCTGCAAGGACGTATTTTACCGCATGTCACCTTGACACACGAAATATTCGATCTGATAATATACAGTTCATGAATTTGCCTTACTGACTAGATCTATCCTCCGGACTCATGGAGAACATTCAAATCAACTGGGTATGCTAGATATAATTTATTTGATAAATGTAATCGATGTTTTTTTTAACATTGAACATTAAGAATACCGCAATTAACTTTCGGTTTGTTTGCCTTATACTGTTTTGCTCTGTGAATAGCTATACATATATTTGTTTGTACTGACACTCACAGGAATTCAAACTTTTTTGTTTTGCCTATTGAATAACTTTTTAATTATTAGTATTTTTTACAAAATCTTAAAAAAAGCGTTTATTTGAATTTAATGTTGGAATTTAAATTCTTTTTGCTAAGCAACATCTTGCAGAATTTGTTTCTGAGTGAAGACAGGGTTTCTAGAACTTATGAGAAAAAAAAACCTGCAGAATCGTTTCCACTTTATTTCTAACACCTTTGTGGTCCTATCAAAGCCAATGTTGTATACTCGTTCGCTTTTCACTTACTTATTGTGAATGTCTCGTACATATCATGTGCCCTTGGGGTAAAGAACTGTAATACCCTGAGTGAAAACCCAGTTGTCTGTGATTGGTCACCCCTTTGAGCTGTTTAGAAATAACCACTATGCAGGAAGTCAATTCGACTCTAAAAAATCTGCGTTAGAACACTACATGGTGAATATAAAATGTTCAGTACAAAAAGATTTCCTCGTAGACTTTTCCTTGGATTAGTAAGACACTTTGGTCAAAAGTCTAATAATAAGTTGTAATCAACTAATGGAGAATATTACAATGTATGAATATACAAATAATGGTGCAAAGTACTAAACTAAGTTGAAATATTTTTAACAACTTGCTATAATTATCCCTACCTAAAATTTCTGCATCCCGATTTGAAACTAGAAGGATAAACTTGTATCTAATTGATTAATTAATTAATCATCCTGTATGTTTCAAGTTTCCAAAGCATTCTCTCGATAAGAAGATTCTTTCAATTTTTCGTGGTAAAAATTCTACACGTTTAATTACGGTACATTTTGATGAGGTAAATATCACAAAATTATAATGCCAGTGACAAAAAAGCGTATTATTCTGGACAATGAATTCTGTTTTCTGGTTTTCGATTATTTAAATTTATAGTACTTAGAAACTTCTATTTCATTTGATGTATTACTTAATGTTTTATATTACATGTACATATGGTAATATATAGGAAATTAATTTCGATGACGATTATAGGAAAAATTCCATCAAAAAAACAGAAATAATTGTATTGGACTCATTTATTAAAATAATACTGGGTTTTTTTTCTCAGGCCGAAACGACGGACCGCACTGAGAAAAGGCCGAAACGACTTACTACGGGTAATATTAAAGCGTTCGCGGAGTGTACTTAATCACCAAACAAACAAGTAAGCGATTACAGTTTTGTTTTTATTAGATAAATGTATAATTATTATTAAAAAGGAAATAGAGAACTTTTATTTATTGCTTAAACAAACATTTTTGGGAGTTGATTTTAATCAACTCTCCTATGCAGTTAATTAGACAAGCTGAAAGTGAAACAGTGTTTGGACCTCAGCACAAATCATCGCTGCTGATAAGACTAAGTTCTTGAAAATAATTGATAAATTCGATGTTTTGTATGCTAAAGCATTGTTTTTCAAGGAAAACCTTGAAAGTAGTCAGATTTTAAATGGTACGAACAATTTAGATATTTTTTGTAGTCGTATGTATTCCTACGCCAGAGTTCAATATAGTCTCGTTCAACTCGACGCTCGGCTGTCTCCGTAAATCTCCGACAAGCAGAGAGTCTCTCTTGCTTGTCGGAGATTTACGGTGTCAGCCGAGCGTTTGGTTGAACGAGACTAGAGTTCAATATTGCTTGGATCCATACAATTTTTGAGAAATATTTCTATTACTGATACATAGTTTGATTAAATTAATTTTATCTCTAAATATTATTCAACATGATTCATATGGGGGTTTCTCGACATTCTGGTCGAAAAAGTCATTAATTAATTATTTAATTATTGATTTTAAAATAAATAAACATCGACAAAATCAACTCCCGTCAGTTCTTCAGTACTTTGATTATCAAATATATTTCCTTATGATAAAATATCCACGGAAATGTTTGGCGATCAGCTGATTCTGTCGCCGATAAATGTAAACACGGTTCGGGAAATTATTACTTTATGAATCATTTAAAAGCATCACATTTGTTGTTATATCATTTAAATTCAGTGAATAAATTGTCAAAATATAAATTTATATAGTTAGCTTACATTCCTAATTTGATCTGATCAGTTTATTATCGGGTCGTATACTGCTAAACGTCCTTGTTATCAGACATTAAGAAATTATATAAAACGTGATCAGTACATACACACAACGTCCGTTTCTTGTTTCGATACTTGCCTACTTATATGTCAAATTGTTAGTTGATTGCATTCTTCTGTTCTTATACTTTTGAGGTTACATAAAACAATTAAACTTCATTTATGTTGTCATTTTACGCTGCATAATGTAACCTAGTACCGAATTGACAAAAATGTAGCACGAATAAATTTTCTTTACTGCTTTGTAAATTTATAACATTGATATTAATTCTTATATGTAAAAGTGATGTTATAAATATATTTCAAAATTAATTCTCTATTCACAATAATGCTCTAAATTTTATACTGGAATCTTATTAGCTACAGGATGCAAGATAGAATAGGATAGAATTTGACTTAAGTATTTCTATCAAGTATCGGTAATCCTTTATCCTGTTCTATCCTATCCTTGTCAACTTTCATAATAGCAGCACGTTTTATTGCAACCTTCTTTGCCGTCTATTTTTGTAGAATTGGCTAAGTATTAAAGTTTCTACATATTTTAAAGAAAATAGTCGTATTAAATGTCTCATTTCCGTGCAACTTAAAACGCTTAAAGTAGACAATTTTAAAATTCATCCTTGCAAAAATCTCATTTTATCTAAATTCGAATGGTTTTCTTGACCCTACATAAAGACCAAAACATTTATACAAAATCTTCTTAATTCTTCAATCATTGATGTTATCACGCAGTTCAAAGACTACAGACGAGGTCATTAATAGTTTCAGCTTTAGAAAAAAGAAATAGAAAATTGATATTTGAATTTTGTTTTGTTTCAATTTTGTCTTATATTTGGTTCAGTGTCAACTGTGTGTGTTTTGTATCTTTATTATTAAATGAAAAACAATAATGATTGTCAAGAACTATACAAACTAACTAAAATATAACTGTTAGTCCATTATTTAAGGTTCGCAAAGAAAACAAGAAAATATGGAACGTTGCCAGGAAATATTTCGAAATGAAGGATACAAGTTGACTGTATATTCTGAAGACAATTACTCTTTTTATCACTGTATGAACATGGCAGTATTAGACAATAAGCAGGATGTCACTCTTAAAAAGGCAATGCAAAAACAAAATGATCTTTTTGAGTTTGAGATGAAAAATCCACTATATCACACTTGTTTCTACCACAATGTTTTGAATGCTACGGGAAGCTTCCCGCAAGAGATTGCTTGTCATACGATCTTAAAACTATTCAAAAAGGGAAAAAGCCACCAACACCAAGGGAAATATTTGCTGCAGCCGAAATGTTACAGCGATGCATTTGTGTTATCCGTTTCGACCATGATGCTAGGGGGGACATTAAAAGACTAAAAGGATATATGTTTGCACCTACTAATAAACAACTTCTTGATACGGAACCTATTTACATTTTAATGATGGAACAATATAGTGGATGCAAAATATTTGGCAGAATTTGTCGAGTAGACGACATGGCTAATCTGAAATCTTGCCCAGGTAATATTGCTAACTTGAATCACAGACAATGTTTTGGTCTACGTTTCGTAAATGAATTTTCGGTTCTCTTTGACTGCCATGTTGCCTTTGGTGAAAGAGCAAATGTCAAAGATTTATATCGTCGTCTTAGTTTAGAATTTTATGGGACAGAAATGCATCATGATCGTATTCTGAATATCATATGCAATTTTGAACTTGAAGAAGACAATTTTGAGTTGTTTTGCAAATACGCTGACAAAACAATCACGGAAGAAACAAGTGTTAGTGTCAAAAGGAAGATTTTGAATACACACATTGAAGCTGTTAAAAACCGAATGAAGCCACCGGGTGAAGGAGAACTTTTTGCTTTGTCATCAGTATTCAACGTAGACTTAATCGTTGATAAGACGGGAAGAGATGAATGGGAGACGTATATGTCAGTGGTTTGTTGCTATTTGAGCGGTTTCGATTCCCCAATCATACTCCGTGTTCAAGGTCGGGATGGAGTTTATATGCCTTACGTAACAGAATCGGGAACTTGTTCCTGTCGTCAGCAGAAACCAATAATACTTGGTCACATTGGAAAGGTTAAAGGCAACATCCATGAGACCGTTTGTATGTTTAGATACGTTGCAAAACAAATTCCTTTTTAAGTTTTTGAAACTATAATAGACAAATTAAACAAATTAGAGATTGGAGATAGATTAGAAATTAAGAATCCTTTTCTAAAATTTAAGAAAACTAAATTACAATAACTATTTATATTTAAAATAAAGAAACGATAAGATATTTTACAATATCAAAGTATGAAGAGATATCCGTGTTTTATCAAACATTTTTTTTAAACAGTTATGACATCAAATTTTATTGAATTTTGAAATCACCTTTGTCAGAAGCCTAAATTAGTTTTCAAAATTTGTCCGCTGTCTGTCTTCAGTGTTGTCGTCGTAATTGATGTTAAACACTTTTCACATTTGCATCATCTTCTCTTGACCACTTAACCGATATTAACTTGGCAAAACACATTCTTGGGTAGAGGAATATGTTTGTTCAAATGAAGGGCCTTGCTCTAATTTAAAAGAACATAGTATATCATTGAAAATTTGTTGGCTTTTAAAAACGTCTTCTGATAAAAACAAAGCATTAGACCTCCCTCCCAAAAATAAGGCGTTTGTGTAAAGATCGTCAGATTCAAGTTTGTTCAAATCGCTATTCCCGGGGTAGGTTGGGGCATCGATGAGGATTTGAAATTTTATATAGGAATTAAAGGTAATAAAGCTTTGTAATTATTATTAACCCATTTGCTAATAAAGGCATTACGTTTTGTGTAAGCATGGTCTTGTAGTGTATATCAAAGTTTGTTAAACGCATGATGTCTGGGGCGGGTGTGGCTACAGTTGGATTACGGATTTAAATACAGAACAAATATTTAAATCTCTCCTTCCCCAAAACCACCTGATAAGAAAATCTTAACTTTTGTGGAAGCATTCTCAGATAGAGTTATTTAAAGTTTTTTTCTTCAAATTAATAGTCCCCAGGGGTAGAATGTTGCAAAATGGGATGTAAAATTTTTTACATTAAAAAGAAAATAAATAAAAAATCATTCAAAACTTCAGGCCTAAAAAACTAGTCCATGTCTAAATAAATATTTCTTTATAAAGGCAAAATAAGAGAAACTTCTGGTTAGGGCTATATAGTCTCACAAAATTATTTGTTTTATCTCGTTATGAGTTGAATTTAAAAGACAAGTTTGCATTAGGAATGACTTTGATAGACTCTTTGTTATTTAGTAAAATATGAAGCATATAAAGTTTCAATTATGAGTAAATGATGCTTTAAAATACATTCAGCTCTTCTGATCTGGATCTGCCACTACTTGTCAAATAATTATGTCGACTTGTCAGATGATTATTTCGACTTGTCAGATGATAATGTCGACTTGTCAGATCTTAATGTTGACTTGTCAGAAAACTATCATATTAAGTAGAAACTCAATATTTTGTCGTCAAAGCGTGTTAGTGCCACTAAATGTCATCATCATGTCATCATAATATCTGACGAGTCGAAATCAAGATTTAACAAGTTACCATAATTATCTGACAAGCCAATATAAAGATCTGATAAGTTAACATAAGTATCTGACAAGTCGATATTATGATCTGACAAGTTAATATAATTATTTGACAAAAAATATAAAAATGAAGAAAATAATCATTCATACTATATGTCGACTTGTCAAATAATTATATCGACTTCTCAGATTATTATATCTATTTGTCGGATTATTATGTCGACTTGTCAGATCGTTATATCAACTTGTCAGAAAGATAATGTCAACTGGATGTCACAATTTTGGCGTGGAAACGTTTAAGTTTTGATTTTTTTAATTCCACGCGTGAATAAGTGACGAGTCTACATAAAGGTTTAACAAGAGAGCATAATTATTTAACAAGTTGACATCAAGATCTTCCAAGATGACATGATTATTTGACAAGTGGTGGCAAATCATTGCCACCATAACATTGTTTTCAAGAAAATAATGACTATGAAGCTTAATGTTTTATTTGTGCTCTTGAAGTGAAAACCCCATGCTGTGCTTCATCGAATCATCGACATAACCACAAACATTTGAAGCATATACAAAACATTAGGAATTTCTGGCCTCTTCGAAACGACTACCTGAATCCAACAGAACTGGTTTCAATTATAATTACACGACTTGAAAATGAAGATCGTCGTCTAGACCAAATCAATGGCGGATCAGGATCACTTGCAAATGCTCTGGCTAAGGAACTATATGGGGATGAAAATCAATTCTTTACATGGTACAAGTTAATTAACTTGCAAGAATAAAATTGATAATGATTTGATTTTAGATAGTTCAGAATTCAAGTGTTAAGGAAATCTTTTGCATTTTGTGTCTTTTATTTTTTCTGTTATGTTATCTTCTTTCTTTAAAAAGGGATCCACTTGAAGACCTTGAAGAAAAAGAATTGCAATTGGACAAACAACTTCGACGACTGTCTAATTGGTTAAAAGTTCCCATTTACGTCTACTATGACATGGCTACTTATGATCAGTTGGGAGTTTCTCAGCATTTTGCATGGAAAAAATATGAACCCGATTTAACTTTGTCCATGACACACAGTGACTGCAGATTTTATATCACTCTCTTTTACAACCGATTAAACGGTACATTTGACCGAATCATTCCCATACAAGGCTGCAATTGTCAGATTCCTCCTCCTCTGTCTTTGCTTAGAAACAGTCAGAGTAAGTAAAATTCTACAACGTTGCATACGTGTAATTGTAACTTTTAAGATACAAAGATATACTCAATCCTTTCATAACGTTTGATTCGCTATGATAAGTATAAAAATCTATATTATTATTTTTTTTAAAATTAAATTTCAGTTTTAAACAAAGGCTTTATAGAAAGTTTAACATATGCAATAATTTATTGAAAAAAATAATGATAAATGATATATCATTAAAGTTTTTTATATTTGTTTCGAATTTGACAATATATTTAGTCTTAGTAATCCTACCTTTTGTAAATAAATACATCTTATTTGACTAACGTGCGTTAGTAGCTAATAATTGCCTGCTTGCACCTGAGTGTTCTATTTCATCTCTGGTTCAAAGACAACGGGTACGTTGTAATATGTATAAACCAATTAATGCTGCCCTGCTGACTCTATAATTTGTATTAATGTTTTATCGTTATGCATGTCTAGACCCCTATAATATGGTATTTACAGAAAATCGATATAAACATTCATCCATCATGTCAACAAACCATAGGAATAAAGCATTTCATGTAACTATAATTACATGTATGAATTTTGCATTGAAATGATGCTTTGTTGTATTAGATATGGAGACTGAACTTTTGACTTGTATCCCACGTAGCGACCGTCATCATCATCTAACTAGCTTTTTAACAGTTGACACTGACAGGATCAAATTTGAGGTAGAATTACGGGATTTTCCGGTTTGTTCAGCATTCTCTCCATTGAGGATAGCATTGCAAAGAGACAATATGAGACAAAGAACATTTGATTCTGTTGAAACAAACCAACATTCTCTCTTTCGATGTTTAAGCAAAGAAATTTTTGGAACCGAAAATAACTTTGATACACTGAAGAACTCTGTAATGAACTGTTGAATAATTTCGAGATCTATATTCCTTTTCTCGGCAAAAACGTCAACAAAGCTTATCAAGTACATTTAGGAAACGATAATGTTGGCAAAAAAGACTATAAAGATATGGCCAATTTCGTGAAAGAGAGAATTGAGGATGACCTACCCTGTGATGAATTACTTCTGTGGCTCGCATGTACTTTTTTCAGGACAACCATTTATGTTCTTCGTGTCCGTGACACCAAAACTTTGACAGAGAGTTTCTGGACAGAGTATATAAAGGTTAGAAGTAGAAACTCGGATCAAACCGAAATGCCATACTTAAAAAAATGTCGCAAGGCCAATACGTACGTCATTACTCTGTTGGAGATAGAAAGTAATCATTATTTCAGGATTGTTCCTAAACAATCATCCTGTAACTGTCTGTTAGAAATTCCTGCCGTGCCTGACTACCAGACTGATTCAACATTATATCATACACAACTAGGTAGGTACGGATAATGCTAAAAAAGAGAAGAATATTAAATAAACATATAACTTATTAATTAAATTGTTTTGAGATATTTTAGAATTAAAACCTTATTTTTTATTTTAACTTTAAAAACGTAGAGTTGTTATTAATTTGAAGATGTGTAAAATATAATTTAACTTTGAAAAAAAACCCCGTCTTTTAGATTGCATTCTTATGCGAAGAATAAGAAAAATTGACAGCCTATTAAGTAATGCTTGTATATTGATTGAGCAGTGGTTAATTTGTAACAGAAATCTGCAAAAACATTGTGAACTGATAATATCAGAAATTGAAGGTCTTCGCAAAAACGTTAATAGTGCCAGTATAACCGGAACAAGTGCTGGATTAATCGGAGCAGTTCTCACTGGTGTAGGGTTTCTACTTGCCCCAATTTCAGCAGGAATTTCTGGAGTACTTTTTTGGGGGGAGTAGTTTTGACAGTATATGAAGGCACCGTAGCAACGAGGGCAAAGATAAATGAAAGCGTGCTTAATAATGGTACAATAGACACACTTAAACGGTACCAAAACTGTTACAACGAAAGATTTGATAGCTTAAAATCAATCATAAGTGAACTGACTTGCGAGTTGAATAAGCTGAAAGAAATATCAACAGAGTTGCAAGCAAAACAGAGCATTGAATCTTCTGATTTTGCAGGGGTACAGAGTATTCCAGGGATTGTTCGTACTGTTAAAGGCCTAATAATGATTCCACTAAGCGTGATGAAAGTATCTGCTCGAGGAATAACCATTCTAGGTGCAATTATTCGGCCACTTTCTGTTGTGATTGATACAAAATTGCTATTTTTGTCGGCTACAAATATGAAAGAGGGTATTATAACCAATGTAACAGAAAATCTGCGCCGAATGTCTGCAGCGTTATATGGATCAAGAAGGCAAATGCATGGCTGGGCTTATGGAAACCAGAGACCGTACCTTTACGATTAATAGGGACAGATATCAGATGTGCAGTGTTTCAGGCTTATTAGGATAAAGTACATCATATCTTATTATACATCTATTTATTTTTCACACTTTCACTACAGTAAGTCAATTCATTTTGCTGATATCCTATTAACTTTTTACCGTTACAAGACCTATTGTTTGCAAAACAGACTAATTCCAGTAAAAAGGTGCTTCAGTTTGATTAACTGTTACACAGTTCTATTTGAACGTTTAGCAATTTCGTTTAACCTAAGGCAAAAAAATATCTCGAATACTCCAAATAAAACAATTATTACAATTATTCATTATTGCCAGCGCTTTCGATCTCTAGCAACAATGTAAGTGTATAATTCTTGATGGCACATGCTCGACGTCATGTTTGGGTATTCTGGGAAAACCGTTGTAAAATGAATGTACGGTGACAATTTCTTTTCAGCAGAAAAATGATACTTAGAATATGATATGATCATGTGTCTGAAGTTCCTCAATGTGCCAAAAAAAACCAAACAAACAAAAACAAAAAAAACCCCACCAAATTAGTCATTGCTAAGATTGCAGAGATTTTGTAAAATCTAGCTTAATATACAGTTATATCACCCTCCTAGGTAATTCAGGCAAGCTGTCTTTTCAAAGTACGCCTAAAAACAAGAGGCAATTTATACAATGCAGTACCACACTGAAAAGAATTCTTTATTTTTTTCATTTTTAACAAGATATAATCAAGATATATATTAACATAAAAAACGACATTAAAGCAGGACAATTTTTAATCGAAGCAAAAGAAAATCTCTTTCAATTGGTAAATTTTTCTTTAGTCTATCATACAGAAAAATCCGAGCAAATAAATGACATTAACGACCTTCCTTTTTGTGTATAAAAATGACTACAGCGCTAGCTTACCTATCCTTTGTAAAGGTTGGCTTGTCAAATGTCCCGGAACCATAATACTTAGATTCCTAATTTTACGCGAGTACTTACTTCCGCGATTCAACGGTTTTTCATCAAATCGCGAGAACATAGAATCGCGAATGTCAAAATTTTATCATAGTTTCATGTAGCTTACATACATGTATGTTCGAAAATAAAAAGCGCGATTTTTAAATTTGCAAGACGGGCTTCTCGCGATTTTACGCGGATATTAATTCCTCGCGTTTAATTAGGAATTTACAGTAGCTTATAAGCAGCAAAAAATGACCAGTTCGGATAATTTGAATATCTCTTATTTCTTTATAATAGAACAGCTATAGTATATGTTTACCATTGATGGAGTCACTGAGAATCCAGTTCCCTTCGAGCAAGCCTATTCCCCTCGGCTTCTTCTCGGTAGATGCATGTAGGTTTGTTCTTCGGGAACTGGATACTTGCAGACTCCCTGAATGGTATACTTTAGTTTATAATGTTATAATGTTTCTGCTACTGTACAACCAATGCTTGATTTGTGTTTCATGTATGCGTGCTTATTTTCAATAGTGTATTTCGTCTGGTTTGTACATTTGTTATTTTTTGAAGTTTTGGATAACATTTTTTTGGTTTTTTTAGTTTAAGGCTTTACATCTTGAAAACCTTTTGATTTTTGTAATTTTTTTGTCATTGACAACCATTGGTATGATTCCTTTTTAAATTTTTTAAATAAATGTAAATCAATAAAAGAGATAGGTGAAGATATTTCACTTTTAATTGTCGTAGAGGAGTAGTATGATATTTTCTATAAACTTATTAATTGCATTGAAGGTCTTAATTTTATTGCCGATTGCAGAATCTTGAATGTTATTGTTTTAGAGGTCATTGAAATGTTCTCCGCGACTGCTTTTGTTAATTGAAGAATCATTTATCGTTATATTACTATTGTACTAATTGGACAACATTTTTCGTGATTTTTTTCCATAAATTTTTGCTACTTTAATCTCTTTTGATAAAAAATACAAAAGCATCGATTTACCATACCGATTTACTGTAGATCGTCTTAAATGTTATTCTTAGTTTTACGGTTATACCTTAATAATTTAATTCTGGTTGTAACGCGGCATTTGATTGGATAGAAAAATTAAGTTAAATTTGTATAACCTGGTTTGCACGTCACAAGACACGTCACAATGCACTAACGTCAAAAACGTACTAATCCGCTTGACGTTACGTTTGAATTTTGAACAGATTAATATCATTTCTAAAAGTAAACGGACTCAATTTGTACAGCAAATTACAGAAAATTAAATTATAAGGAATGAACTCAATATCTACCCAAGTTATACGAGTATAACCTGGGTTGGAGCAATTTACGCTTTTTTATAATCCGCTTCGCGGATTATAAAGCGTAAATTGCCCCAACCCAGGTTATACTCGTATAACTTGGGTAGACATTGAGTTCATTTCTTAATGAGAATATGTTGGAATTGTATGGAGCCCCATTTAAGACACATCAAAAATATTTTTAAATTGATGCAATGTATAACGAATTGTTGAATTTGTTAAAACGTTTTACTCTTATTAACAATTTTAATCCATTTAACTTTTTGATATAAATAACTATTTTCATCTTAAGTTCTGTGTGATCTGTATCTGTTTTTTTAATGAGGGTTATTGTTGGTATATCTTCTATATATTTTGAAATAAATATAAAATGGAGAAAATTAAAAGTGACGTGTTATTAATCGTATATAACATATATACTTATATATTATGTATGCTTACTTCCGATTGTGTTAAATTATCGTTCTTGTCGCAGTCATGGGTGACAATTATCTGCAACCAATTAAGTTACAGGCAATTAGAATTAAAAAAATACATTCATCAGAAAAATTTATAACCGTAAGGCTATGAATTACAATGTACTCGTTATTAATTCTCTTAAAAAGTCCAATTGTTTAAACTGGTTTTAAAGTATTTTGCTAGAATTTCCACGAAAAAAAAATCTGCGCTTGGCCTATGGAGTTCCTTCAGTTAGTGATGGTGATATACAATGAAGGAAAAGGTAACAAACAAAAGTCAAAGAAGAGAGAAGAAAAAAAACCCCAGCAATAACATCAATAAATTGGGCGTGAGCGAAACAAAGTACACATGAGTACATCTTATTCAGAATTCCCAAAAATGCGCTGTAACATAGATCCACAAATGACGTGTTCTATACTGGTTTCAATCTTGGATTTATGAACCAGTCTTCCTCAGTGCCTCAGAGTCAGTTTGTTTCATTCAGTCTCCATGTCCCTCCTCCCAGGGTCAATTTTCCGTGTCTGTGTCACCGATACAATATCAGCCGAATATGGACATGCGTGGTCAAAATTGCTTAAGAATTATGCGAAAAACTCGAGCAAATGTCATCAAAACTCTAGATATGTAAAATGGAGACCATTAAAACTTGAAACGTTTATTTGTCAAATTTTGTAAAAAAAAATATATAAGCCAGTTGTCACAAATAGTTGCAAATTACATTTCCTTTCAAAGAATAACGTAGATGCAGATAAAAAAAGGGTAATAAAACACTCTGTTATTTCTATGGACACAAATTATTGCGGCAACAGTTGTGTTAACCATCCAATCGTTTCAGTGAAAGTACACTCATTATCCCAACCTTATTTTATCAAAGAAAAGCGGTGACTCAGATTGAAAATTATTTTAATATAGCAATACCTTTTGGTTAACAAAATTGTATTCAGCCTGATGATTTTAGAAACCATTTTCGACTGACTAAGGAGTCATCTGATGTCATCACACAACAGATTTTTGAATGCAGTGTGTAGAAAAACAAGAATGGCCCTCCTGTCAATTCATTAAGAAATACCCTCAAGTTTCTTTAGTATATAGATATGCACACAACATACACTGTAGTAAATTCGGTATTCGTTCATATACACCTCTCATTAACCAACAATGATTCTATTTATTGTTTTGAGGAAATTTCTGTTTAATACATGGAGCACAGAGAGAATCAGATCCATGAAGGCATAATTAATGTTGGTTAAAAATTCCTACCATCGAAGCATCAAAAGAGTTGCGAGGACTCTAGAAAGTGACATTATGCCAAGAACCATACAATGGCCAACTGGAAACAAAATAAGAGAAATAAGTGACATTTCGGGACTTTTAAACGTTGTTGAATCGCATAAACATCGGCAACAGCAACGGCAAAAAATCGAAATGCCTATTACATTCGTAAGAAAGATCACTCACTGGTTCATTTAACATAGTTTGATGCCAGTCTTCATTTCACATCCGCATGAACTGGAAACTTGGGGACTAACAATCCATGATGCAACAGTCCTTTGGGCATCCAGATTATTTCAGCAATCTGATCTTTTCGAGATTATGGAAATTGGACTAAAGATCGATGTCTTTTCAATACTTCCTACAATAAACCAGACATGAAAGACATTTGGGCTACGTACTTAAAGCAAGATTTCGACGCCTACCACGGTTTGAGGCATCTGACATGAAACTGATTGTATATTTCATCTTGTCTGTATGCGTTGTGCTTAACATCGAAAATGATAACATTGACCAGTCTAACATTTTTCATTAAAATGTGGTGTTCGTTTAGGGTATGAAATGGTCAGTGAAAAGAAAACTGTATTCTTGTTTATGCTTCATATTTTTTGATGGTGAAAAACAAACGGTTTATGTATATGGCGGTGTATATATATATATATATATATATATATATATATATATATATATATATATATATATATATATATATATATAGGCCAACATTTCTAACGTAGCTGCAGGACTGTAGCTCCCGGTCTGAAAAAATTCGGATGGACGACCTGGGAGCTACAGTGCCTCCCAGAGTAAAAAACTGCAATTTACGGCGCACAAAAAATTGCGCTAAGTTTGGACTTATTAACCTTATTTTCACACAAATTCTGTAAAAATAATTAGAACCATACAATTCTTCAGCAAATTTACTACTGATATCATCACTTTACTTGCCTCAGACCTTCTCTTAAACATGATAACCGACCTCGGAAAATGAAGTATGTTAATTTACGTCGAGATCGAGAGTCGCCATTTTTAAATGTAAACAAACATGCACCACTTTAATTGACAAGGCTGGGGATGGTGTTTAAAAGAATATCATAGGCAAGTGAAGTGACAATATCTGTAGTAAAATGTCCGAGGAATTTTTTGGGATTAAATATTTGTACAGAATGTGATCGTAGATGAGATTAATCAGTCAAAACCTAGCGCATTTTTTTGTGCGCCGTAAATTGCAGTTTTTTACTATGGGAGGCACTGTAGCTCCCAGGTCGTCCATCCGAATTTTTTCAGACCGGGAGCTACAGTCCTGCAGCTATTTCTAACGCTCCACTTTTATATCAGTTTTTAAGTCTTTGGCACTTTGCACTGCTGTTTTTATAAATGTTCAACTGTTCATGTTTTAAAAATTGTAATCGGGTAGGTAATAGCTCGACCATGGTCTATTTTGTTGAAAATCGTGAAACGCATGTTTGATTTGTTTCTCGGATATGTTTTTCTAAAGAACTTAATTCGATCGATTCCCTATCTTTTGCTGATTGTAAAAAAACATAAAAACAGTTAAGAAGAATGCGGTGCGTGTCTGCCCATGAAGTTTCAAGATCAGTTTGCGTAGTCCAAACAGTGCGCTGTTCACAATTGGTTTGTTTCCTTTCAAAACTTTTGCTTTATTAACTTTTATAAACGAATTCCTAAATAATAAATTGGCTTTTCCTAATTCATAATTTTTATCACAGATAGTTAGATTTTTTACGGAGACCACTCAATCATTCTTAAGCTTTAACGGAAGTTCAGTGTAACCGGAAATGTTGCAGACTCACCATAAGGGTCAAAACGTCATGTAACGAAACGCCAACGTGACCGCTACATTAGGGTAACTCACCTTTCTGATAGGAACCATAGAGCACGCGCATCTGCACGGCACATTTAAGACCACGTCAATGGCTTTTATGAGCGGGACGATATAAAACCAAGAGTGAGAAAGTTCCTCAGCATCCGAGTTTTGCAGAACTAGACCACATAAACAAATGAAATAATGTTGTAATTACTACATCTTAGGTTACCTGCACTTACATGGTTTTCATAACGCCCTTAATAAATTTTGCTTGAGTTTTTAATTTAATGCTTTGTTATTAATAATTCTTCATATTTGATCATTGGCATGATCAGAATAAATGGAATTACAAACAGTTTAATCCAAATACTTGCCTGGGGCGTTAGAAATTTTGACTAGTACACACAATAATTTATCCTTGCAGATACATGTACATGTAATTTCTGATAAAATGTATGACTATTGGATATATCAGTATAACCTACTTCAACTAGTCATAATACGATATGCATTTACTTAATATGTGAATCATAAAACCCTATCAAAGTTTGGCAACTCACAAATGTAAACAAGAAGGCATAACTTTAGATAAATACAAGGGTATTTTACATGTTACAAATGGTGCTACCTAACGTGATGTAAAAATTATGAACCTAACACATTCAAGCGAAGTTGCACACATGCCTCATAATTACACATACCTACCTATATGTAGCTATGTCATCATACATCATTAATAATGACCTTTGTAATATACATGTATACACAGGTACATGTATGCATAAACAGTAACTTTATATCTAAATACATTTGTAACTCCAGTAGGAAATATTATCCAAATGTACTAATATAAGTATACTGCACAATGAATGCATTGAAAAACATTACACTAACAATTTATACATTACAACACTCACCAATGAAGTAGTTTCCATCCGTAAAAAATCAGTACAAAGTGTTCACATCCATAAGCACACCTCAGTTTACAAATTCACGAGCCACACTCTCACAAACTTTTGAGCTCTAAAACTTATGACGTCACAGCATACCAAGATAACACTAATTGCAGTTTTGGTGGTTACAGCAACACCTACGACAATTAATTAAAAATATTTTATGAACAATTAAAGACGAAATGTATATCAAGGAAATGTTTTGATGTAACATGTTGACTTAAGAGAAACTCAAATTGTTATATATTGGAGGGTTAAATCATCTTATTAACCAGTCAAAAATTACATGGCCATTAATAATTAGAGGAAAATGCAGAGAACTTTAGCTTGCAATATGTCGGTAATATTTCGTATTGTTTAGAAACTAGGGGAAAAAAGCAAGAATTAGTGAAGAATATTGAAAAGAAAGAGTTCTTTATCAAATATGTTGTGATTATTTACCACCAACTGTGCTAACTTCCTAATTTGTTTTTTTTTTTTAGAATTTGCTTGTACTAAATAAGGCAACTTCAATATGCTATCATCATAAAATAAATATTCACCGACATTGCAATTATTGTTTGAAAATAACCTACTGGGTATTAAAAAATGTAAGTTTGTTTTCTTTTAAAAGTGTAGTCCCTTTTTTAATGGTATGTAAATAACGTTTGTAAAGCGTAATTCGAAATGTAGTTTTACTTTTTGTATTTTTATTCATATATCCGCAATGGACAATGAAATAAAAATAATCAATTGCCTATGTGAACTTACACATCCTAATAAATATTGTGAATGAATATGCTATTTAATTTTCTTTTAGATAATATTTGCTTTCAAGGAGTAATTAAACAAAATTTCCAACCACGAGGCTTTTTTTCACTAAAAAGGACTCAGCATGCGCGAATTGACATTACAGTTAGATATGCTTACAAGAGTAGTACTACGGTACATCTCATTAGGAAGTTTAAACCGTCAAAAATATACATGGATCCTACGTAACGTAATTTCTGACGGCGGAAAACCGATCATCAGTAAATTCTTTTTTATATAATGGTCGGGACGATTTGAAAACTCATATTGCATGTAATGAATATGAAACTTTTGTGACGAGGGATATTTCAAAAGACTTATTTAAAGCCATTGATTTTTTCAGTAACTTTGTACCTGGTAATGGGTGAAAAACATTTAAATTTTGATCGTTTTAAACAGAGCTAATCGATATCCAAACTACTGAAGCGTATAAAACTTCCGCGTCGCAAGATTATAAGGAATCAGCGCATGCTAGTAGATAGATGTCCTCAACAAAACATGAAGTGGATTTATACATTGATTCCTTTTATTTTAGGTAAAAATGTAATCTTTTAAGATGGTAGAAGCGTAAAAACTACGGTTTATATTTTTTTTCAACTTAGAGTTATATCTCATTTTATTGTAAAAATATTCTTTATGGACAAACAACTTTTTATCAAATTCAGAAATTAATCATTAAAGAAAATATTTGTACATGTACAAAAACTGGCTAACGATGAATATGTAAATCTGAGTTTCATTCTTATGATTATATTTTGCTACTGACAAACAAGTTGATAAAACAGGACTATCAACAGTCTCATTTGAAGTCATCTTTTCGTAAGTTCTATGGTCAATAGAACGACTTTGTCAGCAAATACAATCTTCCACTGGGTCGAATGCTGACTGACGTTTTTCATACTAATTGTCAGACCATAATTAATCACCTAATTTCGTCCATTTTTTCCCGATTACGACAAAGAGCACACGGCGGGTTAGACCGGTCAGCAGAGGATGCTCATTCCTCCTACGCACCTGATCCTACCTCTATCTTTTTGGAGGTTCGTGTTGTTTTCCCTTGAATTTGTATTTCGTTTTATGAATTTTTGAGATGGTTGGCACGGTTTGTTATTGTCATTTTTTCATTGTTAACTATGTATTATCTTTTTTATCTAACACGTGGACACGTATTTTGTTTCCATTGATGATGATCAAATTCTTTAATTTCAAAGATATGATCAAACGAGTTTTAAATGCCCGGGCAAACGATAAATGTAGTGGTTTTTAAAAAGATGTGCGATGTTAATTTTTGTTGCATTGAAACGTTGACGTTGGAATGCTTTGGTTATAGAAACGATTCGATGCACATCATAAAATTTGTTTGTCATTGTTGACCATTAATAATTTAGAATACATGTTTCACCGATGATATTGATATTAGTCTCATTATTTATGAATTCTAAGTAAATTCAAATAAACACACACATTATAGTATTTCAGCGCAAGAAAAGGAGCTGATATATGTTTCCCTCCCTGCAAATTGTACAATTTGTGACAAAATTTACAGAGCTTTAGTATGAGATTTTGCACTCCACATGCATGCATGTACATGTACGTTGTGGGAATTCATTTAATTTTTTGAGATCATGGTCTCTGGAGGTAGGAGGAATGTAAAATGAAACTTACTTAATAACTTTTTCTCAAGAGTATTCGATTATTAAATGCGTTATATTAATTTGTAAGCACTCTGATATGCATGCATTCAAACTGAAAATCAATATTTACACTGCTCAGTTCAACACCCTTTTACGTTTTATATGAATTATTTCGAAATCGATCTATGCATACAATGTGATACATGCCTGTTTAATTAATGTTATATGTACTTTGGTAAGCTTTATGACATTAGACTCTTTGAAGAAACTAAAACGACATTATGGTTCAAAGTTGAATATTTTACCCCATTTGGGGAAACAATTTATTGACCTAAATTAATCTACACTTTAGCCTTAGCAACGCATTCTATTGAAAATGAAAAGCTCAAACTGCATGTTACATGTTTTGTTTTTCGTTTAACTCCTTTTCAATTCAAATGCCATAAGATATGTAGCATTCAAATACGTTAAAAAAGAGTACGCATCAATATGAGCAGCTGTAGAATAGACTCGGTAGAATGTGGAACTGTTTTATCTCTCTCCCTCCCTCACTCTCTCTCTCTCTCTTTTTCACTCTGTTCTTATTTATTAATAAAAATTTATTTCAACATTTCCTATTGAAATAATTTCAGGTATTTCCACTCAGAACATTCATATTCACTATGACTGTTATGGAGGAGGTTTCATGAACGCCAGCTGCCCAGCATCACAACAAATATATCCGCTTCAAGTCGTTACAGGAGCAAAGAATCTATCCCTCAACTGTCCTGCTTTATACAATAACATTTCAAACTTTGATCAGTGTTGTAAGCCAGAAGATGAAGATAGCTGTACGGGAGATTATGTGAACGTTGACGATCCTTTTCGGTCTTTTCAATTTCACGAAAACTGTATTGGGCGAAGCGAATGTCCAAATGTGCCTGTTCCAAATATGGACACTGCATATTTGAACTGTAATCAATCGCTTTTCTCGGCTCAGACTACATTTATGGCTATGTATTACAACTGTATCGATGGTAAGTTATATCCTCTAAATCTGAAGGTATAGTATTAGCCATGCATGTTTTAACATTGACTTGTAACAACTTGTTAAGGTTAATTTTGTTGCTTTAGTGTCATATGATGGTTAACCATAAGTATGAAGTTGGAAGACAAACCTAAAAAAATCAATAAACCAAATACAGTACCAGAAAACAAGTTACATTTCTAATACCGATGTGCTACTGTCGGATTATTGAATGGCAACGAATGTAAAGTGATTAATATCCATTGCTTTTTTTCAGAGTCTAAGATTGCAATTATTGATGGAACAAACAGTTTACAATCAAACGACAGTGTTTATCTTCAAGGAGCTAACAACGATGGTGAAATACCCGCTTTCAATGTTATGAATAACTCTTGTTCCGTTGAGACACCGTTTTGTAATAGTACACTTACAATCGATGTTCTAGATTTGCGACTAGCAGACGATGGCACAGACTGTAAACAAAGTCTTACTATCGTCGACGGAACCCGCAGTGTGACCTTGACCTGTGCCAACAACATTAACTATACAGTATACAGTGTACCATCACAAACCAATTATATAACTATTACGTTCCAAAATTCGATGACTGTCCAAGGCGGCCATTTTTGGCTAGAATTTAGAGGTAAGTGTGAGGTTGTCATCACTTCAGAAGAAAAAAAAAACACTTTTGTAATTTAAATGTAACCTTATTTTGATTCAGGAATTTCCGAAGAAACTGTTCAATTAAACTGTCCAGCCAGATCGCAAGAAATTGACTGCTCTGTATCAACGAGCACAGAGAGTGATCCAACGACTGTCACAACTACATCAAGGTCGTTATCAACAGCGAACCAAACAGTTTATGAATCAACAAGCACAGATAACATTCCAACAACTTTCACAACGACTTCAACAGCAAATCAAACAGTGTATGGAGATACGCCTGCTAAGAATGGGACGGACAATGGTAGGGCCAATATTAATCAAGTGATAAAGTTAATGTTAGATATGTTTATAACAATCAGTGAAGATATGTAAATACAAAATAATCTGGACAATATTTGTTTGTTATTTTTTTAGGGAAGGACAAGTTAGATATAATAATTGCAGTAGTTGCAACCCTCGTTATCCTCTCTCTCGTAGTTGCTGCTATTCTTTGTATTTGGTTCAGAAAGGTGAGTTTTAATTTTAGTTTCACTTGTTTATTTAAAAAAATAAAATGAAAGTTCTCTTCTTTGTTGAAACTGAATGTTAAATACTAAATGTTAAATTTACATCACTACTTTTTTATTTAAGTTTATAAAAGG